>NC_086099.1:1763050-2063050 GCF_963921235.1 Mobula hypostoma
GTGGAAACGGAGATGCTGGAGAAGACAGCACCCCACTTGCTACAAGGAGACCCTGAACATGTGTCCATGTCTGTGATCTGATTGGATACATTGCCATGGCGTAGATAACAGTGAGATGTCATTCACTGGCTCTCACTTTGGAAGCGATTCAGTCGGCCACCGCAGATACACCAGCAGCTTCGCACTGGGAAGCGGCCGTTCACCTGCTCCGTGTTTGCGAAGGGACTCATTCAGTTAACCCACCTTGTGACGCTCCGGTGAGTTCACAATAAATAGAGGCCACATTTCTGTCCGGAGTGAGCAAAGAGTCTTGCTCAATCATCCCAGCTGCTGCAACACCAGCAACTTCACATCAGGGAGGAAGTTCAAATCAGCTCTGTGTTAAATGTTTAACCATCACGGTGACTGAAGGCAGCTGCAGGTTCTTGAGGGACTGTTACTGTCAGATTCTGCAGTTCTTGTGGCTGCTCATCGCACCCAGGACTGAACCCTGGTCACTGGGCATTGGAGGAGTCCATTCTGCTGATGTTAGCCTTAAACTAGACTGATGTTTAATATCGTGGATCTGTGAAACATAAATCAGTTCTGTATCAAATCCCGTGTCTCAGGTACTTACTGTCACTGCCAAACTCAAAATAGAGAGGCCACTCGGACCATCTGGTCCCTGCCCATATTTCTGTTCCATATCAGTATTTAAAAAATCCATCCCTGCTGTTCACCTCTCACTCTCCTTGTGAAGACAGGTTGCAACTAATTATCACTTCGTAGGAGAAGAGATCTCTCTTAAATTTCATAGAATCATATAAATCTACAGCACAGTACAGGCCCTTCGGCCAACAGTGTTGGGCCGACCATGTAACCTACTCTAGAAATTGGCTAAAATTACCCTGCCGCATAGCCCTCTATTTTTCCATGTACCTATCTAAGAGTCTCTTAAAAGACCCTGTTGTATCCACCTCTACCACCGTCACCGGCAGTGCATTCTACATACACACCACTATTTGTTTAAAAAACTTAGCTTTGACATCTCCTCTGTACCTACTTCCAAGGAGCTTAAACCTATGCCCTCTGGTGTTAACCGTTTCAGCCCTGGGAAAAAGCCTCTGGCTATGCACACGACCAATGCCTTTCATAATCCTATACACCTGCATGAATTCCCTGCATGATTTTCTCCAGGCTGAATAAGACGATGAGCTCACTGTGGTCTTGACGTTCTTCAGGGCTCTGGACTAAGGTGGTTAAACTCCTTCTTCCCTGCTCTTTTCAACGTTTTGGGTCATTTTCACTCATTTCAAAGGACTGTGCCTCGGACAGCTGGGTTGTTGCAATGTGTCTCTAAAGTCTGACAGCAGACCAGGGAGTGAATCTTCGATGGAGCAGAGTCAGAAACCAGAGTTGCCAGCATGAATCAGGGCTTTGGGGCTCCAGAAAGAGATGGGGTCTGGAGTTTACGAGGAGGAAGAGGAATCCGACCAGCAGGATATGGCTACAAATGAAAGATCAGAAACATTTGGAAACTGATTGATTTCTGCAAAATACTGGATGAAATCAGTAGATCGGGCAACAAGTGTGGAGAGGAGTAAACAGACAATGTTTAAACCGAGTCCCTTCAGCATGCCTAGACTGTGTACTCCTCTGCTTAGTTGTTGCCTGAACTGCAGAGTGTGTGTGCGTCTCTGTATTTCCAGCAACTGCAGAATCTCGTGTTTTGTATCTGTATTTGTTTTTGTAAGAGCATTGGATACACGTTGATAATGAGTATATTGTTTATGGGAGACGCTTTCTGCGTTTAAACAGCTGCGGAGTTTTCTACACGCACAAAAATACTGAATTATGGACATGGAACCGCGCAGAAACTTTTAATGGCACCGTGATTACCCAGAAGTCTTTCTGTGAACAATTTCGCCGTCGCTGAAGCACTGATCAAATGCGCAGGCGTCAGGGTTGTTGACGTCCCCGAATATCACGCATGCGCGCGATACACAAAAGGCCTTGAGAGAATCGGAGGTAAGAGCGAATCTCCAAGCGGGCGGCAGAGGGGCAATTACTGTGACTCCAGACACCGTGACCCGCAATCCCGCAATCCCGGGACAGTCCTGCTCTCTTCCCTCTCTCAGCCCCACCATCCGTACACGGGCCCCGGGGAGCTTCCGGCTGATGAGGGAATAGGAACCGATGGATCTCAGACAGAGCTGAGCCCCAGCTGTCTAAATGCGAGGATTGGGAACTCGTAGAAAGGGATCAAAATCTTTTATATCGCCAGTTGAGAAAATCACCTTTGTTCTACCTCTAATCACAAACAAGAGAAAGTCTGCAGATGCTGGAAATCCAAGCAACACACACAAAATGCTGGATGAACTCAGCATTAGTACTCTTTTCCATAGATCCTGCCTGGCCTGCTGAGTTCCTCCAGCATTTTTTGTGTGTTGCTTATTCTACCTCCTCTTGTTCTGGACATTTCTGCCCGTGAGAACATGTTTTGACCCATTCTGTCTGGGTACCTACTGATATAAAACACCTTTGTCCTGGGCAACAAATAGCTTTCACACCACAAATGTGCCAGACTCCAATGAGACAGACTACAGCCCTTCCCTTCATATTCATTGGCATTGCCGTCAATGAGTTCACCACCGTCAGTCACCTGGGGGAGAGCTCAGGGGAAATATTTATGTCCAATACAGAAATTGGTTTTACCTGTGTGCATTATGGCGATGCAGAAATTGCTGGAGAATTTGCAAATGGCACTGAGGAGTGTTGTAGAATACAGATCCATAATTCACTAAAAGTGGTGTCACAGTTAAGACAGGGACAGAAAGAAAGATTGTGGCACATCGGCCTACATAAACCAAGGTGCTGAGTACAAGAGATGGATGTTGTGTTGAAGTTGTATCAGACATTGGTGAGGCCGAATTTGGAGTATTGTGTGCAGTTTTGGTCACCTACCTACAGGAAAGATGTAAAAGAGGTTGAAAGAGTTCAGAGAAAAGTATGTTGCCAGGTCTAACGGATTTGCATTATAAGGAAAGATTGAACAGGTCAGGACTTTATTCCTTGGAATTAGAAGATTGAGGGGAGATTTGATGGAGGTATACCACATGCAAGGCTTAATGAGAAAGTAAGGAGGCATGGGAGCCAAGGGGACATTGCTTTGTGGATCCAAAATTGGCTTGCCCACAGAAGGCAAAGAGTGGTTGTAGATGGGTCATATTCTGCATGGAGGCCGGTGACCAGCAGTGTGCCTCAGGGATCTGTTCTGGGACCCCTACTCTGTGATTATTATAAATGTCCTGGATGAGGAAGTGGAGGGATGGGTTAGTAAATTTGCTGATGACACAAAGGTTGGGGGTGTTGTGGATAGTGTGGAGGGCTGTCAGAGGTTACAGCGGGATATTGATAGGATGCAAAACTGGGCTGAGAAGTGGCAGATGGAGTTCAACCCAGATAAGTGTGAGGTAGTTCATTCTGGTAGGTCAAATATGATGGCAGAATATAGTATTAATGGTAAGACTCTTGGCAGTGTGGAGGATCAGAGGGATTTTGGGGTCCGAGTCCATTGGACGCTCAAAGCAGCTACGCAGGTTGACTCTGTGGTTAAGAAGGCATACAGTACATTAGACTTCATCAACCGTGGAATTGAATTTAGGAGCTGAGAGGTAATGTTGCAGCTATATAGGACCCTGGTCAGACCCCACTTGGAGTACTGTTCTCAGTTCTGGTCACCTCACTACAGGAAGGGTGTGGAAGCCATAGAAAGGGTGCAGAGGAGACTTACAAGGATGTTGCCTGGATTGGGATGCAAGCTATGAGAATAGGTTGAGTGAACTCGGCCTTTTCTCCTTGGAGCGACGGAGGATGAGAGGTGACCTGATAGAGGTGTTCAAGATAATGAGAGACGTTGATAATGTGAATAGACAGAGGCTTTTTCCCCAGAGCTGAAATGGCTAGTATGAGAGGGCATAGTTTTAAAGTGCTTGGAAGTAGGTACAGAGGAGATGTCAGGGGTAATTTTTTTTATGCAGGGTGTGGTGAGTGCGTGGAATGTTCTGCCGGTGGCAGTGGTGGAGCTGGGAACTATAGGGTCCTTTAAAAGACCCCTGGATGGATACATGGAGCTTAGAAAAATAGAGGGCTGTGTGTAAGCCTAGGTAGTTCTAAGGTAAGGACATGTTCAGCACAGCTTTGTGGGCCGAAGGGCCTGTAATGTGCTGTAGGTTTTCTATGTTTCTATGTATCAAAATTATGAGGGGTACAGATAGGGTAGATGCATTCTGGCTTTTTCCACTGAGATTGCGTGGAACTACAACCGGAGGCCATGGGTTAACAGTGAAAGGTGAAACATGAAGGGGAACATATGGGGAAACTTCTTCACACAGACGGTTCACCCAACTGGTGCATGCTCGCTCGATTTCAACGTTTAAGAGGTTTGTATAGGTACCTGGATGGTAGGAGTACAGGAGTAGAAAGTTTAAAAGTTCAGCACAAACTAGATGGGCCAAAGGACCTGTTTCTGTGTTGTACTTTTCTATGACTGTGACAATGTCCTGAAATAATACTAATAATAATACTACTAAAAAATAATACTAAAATAAAAACACTAAAAATAATAGTACTAAAAATAATAATACTAATAATTTCCTTTAACAGTTTCGCGGACCAACCATTCATCTGGGCAGGAAATGTTTACATGGCTTTAAAACTGTTGCACTTTAAATTAAGAGTACATAAAAGAAAATCCCAGCTGCAAGTTAACAAAGGCTATTTGTGTGAGAGTGTTTCAGTTACTGTGGGGCCAGGAACCCATGCAGCTCAGTGGCAACAGGGAATAATACCAGTTGAGTGAGTCAAACTGAGCCAAGTGATGGATTGGAGATGGCAGAAATGCCCCATTCTTATAGAGACAGGAAGAGCATCAGAGAATTTGATGGTCATTCCAGATACCAGCACTGTGCCCAGTTAGAAGTTCTCTCTCCAACTTGGGTTGAACTTCACTGTAACAGTGTGATGTCAGATCACACCTTGACAACTCAAGTGATCTCATCTGAAATGTTGTCCACACATTGATGGATTTTGTAAATCTTTTTTCAGGTTATAAACGACAAGGAATTTGTCTACGGGAATCTCGAACACAACGCGCCAGTTTTGCTGTTTCTGTCCAGATGTTTAAGAAGTGGAGCAAGGGATTCACTCGATCATCCTTCCTGCTCAGACTGTGGGGAGGGATTTACTCGATCATCTGACCGACTGGCATGCCTGTCAGTTTACACAGGGGAGAGGCCATTCACCTTTTCAGACTGTGGGGATTCAAGGTACATCAACAAGTTCACACTGGGACAATTCTCCTGTTCTGTGTGTGAGAAGGGATTCAGTCGGTCTTCCCACCTGTGGACACACCAGTCAGTTCACACTGGGCAGAGGCTGGTCATCTGCTGAATTTCTGAGGGAGGATATACGTGGTCATCTGACCTAATGGCTCACCAGCGAGTTCACACTGGAGAGAGGCCGTTTACCTGCTCAGACTGTGGGAAGGGATTCACTTGTTCATCTAAACTGAAGGTACATCAACGAGTTCACACTGGAGAGAGGCCATTCACCTGCTCAGAATGTGGGAAGGGATTCACTCGGTCATCCTACCTAGTGGCACACCAGCGAATTCACACTGGAGAGAGGCCATTCACCTGCTCGGAATGTGGGAAGGGATTCACTTGCTCATCCCAAATGAAGGTACATCAGAGAGTTCACACCGGGGAGAGACCGTTCACCTGCTCTGTCTGTGGGAAGGGATTCACTTTGTCATATCACCTACTGAGACATCAGTCAGTTCACACCGGGGAGTGGCCATTCACCTGCTCAGTCTGTGGGAAGGGATTCACTGAATCATCCTTCCTACAGAGACACCAGTCAGTTCACACTGGAAAGTGGCAGTTCACCTGCTCAGACTGTGGGAAGGGATTCAATCGGTCATCTCACCTACTGACACACCAGTCAGCCCATGCAGGGAAATGGCCGTTCACCTGCTCGGACTGTGGGAAGGGATTCATTTCATCATCGCAACTGAAGGTACATCAGCGAGTTCACACTGGGGAGAGGCCATTCACCTGCTCAGACTGTGGGAAAGGATTCACTCAGTCATTCCACCTACAAGCACACTGGTCAGTTCACACAGGGGAGAGGCCGTTCACCTGCTCAGACTGTGGGAAAGGATTCACTTCATCATCTCAACTTAAAGTGCATCAGAGAGTTCACACTGGAGAGAGGCCGTTCACCTGCTCAGATTGTGGGAAGGGATTCACTCGGTCATCTCAACTGCAGAGACACCAGCGAGTTCATACTGGGTAGAGGCTGATCACCTGCTCAGACTTTGAGAAGAGATTCTCTCAGCCAAATAGACCAAATGTGCATAATTGAGTTCACACTGGGGAGAGGCCGTTCACCTGCTGTGAATGTGGGAAAGGATTCATTCAGTTATCTATCCTTATGATACACTACCAGGTTCACACTGGGGAGAGGCCGTTCACCTGCTGTGAATGTGGGAAGCGATTCACTTGGTCATCTAACCTCATGTAACTCTTGCTTCGGCTAGCAGCTTAGTATAGGGGGTGATAGCACCCCCAGCCCGGCCAAGCTTAAGAAATCTCATTTGGGTGGATGCTGCGTGATGTGTCCCCTGTTACAAATCAGTACCCCGAAATAACAAACAGTACACAATATGTGATTAAATGATTGAGCTTTGTAATTCTTACTTTGACTATAGGGTTAGTAAAGAAAACAAAAAAAAAAGGCCCACTCTCTCCGTTCGCGTCTTCTCAACTCTTCCTGGCAAAAGACCATGAAAATCTCTCTTCCAGACTCACAAGAAAGAATAAAATTTCTCTCCTTGGATAGCCCCACATTCCAAAACCCTGTTATCTCCAGTCATAACCTAAACATTGCTGCTGCAGAGAAACCATTCCCTCAGCAGTGAAACATTACAGAGAGGCCATTACATGAGCAGTGAAACCTTACAGCATGTTACACCTGTGACACACTACCGGGTTCAGACTGGGGAGGAAGTTTCAATAAGCTGCATGCTGGATATTTGTCCATCACCGTTGCTGAATGCAATTTTGAGAGTGACTGTCGGTGCTGAACTCTGCAATTATTGCTGCTGCTCACCACACCCAGTTCTGCACCCTCGTCACTGGGCATTGCAGCAGTTTCTTCTGCTGCATATTCACCTTTAACGGGACTGGAGTTTAATATTCTGCATCTGTGACAAATACAAGGGATGATTGATAAGTTCATGGCCTAAGGTAGAAGGATGATTTATTAACTTAAAACTTTCCGCATTTTCACTCAGAGTTGAACTGCATGTGCATGTAACGAGAGCTGTATAACTCATCTCCTTCTACCTTAGACCACAAACTTATCAATCACCCCTGCTATGAACTACCTGGAGGTCCAAGACACTCTGGTTATATGCACGTGCAGTTCAACTCTTTGAGTGATAATGCAGAAAGTTTGAAGTTAATAACTCATCTCCTTCTACCTTAGGCCACAAACTTATCAATAACCCCTGCTGTAGACTGCTTCTACAAAGAAGGGATCCGTATGTTCCACGTCCGCTGAACTAAGTGTGTACATGTAGGAGGGGACTATGTGAAAAATAGATGTGCTAGGTTCTTTAAAATTGACTTCCTCCACCTTAGGCCATGAACTTATCAATCACCCCTCGTAAATCAGTTCTATTTTAAACTCTATCTCCAGTACTTGGTGAATTTATAACCCACCTAGTGTACAGTAGAGAGCCAACTCAGGCAAGCTGGACCCTGCCAGTGATTCAGTTCCACGACAGTCCTTTTAAATCCTCCCCTGTTCCCCTCTCACTCTCCCTGTGGGGATGGGTTCCAAACAGTCACCACTCTGTGGGTGAAGAGGTTTCCCTTGAATTTCCTGCAGACTGAAGAAGTCGAGCTGACTGCAGTTCTGTCTGACATGTTGTTCGCTCCTCTAATCTCTGGGCTGAGGAAGAATGACATTAGTAGTTAACCTCTGTATTCAGGGCTCATTTCTACATTATGGGTCATTTTCCCTGCTTCTAAACGGTTGTTAGAAAACACCCCTGTTCTCGAAAGACTGAAAGCAGAATGGGAAACCATTAGTTGGATATTCAACGGAGCAGGGTCAGAAACCAGAGGCGGGACTGCACAGGGCAGAGTTTGGGGCTCTGGACGATGGTTGGGGTAAGAACGTATGATGAGGAGAAGGGAATCAGCAGCGGGGCGTGGCAACGAATGACAGAGTAACAACATTTGGAAGCTGATTGACAGAGAAAATCTTCCGGTTCTCTGACTGGTGACACAAACAATACCTGTTGTGAGGTGCTCCACTGGTCGAGGAACATCTGTGTGTTGGGAATGGTTTTATCTATTGAGGGAGTTGTTCCTGCTTGGTTATCCTGTAATATTATATCCGGATGGTTATTATGGATTATCCTATCTGAAATAATGTGTTGATTATCATATCATTTGTAAGATTTTGACCCTAAAACTGGATCAGGCTTGAATTGATGGTGTCTTTATGAAGTGATGGAGGGCATTCATGAGTTTGTATTTTAAAGCAAGATTCTGGTGAATGATATTTGCCACTTGATTATACCTGTGTAAGTAATCAGATTGAGTTAAACTACTGCAGGATCCCAGAATCTGTTGGATTGTGTCTGGTTTCTCTTGGCATTTTCTGCATTTATTGCCTGATTCGTTTGTCTTTTATGTATTTTTCTTGTCCTGTATTTCCCCAAGGAACCCCTCTGTTTCTGGGAAGAGGTCTCCAACTCTGAGTCAGGCACTTGATGCTTCCTTGTCAACATCTCGTCTGCTCAGATCGTTGGGATGTCTCCCGTGGAGGGTTATACCCATTCCACTAGTTAACGTTTGCTCCCATAGTAAAGATTAATTTTTCTGAGTTGGCCTCTCATTTAAGTTTTCTGGTCTGTATTTCTTAGCAGAATTGCTTATACCTGCATGGTGTGCTGAGTCCTGTTTATTTTTGATGAAAATATATACTTTAGAAATCTTATCAGACTGTTGGGTGATTTTTTTCTTAATGCCTGTTATAGCTTTTGTCCTCAGTAATGTTAATCTAACTGTGTCTGTGTGTAAATAGTCCTTTCTAAATTTGTAATTTCAGTTCTTATTTTTCATTGTAATGTTTCCAGATTGGAATAGAACCAAGATATTTTGCCAAGGAGTACATTAATTTGGAAATAGTGAAAGTTTATTGCCTTTGCTGTATTTGCTATACCATGGAAATCTTTTTGGCAAGTATCTTAAGCTTTGAAGTAAATGTTTTTTGCTTTTTCACACTACTTTCTATTTTCTCTGCTTGTTGATATTCCAGATACCTGGGTATCAAGAGCTCTGATGAAGAGTCTTGGCCCAAAACGTTGATTCCCAACCATAGATGCTGCCTGACCTGCTGAGCTCCTCCAGCACATTGTGTGTATGGCTCTAGATTCCCAGCATCTGCAGGACCTCTTGTGTCCCGTATGTTTCTTGACTAGGACAGACAGGTAAGCAGAGAAGAGACGGCTGTCATAATGGGGGCGTTGGTGGCGGACCCAAATGCAAGACACAGACACTGAAGTACTAGGAACAGGACTGGGAATGTCAAGCAAGCGAGGGAAGTGATGAAGAAATAACGCTGGACATTGACACAGGCCCTGGATGAGACTAGGATGCAGAGCCAGGGCTAGGACATGGACAAGAAACACGGAACCCAGACAAGGAACTAGGAACAAGGAGCCTGGTCTAGTGACACGGAACTCCGGAACAAGAGCCTGGAACCTGGGTCTTGACTCAGAATCGGAACTCGGGTCTCAGCTAGGACTTGGGATGAGGATCTTGGCAAGGACAGGACGTGGAGCTCCTGCACAGAACGAGGCACATGGACAGGACGAGAACACAAAGCCTTGACTTGGACAGGACGAGGTTCTTGGACGTGGCTTGGACAGGATGAGGTTCTTGGACGTGGCTTGGACAGGACGAGGGAACTCCAGCACCAGGCTGGGTGAGGTACTCCTGGGCTGGGCGAGGCACATGGACGGGACGAGAACACGAAGCCTTGATTTGGTCGAGGGAGACAGGAATGCAGAGCCTAGGTCGAGGGAGACAGGAACGCAGAGCCTTGGTCGTGAGAGAACAGGAACATGGAACACAGAGTCAAAACCCCTCCTTGGGAACAGGACTTGGGGCCGGGGCTCTACACAGAGTCAGGAGCCCTCCTAGGGAACAGGACGTAGGGCCGGGACTCATAAACAGAACACAGAGAGACAGTTCCGAACATAAGGTAGCGGCAAACGGCCAGACCTACCTAGCGAAAGCGTAGACACAGAGAACAGTTCCCAACACTAGGTAGCGGCAAACAGCCAGACCTACCTGGCGAAGACGTGGACACAGAAACGGTTCTCAACACTATGTAGTGAGAAACGGCCAGACCTACCTAGTGAAGGCGTGGACACAGGGAACAGTTCCGAACACTAGGTAGTGGCAAACAGCCAGACCTGCCTAGCAAAGGCGTGGACACAGAGACAGTTCAAAACAACGATAGACAGTTCCTTATATTGCTCCAGTGGTTGAACTTGACAGCAGTGCAGGCGAAAATTGCGGGCGAGGGTTACGGGTGAGGCAAGGCTTCAGCCACTGGTTGCAGGGCAAGGCCTCAGGAGGAAGAGGCAGAGAAGGGTTTCAGACAGGGGATTTGGACAGGAACAATCCAGCAGCCAAGCCGTGGTCTCCGGAGGTATTTTTGTGTCTGCCTAAACGAGAATCATGTGCCTTAATGAGAGCACCCAACAGAACAATGGAAAACCAAAAAACCTGGAATACAGATCGACAGACCGGACCGTGAACCGGAATGTGGACTTCACGTGTGACGAGAATACACATAGATAAGATGTAAGCTGTCCTGTGTGATCAGCAGTTGGTCTGCCACCTGTCTTCAAGAGAGAGATAAGGAACACAATGAAACAGCATCTGGAGATGTGTAATGAAGGGATGGGAGAGAGAGCTGTCTGGAGCTGCTTCCCCTTTGAACCCTGAACTGTTTGAAGTGATGGACAGGTGATACCCCAGCAGGGGGATAAAAAGGGACCGGTTCACTAAGGCAGGACACACACGACACCCGAGGTAACGAGACCCTGGAAGTGGTACGCCTCTCACGAGTCGGTGGGAAGTACCGTGCAACGCACAGGGTGGAAAGGTACGATCAGCGGGAACCCGGTGTGTGTCCGCCCTTGCTTGGGTGCCGGGTTCACTGCAGAGGATCGACCGCATCTGGAGGAGGGGTCACAGTCGGTGACCTCAGGTGACATCACCAAGGACCCGCCCAAAAGCTGCTTGTGAGCCCTATCGCCGGTCTGTGACTGAAGCCGTGTCTGAATGATCAGTCGTTCCCGTTCTCTCTCTCTCTCCCCCCACGTTGTCCATCGCCATGGCAACGATTACTGCGAACTGAACTAAATTGGACTGAACTTTTGAGTCACTTTGAAATTTGGTCATTTACCCCTAGACAACGATAGAGCTTGATTGATGCTGTTATCTTAATTCTGTGCACATGTGTGTTTATCATTGCTGAACTGTTGCATTTATTATCCTTTCGATTACTGTGTTGCTTGTTTCTTTAATAAAACTTTCTTAGTTCTAGTAATCCAGACTCCAACTGAGGGATCCATTTCTGCTGGTTTGGCAACCCAGTTACGGGGTATGTAACACACGGATCAGACCATGACAGTGGCATAGAGTCGGAAGGTGTTGAGTCATTGTGGGTAGAACAAAGGAATAGCAAGAGTGAAAAGACACTGATGGGAGTTTTATAGAGACCCCCAAACAGTAGTATGTATACCTTCCACAAATTACAATGGGAGAAGGAAAATACATGCCAAAACAGCAATATTACAGTATTCATACGAGATAGTCCTGCAGATATATTGGGAAAATCAGGTAGGTGCTGGATCCCAAGAGGGGATTTCCTAGAATGCCCACAAGATGGCTTATTAGAGCAGCTCCTGTTTGAGCCCAGCTGGGGATCAGCCATTCTCGGTTGGGTGTTGTGCAATGAACAGGAATTAATTAGAGCACTTCAGATAAAGAACCCAGAGGGGGAAGTGATCTTAATATAATGGAATTCGCCCCGAATTGTGAGAAGGAGAAGCTATCGTGAAATATGTCAGTATAACCATAGAATATAGAGAATTGCAGAGAAGAGTTGGCCTGAATTGATAAGTAAAGAACACTGGAATGGATGGCGACAGAATGGCTGGAACTTCAGTAAGTACTTCGGAAAGTACAGGATATGTAAGTACCGAAGATGAAGAAGTATTCCAAAGGCAAGATGATAAAACTGTGGCTAATAGGAAGGCAAAACCAACATAGACACCAAAGAGAAGGCATATAACAGAGCGAAAATGGTGGGAAGTCAGAGGATTGGAAAGCTTTTGAAAACCAACAGAAGACAACTAAAACAATAATTGATAAGGAAAATATGGAATACGAAGGTAAGCTAGCCAATGAAGAGGATACTAAATGTTTCTTCAGATGCATAAAGTGTAAAGGAGAGGTGAGAGTGCATATCGGACCAATGGGAAACGATGCTGGAAGGGTGGAGCTGGCGGATGAACTGAGTAAGTATTTTTCATCAGTCTTCACTGTGGAAGACCCCAGCAGGATGGTGGAAGTCCAGATGTCAGTGGTCAGAAATATTTATCAGACGTTACTCGGGAGCAGGTTCTTGGGAAACAGAAAGGTCTGAAGGTACATCGGCCACCTAGACCACATGGCGTACATCCTAGAATTCTCAAAGAGGTGACTGAAGAGATTGTGGAAGGATTCGTAATGATGTTTCAATAAATCAATTGAATCTGGCATGGTTCTGTATGACTGAAAATTTGGAAGTATCACTCCACTCTTCAAGAAGGAAGGGAGGTAGATGAACGGAAATTACAGGCCAGTTAGTCTCACTTCACTCTTTGGAAAGATTTTGGAGTCGGATGTTGAGGATGTGTTTTCAGGGTGTTTGGGGCACATAATTAAAATCGGTCATTTTCAGCATGTTTTCCTCAAGGGAAAGTCTTACCTGCAAGTATGTTGAAGGTCTTTGAATTAATTTAAGAAACAACAAGCAAGATAGACAAAGGAGATTCGGTTGATGCTGTGCACCTGAAGTTTCAGGAAGTCCCTGACAAGGTGCCACACGAGGCAACTTATCAAGTGAAGAGCCCACGATATTACAGGAAAGAGTGAGGAGGATGCTAAGAGGATGCAGGGTGACTTGGATAGGTTGGGTGAGTGGGCAAACTCATGGCAGATGCAATTTAATGTGGATAAATGTGAAGTTATCCACTTTGGTGGCAAAAATAGGAAAACAGATTATTATCTGAATGGTGGCCGATTAGGAAAAGGGGAGGTGCAACGAGACCTGGGTGTCATTATACACCAGTCATTGAAAGTGGGCATGCAGGTACAGCAGGCGGTGAAAAAGGCGAACGGTATGCTGGCATTTATAGCGAGAGGATTCGAGTACAGGAGCAGGGAGGTACTACTGCAGTTGTACAAGGCCTTGGTGAGACCACACCTGGAGTATTGTGTGCAGTTTTGGTCCCCTAATCTGAGGAAAGACATCCTTGCCATAGAGGGAGTACAAAGAAGGTTCACCAGATTGATTCCTGGGATGGCAGGTCTTTCATATGAAGAAAGACTGGATGAACTGGGCTTGTACTCGTTGGAATTTAGAAGATTGAGGGGGGATCTGATTGAAACGTATAAGATCCTAAAGGGATTGGACAGGCTAGATGCGGGAAGATTGTTCCCGATGTTGGGGAGGTCTAGAACGAGGGGTCACAGTTTGAGGATAGAGGGGAAGCCTTTTAGGACCGAGGTTAGGAAAAACTTCTTCACACAGAGAGTGGTGAATCTGTGGAATTCTCTGCCACAGCAAACTGTTGAGGCCAGTTCATTAGCTATGTTTAAAAGGAAGTTAGATATGGCCCTTGTGGCTACAGGGGTCACGGGGTATGGAGGGAAGGCTGGGTTCTGAGTTGGATGATCAGCCATGATCATAATAAATGGCGGTGCAGGCTCGAAGGGCCGAATGGCCTACTCCTGCACCTATTTTCTATGTTTCTATGTTTCTATGTTTCTATGGATAAAGCAGTAGCTGATTGGCAGGAGGCAAAGAATAGTAATAAAGGGAACCTTTTCTGATTGGCTGCTGGTGATCAATGGTGTTCCACACGGATCTGTGTTGGGACCGATTCTTTTATGTTATGTGGCAAAGACTTGGATGACAGAATTGATGGCTTTGTTGCAAAGATGCAGATGATACCAAGTCAGTTGGAGGGACAGGAGGTTTTGAGGAAATAGAGAGGCTACAAGAGGACAGACAGATTAGAGAAATTACTTTAGTCAGGTGGTAAATCTGTGGAATTTGTTGCCATGAGCGGCTGTGTAGGCCAAGTCATTGGTTGTGTTCAAGGCAGAGATAGATAGTTTCTTGATTAGCCAGGGCATCAAAGGGTATGGCGTAAAAGTAGGGGAGTGGGGATGACTGGAAGAATTGGATTAGCCCATGATGAATGGCAGAGCAGACTCGATGGGCCGAATGGCCCACCTCTTCTCCTATATCTTATGGTCTTATGGTTTGAAGGCGGTGAAGCCTTGAATTCTAATCCTGCTGAGAAATAGACGCTACAAAAAGTGCGTCTTTAGAATGTTTCATACCTGGAGTATTGTTTTATTCCCTTTTCGTCAGATCAGCGACGCCCCATGTGTCTTATTTTTAATACCGTATTGTCTAATAAAACAACGAAAACATCAAGATTGCAGCAACACTTCCATAAAAGACACTCTGAAAAAGTTACTTATGGTTTTACTCAGTTCCAGGAGATGAAAGAAGCGTTTGAAAAGCGCTGCACACTCGAGTCATTTGGAAAGAAAGCTACCAATGACTTTGATCGTGGTCCCAATGCTTCTCATAACATTTCCAAAATGACACCAAAAGTCTGAAAGATTTATACAATTAGTGAAAGATTATTAATGCCTGCCATATCAGGTACTCACCGCTGTTCTCAAAATAGATACCAGTATTTTAAAATCGATTCCTCTAAGTATGAACTCTGTAGCTCGTCATATTGATGAAATGAGTAAAGACATTGAGTATCACTATGCATAGAGCTACAAGAAAACAGGATTTGGGAGCCAACTGTGCCAGACCACGAGGGATTAATAATGGCATATGCACGGTTCATCAAAAATGGAAATATTGATCAAGAGATTCTCGATTGCAAAAGGTTAAAAATTGATGTCAACGGAGAATCAGTCCACGACGAGCTCAAAGTGAAATTGATAACAAAATTATTCTGATTAGGAACATGACTGCTTGTGCAACGAATGGAGCGCCATGTATGACAGGTTGCCATGTTGGTTTAGTGGAATTTATGAAAAATGAAATTGCAGGTCTATTGTGTCATTTATCGTCAACATTCCACAGCTACTGCGCAGTGGGCAGGTGCTGTGAAATCTAGGTTTAAAGCTAAATAAGAAGGTAAAGCAGAATATTTTTCTCATGTTAGCATATGGTAGCCATGTTTTTACACTATGGGGGCGATGGAAAGTGTATTGGACCTAAGAGGGGCGTTGGAAAGTATGAAGGTGCTTCAGGAGGGCGTTGGTCTGAAAAAGTTGGCAAACACTGCTATGGAAGAAGGAGTTAGTCAACGGATAAGCATAACCGTCCATGGATGAAATCCCCGTGATCGGAGCAGACCAGGTGTCAACGAGAACGCGTCCAAAGACTGGCTCAAAGTTGGAGACGTCTTCCCAGAAACAGAATGTTTCCTTGCAGCAATACAGGACCAGGTGGTTAAGACAAAGACATCGAAAAATATACAATAAAAAACTAACAAATTCAGGACGATGAAAGTAGAATATGCCATGTGAAACCAGAAAATAACCCACACATTACAGTATCCTGCAGCAGTTTAATTCAACTTTACACAGGTACAATCAAGTGACAAACATCTTTCACCAAAATCTTACACCAGGATACAAAATCATGAAACATTGTACAGATTATTATAAATCTATTATACATACCATCCTAATCCAGTTTTGTAGTCTATTACGACCAATCCATTATTAGAGATGGGGTAATACCCGGTACCCGTCCGGATCTAATATCACAGGATAATAGGCATAGCCATTCCGAACACACACAACGCATCAAAATCAATAAGTGAGAAACACCAGAAATATGCTGACTGGAAAGAGGAAAATGAAAGCCTATCGTACATGAACAGGGGATACATTGTCCCATTTCTAATATACACGATTGGTAACATCTCAAAGTCACCGCACAATACCATTGAACAATTGGACCCAAACGACAATATTTATGTAAATATCCAGACAGCCACAATACGCAACACCATCAGAATCGGCCGAAAGTTCCAAGCGATTGAGAAATTAATGGGCTTGTCTGTGTCCATACCGCAATGTTTATCACTTTGAGCTGAGATAAAAAAATAAAAATAATAACAAACACGCGATTCTACTGGAGTGAAAGCAGAGGAGAGTCAACACGCAATTTGATCGGATGGAAATTTATTAGAAATGAGGAGGTGAGATGATATTATTTTTTCTTGAAGCAGAATAGGCATCGGGGGTTTCCGTAAAAATTTGCACAATTGTGCATGAGTTCTGTGGTGTTAAACATTTCTCCGTAACATCTTTGTCCAATGCGACGGACTAGTGCAAGGTTTACTGTAATTTCGTGCAGACTGTTGACTAAATTTTCATTTCATTCTTATGCAAAAGACGAAAGTAACTAATGAGTTGCATTTTTACTTAAACACAAAATAATCTATAGATGCTGTTATGAAAGCAACACTTTCAGTACGCTGGATGAGCTCAGCAGGTCAGGCAGCATCAGTCACGAACAATGAGTCGACGTTTCGGGCCGGAACCCTTCGTCAGGACTGAAGAATGAAAGATGGGGAAGGATTTGAAGAATGATTGATAGACCAATAATTTGAAAGACAAAGGGGTGGGGGAGGGGAAGCATTGACGTCATAGCCCTGAAAAGAATGGGTGGTAGAAGAAGGAGGCGGAACCATGAGGGAGCTGGGGGAGGGGTAGAATGAAATAGTAGGGAAGTGGTGTTAGGTAAATTGAAGGGATTGAAGGCAGATAGATCCCCAGGGCCAGATGGTCTGCATCCCAGAGTGCTTAAGGAAGTAGCCCAAGAAACAGTGGATGCATTAGTGATAATTTTTCAAAACTCGTTAGATTCTGGACTAGTTCCTGAGGATTGGAGGGTGGCTAATGTTACTCCACTTTTTAAAAAAGGAGGGAGAGAGAAACCGGGGAATTATAGACCAGTTAGCCTAACGTCGGTGGTGGGGAAACTGCTGGAGTCAGTTATCAAGGATGTGATAACAGCACATTTGGAAAGCCGTGAAATGATCGGACAAAGTCAGCATGGATTTGTGAAAGGAAAATCATGTCTGACGAATCTCATAGAATTTTTTGAGGATGTAACTAGTAGAGTGGATAGGGGAGAACCAGTGGATGTGGTATATTTGGATTTTCAAAAGGCTTTTGACAAGGTCCCACACAGGAGATTAGTGTGCAAACTTAAAGCACACGGTATTGGGGGTAAGGTATTGGTGTGGGTGGAGAATTGGTTAGCAGACAGGAAGCAAAGAGTGGGAATAAACGGGACCTTTTCAGAATGGCAGGCGGTGACTAGTGGGGTACCGCAAGGCTCAGTGCTGGGACCCCAGTTGTTTACAATATATATATTAATGACTTGGATGAGGGAATTAAATGCAGCATCTCCAAGTTTGCGGATGACACGAAGCTGGGTGGCAGTGTTAGCTGTGAGGAGGATGCTAAGAGGAAGCAGAGTGACTTGGATAGGCTGGGTGAGTGGGCAAATTCATGGCAGATGCAATTTAATGTGGATAAATGTGAAGTTATCCACTTTGGTGGCAAAAATAGGAAAACAGATTATTATCTGAATGGTGGCCGATTAGGAAAAGGGGAGGTGCAACGAGACCTGGGTGTCATTATACACCAGTCATTGAAAGTGGGCATGCAGGTACAGCAGGCGGTGAAAAAGGCGAACGGTATGCTGGCATTTATAGCGAGAGGATTCGAGTACAGGAGCAGGGAGGTACTACTGTAGTTGTACAAGGCCTTGGTGAGACCACACCTGGAGTATTGTGTGCAGTTTTGGTCCCCTAATCTGAGGAAAGACATCCTTGCCATAGAGGGAGTACAAAGAAGGTTCACCAGATTGATTCCTGGGATGGCAGGACTTTCATATGAAGAAAGACTGGATGAACTGGACTTGTACTCGTTGGAATTTAGAAGATTTAGGGGGGATCTGATTGAAACGGATAAAATCCTAAAGGGATTGGACAGGCTAGATGCAGGAAGATTGTTCCCGATGTTGGGGAAGTCCAGAACAAGGGGTCACAGTTTGAGGATAAAGGGGAAGCCTTTTAGGACCGAGATTAGGAAAAACTTCTTCACACAGAGAGTGGTGAATCTGTGGAATTCTCTGCCACAGGAAACAGTTGAGGCCAGTTCATTGGCTATATTTAAGAGGGAGTTAGATATGGCCCTTGTGGCTACGGGGATCAGGGGGTATGGAGGGAAGGCTGGGGCGGGGTTCTGAGTTGGATGATCAGCCATGATCATAATAAATGGCGGTGCAGACTCGAAGGGCCGAATAGCCTACTCCTGCACCTATTTTCTATGTTTCTATGTTTCTATGTAAATAGGGATAGAGGGAGGGAGGGGGAGGGCATTACCGGAAGTTGGAAAATTCTATGTTCATACCAAGGGGCTGGAGACTACCTAGACGGTATATGAAGTGTTGCTCCTCCAACCTGAGTTTAGCCTCATCATGACAGTAGAGGAGGCCATGTATGGATATATCTGAATGGGAGTGGGAAACGGAGTTGAAGTGGGTGGCTACCGGGAGATCCTGTCTCCGTCCGCCACAACCGACAGGATCTCCCGGTAGGCACCCACTTCAACTCTGCGTAAACTGGATCAGCCATGAAGAAATGGCGGAGCGGATTCGACGTGCAAATGGCTTACTTCTGTTTCTATATCTTAACGTCTTACTGTCTCATGGATCATATCAGAGGAACATATTTCTAACCTTAATGATTAAAACATAACGGCAGACGAGTAGGTCATTTCCAATGCTTCCACATCCTTCCTATAGTGAGGTGACCAGAACTAGACACAATACTCCAAGTGTGGCCTAACCAGAGTTTTATAGAGCTGCATCATTACATCGCGACTCTTAAACTCTATCCCTCGACTTATGAAAGCTAACACCCCATAAGCTTTCTTAACTACACTATCTACTTGTGAGGCAACTTTCAGGGATCTGTGGACATGTACCCCCAGATCCCTCTGCTCCTCCACACTACCAACTATTCTGCCATTTACTTTGTAATCTCCCTTGGAGTTTCTCCTTCCAAAGTGTACCACCTCACACTTCTGCGGGTTGAACTCCATCTGCCACTTCTCAGCCCATTTCTGCATCTTATCAATGTGTCTCTGCAATCTTCGACAATCCTCTACACTATCTACAACACCACCAACCTCTGTGTCGTCTGCAAACTTGCCAACCGACTCTTCTACCCCTACATCCAGGTCGTTAATAAAAATCACGAAAAGTAGAGGTCCCAGAACAGATCCTTGTGGGACACCACTAATTACAATTCTCCAATCTGAATGTACTCCCTCCACCACCCTCTGCCTTCTGCAGGCAAGTCAATTCTGAATCCACTTGGCCAAACTTCCCTGGATCCCATGCCTTCTGATTTTCTAAATAAGCCTACCGTGTGGAACCATGTGAAATAACTTACATCCACTGTACTATCCTCATCTATACACGCAAACACGAGGAATTCTGCAGATGCTGGAATTTCAAGCAACACACATCAAAGTTGCTGGTGAACGCAGCAGGCCAGGCAGCATCTCTAGGAAGAGGTGCAGTCGACGTTTCGGACCGAGACCCTTCGTCAGGACTAACTGAAAGAAGAGTTAGTAAGAGATTTGAAAGTGGGAGGGGGAGATCCAAAATGATAGGAGAAGACAGGAGGGGGAGGGATGGAGCCAAGAGCTGGGCAGTTGATTGGAAAAAGGAATATGAGAGGATCATGGGACAAGAGGTCCAGGGAGAAAGAAAAAGGGGAGGGAGGAGAAAAACCCAGAGGATGGGCAAGGAGTATAGTCAGAGGGACAGAGGGAGAAAAAGGAGAGAGAGAAAAGGAATGTGTGTGTATAACTAAATAACGGATGGGGTACGAGGGGAAGGTGGGGCATTAGCGGAAGTTTGAGAAGTCAATGTTCATGCCATCAGGTTGGAGGCTACCCAGACGGAGTATAAGCTGTCGTTCCTCCAACCTGAGTGTGGCTTCATCTTGACAGTAGAGGAGGTCGTGGATAGACATATCAGAATGGGAATGGGACGTGGAATTAAAACCCTACGCTGTGTCCGCTAGAGAAAGCAGGATCTCCCAGTGGCCACACTTTCCCGTACAGTTCATCTACGAGGCCCCGAACCTAACAGAAAGACATTACATTACCTGGAACACCCAGGGCTGGAAGCACTGAGCAGTAAATGATGACGATGTTGTAAATTGCGGAATATTCCATTTTCTACCTGAAGCAGCGATCCGTTGTACAAATTGTCCCAAATACCCGCATGCGCTGATTCGAAGAGTTTTTTATATAACAGTCAGAACCACGGTTAAACGAATTAGTGCTCCCATTGGTCTCATTAGACACAATCCACTGAACAAACACGCTCTGTACTATTTTTACTCATTGTGTCATTGTTTATCATATTAAGTCCTCAAGGGGAATTACAAGGCCATTTATTTGATGTTGCTAAGCAACATAGTTAGTGAAGAGGAGCAGTGTAGTTCTGTTTTACAATGCTTGAATCGTTAAACATATATTTTATGATCATAATCTTCATTTGGCATTGGAAACCGAACGCTGTCTCCTTCAGTTCAGCGATCAGTTATAAGATTGTCAGTATCAGGTGTAGCAGATGATGAAGTGAGTTCAATGTGAGTGAAATGTGCGATGGGCATTCCTCGGGGATGACAGTTCCGTCCCCGGTTTGTCTTTCCGGTGCCGTTCGTGTTTGAGGCGACAGCTTTCACTGGTCAACCATGCAAACAGAAATTTGATTGCTTGCCCGAAGATTTCATGAGTTCAACACGGCCAGTTAATCCGAGCACCTGCTGAAGCAACGGTCTGTGCCAGTGAAGACCACAGATTCTCCATCCTCAGTATAAAGAAATTCCTCCCCATTTCTGTTCTTAATGGACGTCCGTCTGCTCCGTGCCATGCAGACCAGGTGGTGAAGGAAGTGAGCGGTGTGCTTGCTGTTATCATAGAAGCATTGGCGGCGTGGGATTGTTGTGTCATAATTGTACAAATTATTAATTGGTTCCCAGTTTCTTCACCGTGTATAGTTCCAGTTACCACACCGGAGAAAAGATGAAATTAATGTGGAGGTGGTGGACAATAGTTTCGCATGGATTATGCCCGGACTGGAGAGCTTCAGTCTGAAGGCGAGATTGAATGCACGGGGTCTGTTTTCTTCGGTGGCGAGCGGCCGAGACGGGGCTGTACAGTTCAATGTGCAGCTCATGCAGTGGGTTAGTTCCAGTTGTAGGGATCATTAGGTTCTCTTCCAGGGCAGGTGGGGCCGTTGAAGTGACGACAGTTTTAACCTAACTCCCTGCCGAGCGCCTGCCCCCCGCCGCCCCGCCGAATCTCTCCGAGCGACCGGCGCCCGGCCGACAACCGTGGATCGTTGCATACCATGCAACATTACTTTCTGAATGAGTCTTGCATGGAGAAAATTTAGTTTTGTAAAATTCATAATGACTGCATACACTGCTCTATATTCATCGATTGTTTTTTGTTGCCCTCTCAGAGAATTCAGTTCAACTCGTAAATCACGACTTGCCCTTGACAAAACCATGCTGACTCTCCCTAATCAGGAGGATGCTGTCTAAGTTGCATGCCATCTTGGACCATGTCTCCCATCCACTACATAATGTACTGGGTGGGCACAGGAGTACATTCAGCCAGAGACTCATTCCACCGAGATGCAGCACTGAGCGTCATAGGAAGTCATTCCTGCCTGTGGCCATCAAACTTTACAACTCCTCCCTTGGAGGGTCAGACACCCTGAGCCAATAGGCTGGTCCTGGACTTATTTCCTGCATAAATAATTTACATGTTACTACTTAACTATTTATGGTTCTATTACTATTTATTATTTATGGTGCAACTGTAACGAAAACCAATTTCCCGTGGGATCAATAAAGTATGACTATGACTATGACTATCTGCCACACTGCTAGTGTCTTCTACATAGGGGACTAAAGCAAAATACTCATTAATTCATCTGCGATCTCTTTGTCCGCCGTTATTATGTCCCGACCGTATTTTCTCGCCGTCCAATCAAATTTCAATTTGAAGTCAATAATAGTGTGATCACTGGTCCCTAAGGGACCCAGTCACCCAGTCTCCACAATCACCTCTGGGTCATTATCAGACACACAATATGGTATAGATGATACCCGAGTAGTCTCATCGAGAAACTGCTCAAAAAAAATCTATATCATAGTAATTGAAATCGAATACCAACAGGATTTTCCTCATTTACCTGACGATCATCACATTGCCCTTTTGACGCTCCTTTTTTTATTATTATTTAACCTGTACTCCAACTCCAGCTGCCATTTGGAGGCCGGAATGTAACTGCCATCAGGGTCTTTTTAGCATGCCAGTTTTTTATAACTCACCCACTAGGATTCAACATCTTACAGTCCGATATCACATCTTTCTAATGATTTTATGCCATTCTTTACTACCAAAGCAACGTCAGCCCATCTGCCTATCTTCCTATCCCCTGATACAATATTTAACTTTGAAACTTCAAATTTAAACGAGATGTTATCTCTTTTACCATGACTTTGGAGAGCGACAGGAACAGACACGCGAGGAAAGCATTTAATTGGAGTAAGGTGAAATAGAAGCTATCAGGCATGAATTTGGAAACATAAATTGGGAAGAGATGTTCTCAAGGAGAAATCCGGCAAAAATGTAGCAGATGTTCAGGGGATATTTGCGTGGCGTTCTACACCTGTACTTTCCAATGACACAGGGAAAGGATGGTAGGATACAGGAACCATGTTGTACAAAGGCTGTTGAAAATCTAGTCAAGAAGAAAATAAAATCTTGCTAAAGGTTCAAAACACTAGGTAATGATAGAGACCTAGAAAATTATAGTGCTAGCAAGAAGGAGCTTAAGAATGAAACTAGGAGAGCCAGAAGGGGCCATGAGAAAGCTAAAGCGAGCAGGATTAAGGAAAACCCCAAGGCATTCTATAGGTATGTGATCAGCAAGAGGATAAGACGTGAGAGAATAGGACCAATAAAGTGTGACAGTTGGAAAGTGTGTATGGAACCGGAGGAGATGGCAGAGGTACTTAATGAATACTTTCATCAGTATTTTGCTTTCACTACGGAAAAGGACCTTGGCGATTGTAGGGATGTTTTACAGCGGATTGAAACGGTTGAGCATAGAAACATTAAGAACCAAGATATGCTGGAGCTTTTGGAAGACATCAAGTTGGATAAGTCACCGGGACCAGATGAGATGTACCCTGGCTACTGTGGGAGGCGAGGAACGAGCTTGCTGAGCCTCTGGCAATAATATTTCAATGGGGACGGGAGAGGTTCTGGAGGATTGGAGGGTTGCACATGTTGTTCCCTTATTCAAGAAATGGAGTAGAGATAGCCCAGGAAATTGTAGACCAGTGAGTCTTACTTCAGTGGTTGGTAAGTTGCTGGAAAAGATCCTGAAAGGAAGGATTTATGAACATTTTGACAGACATAATTTGATTGGGAATAGTGAGCAAGGCTTTTTCAAAGGCAGTTCATGCTTTACGAACCTGATTGATTTTTTGAGGGTGTGACTGAACATATTGATGAAAAAAGTGTAGTAGCTGTTGGGTATATAGATTTCAGCTGGCATTTGATAAGGTACCCCATGCAAGGTTTATTGAGAATGTAAGGGGTCATGGGATCCAAGGGGTCCTTGCTTTGTGGATCCAGAATTGGCTTGCTCACAGAAGGAAAGGAGTAGTTGTAGACGGGTCATATTCGCCATGAAGGTCCATGTGGAGTGACTCAAGGATTTGTTCTGGGACCCTTACTCTTCGTCATTTTTGTTAATGACCCGGATGAGGAAGTGGAGGGATGAGTTAGTAAGTTTGCTGATGACGCAAAGGTTGGGGGTGTTGTGGATAGTGTGGAGGGCTGTCAGAGGTTACAGCGGGAAATCGATCGGATGCAAAACTGGGCTGAGAAGTGGCAGATGGAGTTCTATCCAGGTAAGTGTGAGGTGGTTCATTTTGGTAGGTCAAATATGATGGCAGAACATAGACTGCTAACAGTGTGGAGGATCAGGGAGATATTGGGGTCCGAGTCCATTGGGCACTCAAAACTTCTGCGCAAGTTGACTCTTTGGTTAAGAGGTATTCGGTGCATTGGCCTTTATCAATCGCGGGTTTGTGTTTAAGAGCGAGAGGTATGGTTACACCTATATAGGAACCTGGTCAGACCCCACTTGTAGTGCTGCACTCAGTTCTGGTCACTACAGGAAGGATGTGGAAACTATAGGAAGAGTACATGGGAGATTTACAGGGATGTTGCCTGTATTGGGGAACATGCCTTTTGAGAATAGGTTTACTGAACTCGGCCTTTTGTCCTTGGAGCGGCGGAGACTGAGAGGTAATCTGACAGAGGTGTATAAGATGATGAGAGGTATTGATGATATGGATAGTCAGAGGCTTTTTCCCAGGGATGAAATGGCTGACACGAGAAGGCACAGTTTTAAGGTGCTTGAAAGGAGGTACAGAGGAGATGCCAGGAGTAAGCTTTTTTTTACGCAGAGATTGGTGAGTGCGCGGAATAGGCTTCCGACCACCGTGGTGGAAGCAGATACGATTGAGTCTTGTAAGTCTCCTGGATGGCTACATGGAGCTTACAAAAATAGAGGGCTATGGGTAACCCTGGGTCATTGCTAAAGTAAGTACATGTTCGGTTCAGCATTGTGGGCCGAAGGGCTTGCATGTGCTCTATGTTTTTTATGTTTCTTCAGCTCTCAGATCCAACCATCCTTCAGCCAAGATTCCGTAATGGCCACGATATCAGACACCAGAATTTGTAACAGTTCAACAAGATCATCCGCCTTATTTCGTATGCACTGTGCATTCAGATAGAGCGCTCTGAGTGCTGTATCAGCGACCCTTTTTGATTCTGCCTCACCAATGCACTGATAGGGACCCTGCTGCCTGCAATCTTGTCCTGTGTTATGCCTGCTCTTTCTGATAGCCTGACTGCACTCTTTTCTCTTTTTACCACCCATCCTGCCCCGCGTCCCTTCACTCCGCTTCACATCCCCTGCCCAATTAGTTGAAACTCACCCCAAGAACTCTACAAACCTGCCCGCTAGAACGTTGATCCCGCTCGCGTTCAGGTGCAACCCGTCCTTTTGTGCAGGTCATGCCTCCTCCAGAAGATGTAGCAAGGATCCAAGAACCTGAAGCCCAGCCCCCCGTTCCCGCTTCACAGCCATGCTTTTATCAGACAGATTATCTTTATTCCTTTTTTTCCCCAGTTCCTTAATACATCCTCTCAGGAGTTGCATCTAATACGGATGGGTTTATCCAGGAGACTGGAGGTCTCCCAGACTACTCACGTCCACCACAGTGGAAAACACTGCGCCTGGAGCCATCTGCAGTACACCACTCTGCCTTACGGACGCCGCTCTTCTCTCTGCCTCCCCCTGCTGAGCCGCAGCCCCAACTCAGTGAGAGAGGCCCTGTCACGGCGCGTCACCACTGTTAGGCTGTTGTCCCTAGCCGTATCAAAAGCGGTGAATTTATTATTGAGGTGAACGACCTCAATTTTTGTATTGCGCACTGGCTGCCTCGTCTCTTTCGTTCTACTGACAGTCAGACAGGCACCTGCCTCCTGCAACTTAGGGGCGATTACCTCCCTGTAACTCCTATCTATTACCTCTCATTTTCCTATATGAGGCGAAAGTATTCGAACTGCATCTTAGAAACATAGAAACATAGAAAATAGATCAACTTCATGCATATGTAGATCTGAGGGAGACTGGCGGTCTCCGGTAGTTCCCACATCTCACAAAAAGAACATACCACTAACTTTGGACTAAACCTCCTTGCACCAACTATGAACTAACAGACAAAAGAAACTTACGTGAAACTTTCTTCCTTATGTAGAACGTCAGCCTGTGCTTACCTAAGCCTGTTCAGCCAAAGCCAGACCACTCTAACAATTCCCCACTTCAACAATGACCACTCTAGAAGTTGCCGCTCGGCTTAGACCGCCTTTTTTTATTTTTGCCACAGTGTGATTTGCATCCGCCGTAAAGAAGCTGAAAGAGCTGAAGCTCTTTTCAAACTTTCACTCCGTCTGCCAGGAACAATCGCTCGCCCTTTTTTCAAGCTGAACGCCCTCAAGCTCGTTAGAAACCTCCCGCTGCGTTACCAACAAGCGACCTTTCGGCAGGGCGGTCACGGTAAAGAATGTGTACGGCATGTTAGTTGTTAGGCGAGTCTGAAACTTTGATTGTTTATTCCCTTTCATAGGTGCTGCCTGATCTGCTGAATTCCTTCAAAATCTCGTGCGAGATCCTTGTGTTTTACAGCATCTTTGATGATAAGTTACTTTGAACTTCGCTCTGCAGAGCCTCTTGTGAAACCACGACAACATATCCAACCCCAAGATTCATCTTCTTGCAGACATTCAGAGTAGGATAAAGAAATACGATAGAATCGATTTAAAAAAACTACACACAGTGACTGACAACCAAAGTGCAGAGAAAGATAAACAGCAATTGCATCAATAAAAAAATAAACAGGCCAACAATAAACAACACTGATAACATGAATGGTAGAGTATTTGAAAGTAAGTGCATGGGTTGCAGAATTAGTTCAGTGTTGTGACTGAAGCCACCCACACGGGCTCAGGAGTCTGATGGTTGAAGCATTCTAACGGCCTGATCCTGGTGGTGTGGGACATTCCGCTCCTGTACCTCCATCCTGAATGCAGCAGTCAGAAGGGAACATTGCGTGGATGGTGTCGTTTGGCCGAGTTTTTATGTCTTTATAAGTTGATACATTAAGTTCGCAAGTTGGGATGTTATTTTGCAATGTGGTCCATGCCCCTCCCTTTCCTACATTTTCATAGACATATCAGAAAGCTCTTATATGCCGCTGTCGTCAACGCTTCTCCCACTCCCCATAGCAGCGCGTGCCAGGCACCGACCACTCGCAACGTCAAAAATAATCTCTTCCTGTCCATCTTTAAACTTACCCTCCCTCCCTCATCTTAAATCTGTGCTTCTAATGTTGGACATTTGGAACCCGGGAGAACGATGCTGACCCTCTACGCCATCTATGTCTCTCATATTTTATTAAATTCTATCAGGGCGCCCTCAGACCACTAACCACTGAAGAAACCAGGCTCCCCATCGAAACCTTCCTTCGAACTCAAGCCCTCCTGTTCAGCTTGATTACATTTTGTCCCACGGTGCGGTGTTCGCAACTGCACACGGTGATCCAAAGGCGACCTAGTTAATAATTTGTACAGTATAACTCGATATTCCAAAACCTCCAATGTCACTGTGATGAAGGCAAACAGGCTGCGAACCTCCTTCACTACCTGGTCGACGTGGGACGTTCCTTTAGTACAGAGATGAGGGGAGATTTCTTTCGCTTGCCGGTGGTCAATCTGTGGTAAACATTGTCACAGTTGCTGGTTTGGTGGAACCTTTCTGCAGGTGCTCAGTTTTGTCGGACTTGTTAAAGTCATGAGACAATCATGAACGCAATCAAATTTAGCTTTGAAAATTCAACTAGCTGACGCTGTAGTCTAAAGTAGACACAGAAAAGACAGGATGGCGACTGAGCTGTCCCACCAAGGAAGGCTCATCGCAGATTTCATCTACATTGAACCGGCTTCATTTTGTTAGTCCATCTGTTCCTTGCAACGTTATAATTGATCGGCAGCAGAAGGAGATTGCGTTTGTTTTCAAAATGAAATGTATAATGATAAAAAAAGAATGTTTAGCATTTCAATCATTGCGAAACAGAATTGCACTGATCTTCTACAATGAAAATCATTGGTAAAAACATCAAATGGATGTCCTAGTTCTCCTTGAAATGCTGAATATGATAGCCAATGACACAAGGAGTAAAAATCGTTGACATCGTGTTTGTTCAGTGGATTGTGTCTAATGTGACCAATGGGAGCACTAAATGATTTATTTGTGGTTCCGTCTGGTGTATAAGAATTCCTACAATCACAGCGTGCAGGCAGTTGGGACAATTTGTACAACTGATCGCTGCTTCGTGTAGAAAATGGGTTACTCGGCAATTTACAGAATCGTCAGAATTTAGTACCCGGTGCTTGCAGCGCTTGGAGTTGCAGGTAACGCTCGGGGGTCGTGTCTCGATGGCCAAGGCGCAGAACTGCTCCGGTGTATTTTTGTTATTGAACGATGAAAAGAAACTTTCGCCGTAATTTAGATTCTAATTGCAAATCGCGTTGATTTAATGGGTAAATTTTCAATGGGGATATGCTCGAAGTGATTGATACATTTATATATATTGATGTAATATTAATGTAAGCATACATTTCCAGGTTGTAGAATTGTTAACTCAACTGGCTGCTAGAAATGTTTAAATATGCTTACAAAACGCACAGACAGGAATATACCAAACACAAAACACTGGTCGGTCAGCATCTATGGAGCGGAATAAATATTCGACGTTTCGCGTCTAGACAATTCACGAGGACTTCGTCAAGACAGGTTGCTACGATATTGCTTCGAGTAAAGTCCTGACGGTAACAGCAGTGACCCACCAGGCTCGTCCTCCCCGATTGCAGAGAAAACACAGTCATACAAATGGAATATGATTGTAAATTGTTTACCTGGGAAGAGTATAAAATTGCCCTATTGTAATAACCATTTCCGGTCATCTCCTTTCTCATTGTCCTTTTACCGATCTAATCAATTATTTGTTGAATGTGTGGAATTTGATGATCGGGCATTACTTTTAAATTGATATTGATTGTTTCACTGATTATGACTGTCTCGGCGAAAGTCTTCCCAGCTCTCATGCGGCACCGAGTCGCAAGTTTGACGACAGACGCCTCGTTACTACCTCCGATCTTCTCGCACCAGCGTGTAGAGTATCAGATCTGAATTTAACCTTGATGATCTGTCAGTCTGTGACCAGTTAGCCAGAGGGCCGTTTCACATCCTGTAAAGTTAGACGGCTTCCCCTGACATCTCTAAATATCTCCCGATTTTCAATTAAAAAAACCATTCAAGACCGTTTTGTCGATGTTGTTATTAAATAATTTCATTTTAAATGGAAGGCAATGAAATAAACTCGTTTGAAAAAGTATAACTGCGTCATACCGGCTGACAATAAAACCAATCTGCCCATTGCCTGTGCCGTTCTCGCAAAGAACAAGATGTTATTCTCTTCGGGTGAGCTCTTAATAAACCTGGTCTTACAGGACAGGACAGGTGTTCAGCCCTTTGTTCACTATCTAACGGTACCGCCTAGGGGCTCTCTGTTTTCACCCTCCTGCTTTCCCTCTGGTGGTGACCTTTGTCGGATCTAAATTGTATATTGTAAAGTACAATAATCTTGGTCAGGACATCCCCATCCCATCTCAGTCAGCGCAGGGGGACTGTCATCCTGACTCCAGTCAATGGCCAAATCGACCATTACTCACACGACGTAATTAAAGTTAGACTAATCATTCTACGGTAACCTATAGTAATTGTTTTTCTCTTAACAACTTATTTCAGTTAATTTAACGGCGATTGTGGTCCTCAGCCGCGGCAAATGCGGTCTGTCCAAATGTATTATTCTCTAGCTGGTGGCCATGGCGACAGCCGATCTGATGGTGGTCATCGCTTTTATTATATTAGAGAGGATAAATTTGTTTGTTTGCTAATTTGTTTGCTAATTTTCTGTTCGAAACTCCGCTGTGTTCTCTGCTACCTGTCCTGAGTCTCGCATCCTGCGACTGTTCCGTTTTCGCTGACGGTTGCTTTCACTTTCGATCGTTGCGTCGCCATCTGCTCTGCGAAGCTGCGGAACCGGTATTGCACCGAGAGGACAGCGACAGTGAGTGTAGCGTGTTGTGCCCAGGCCGTTCCGACTTACTTCGCAGTGGATCGATGGCGCGGTGTCGCCGTAGCTGAATACTTCACGTCACCCATGTGGAAAGCCTACCAGGTATCTGGCAGCATCACAACACCGTTATTACCAATCTGTTTAGTTCTGCTGTTTAATGTTTTAACCATCAACCAGATTATAGCGACAAATAGAGTTCGCCGCGTACTTTGAACAAGCAGCGAAAATCGCGATGATCCAGAGGGGTCAAACCGGCGAAAATCAATGGTTTTGTTGTTCGCACTTTCAGCCAATTTTATATTATTATGGATGCCCTTTCTCGTTTTTTCCATGAACTGGCAAGTCGAAAACTATTTCTATACAGACAGATTTCTCAGCAAGCCGACCTACATCCTGCAGGTATGTGGGATAATGTTGTCTTCTCTCAGTACCAGCACCAACACGTGTATCTATGGATTGACACAGAGAAAATTCAGGGAGGAGTTGAAGATTGGAGTGAAGTACCTGTTTGTGTCAATGGGGAAATTTGCAAATAAAATGTAAACGCAATTATTCACTCTTGTGTTTTCACTGCTAATATAATGGTCTTTCTGCAGAAGCACTGCTTGTTACGTAACCGGCAACAATGAATATCAATCGAGTCAGGTTATATAAAAACAACCAAAACACTTATTAAACACGGATAAACAATAAAAACAAACGAAAACCTTAACCGGAAGTTAACCGCTATGCGACCATTCAACAAATCGCCGCTCGGCACTGGTTCTCAAAGCGATAAATGCGAAAACAGTTCTTAAAGCGGTAGGTCACATACAGTTCTTAAAATGGTAAATTCGAAAGTCCAACAGATTTATACATGCAATTGTGAGAGACTTCTCTGGAGAAGGATTTCTTCACAGACGCGACTGTCCTGCTGGTTCTGTCCAAAAGGATTCACGATGAAGGAAATAAACGGCTTAAAACAACTGACCTTTCTTCTGGCGAGCAAATCCTGCATGAACTACCTGTCGGGTTCTGTCGGGCTTCGGCGGGACTCAAGTGCAGACCAATGAATACTTTTCCACCAGGATTTATTAGGGAGCACAAAGACAACAGTCTTTCAAAAACAGAAGGCAGGCACGAATCCGAAATGGCAGGCAGAGGTCTTACCAGGAAAGGCAGTCAGGCGAGGGCAGACAATCCAGAGCGCACAGGCAAAAATCAGGTCCAAGAACGGGCAAAATCCAAAATCGGTTGGCAGAAGCCGCAATGACGGGCTAGAAGGACACAGGTCAGAACTGGGACAAACTGGCAGAGAATGCTAGTCAAGGCAGGGTTTAAATGGACAGAGTAATGAGTGAAAAATAGAAACAGGTGGGTGCAAATGAGGAGACAAGCAGGTAATTGGAAGAAGTCCAAAAAAGGAAAGGGGCTGGGCCAGAACCCACATGGCCAGGTGAAAGAAAACAGAAATTAAAGGCTGTTGTGATCCAGAGCTACCAGCAGAGGCCCTTCGACCCGGTGTTCAGGCCGGATCCTTAACACTACCTTGTTCTTTTGGCAGGAGTTATCCTTGATGCAGGTCGCTATTTCTTCAGCGAAGACTCAATAAGGTCTATCCTCTGTTAAACTGCCAAATGATACCAACTTCTCTTAATCCTTCAGGTCCTGTACTTCGATAAAGTCTTCACTCTCCAATACCACTGAAAAGGTACATCAACAAATCTGGCAGAAATGGGTAAACTGCCAGTCCAGCACTATTGTACCTTGCAACAGAACGTAACACTCCGTTTTAAAAAAGAAACTGCGTCATAAAACAAATACGCAATGGAACGGAGACACTGACTAACGTTTTAGCTGGAACATTAACTGCGTCACCAGGGGTCTTCCCTTTTATACCCGTGGTGAACATGCCATCACGTGACCTCACATTGGAGGGAAAATTACATCAGGAGACCTCCAAAAGACCATTACATCATTCTCACAAGAAAGTCACGAGATCTCCTTGAGGTATGTAACACCTCCCTCCAAAAAAAATGTTGGTCTCTTAAGGAACAAAATTTTAACAATTAACAATTTATACAAAAAAATACAAAGGTATAAAATTTACAACATACGCAATATACACAGTATTATCTTTCAGCACTTTACAAACTAATACACAGTAGGAGTGTACAAATGTTAAAATACCACTCCAAAAAAAAATTTCATTGTAGATAGACACTCAGCGATCACATTATCTTTATCTATAATATGAGTGATCAAAATATTGTACTTCTGTAACATTAAACTCCAATTTAATAATCTTCTATTTTTGTTTTTCATCTTACTCAAAAACACTAACGGATTATGATCGGTATAAACTGTGAGTGGTTTATGAGTAGTACCAACATACACTTCAAAATGTTGTAAAGCCAAAACAAGAGACAATAATTCCTTTTCTATTGTTGAGTAATTTCTTTGATGGGCATTAAATTTTTTAGAAAAATAAGCTACCGGACGATCAACTTGATCACCCTCACCTCTTTGGAGTAACACTGCTCCTGCAGCTTCATCACTAGTGTAACGTTCCGTTATATTGGCTCGTGTATGTCTAGGGGAAATCCCGCCCAGCACCTGCTTCAACACTCCCCTCTGGGTCAGTCGCCGCCCGAATCAATCACAAACATCAATCATCAGCCAGCACACCCAGTAAATTTTAACAAATACACTTTATAGATATTACTAATTCTATGACATTAATATGCATTTGATACAGAGAGGAAAGTAATGGAGAAAAAAAGGCGCCAACACTTATCAAAGTCCAAGTTCTTCGCGCGCTACCGTTGGAGCTCAATTCGACGTCAGACGACCACCTGAATTCCGTCGACTCACGGCTCGGGACCACCCTGAGTGATCGACCGGAGCCTCTCCGCACGTCCGCCGTCCTCCTCGTCTCTCCTCCGACTCCCCGCCAAAACTCAGTCCACAGTCATATCATACAGCATGGCATCCGAAAACAAAACGATACATAACCACCCATTGGCTAATAGAACCTGGTTATCTCATTTAAAGTAAAACAAACTGTTAGCGCAAACTCTCTGCAGCGTTAAACACAACAAAGCCGCATTCCCCAGATTAACATAACAAAATCGCCATTTTAAATGTAACAAAAGAAAGACCCCGTACACTGTCCCCCCACCAATAAAAGTCATGCCCTCATGACGTTAACAGAGTTCACTGGTGCTCCGTGTAAAACACAACCCAGGTGCATAAAGCAGTGACATAACTTTCCAGGGCTGTAGAGATCACACCCTGTTCTCCCGGCGCTGTATAAGTTAGTCTCTCCGGGGGATGCCTACTCCTCTGAGGCCTCTGTACTCCCTCTGCTGACTCTCTCTGTTGAGACACCCCAGGTGGCCCCCCGGGCCTATCTGTCGGACCCTCCCCCTCACTGGGACCCTTCAGCACCTGTGAGCCCTCTGCCTCAGGTTCTGGTTCCACCCTCTCCTCCCCCAATCCTGGCTGTAATACACGCAGCTCTGCAACACCCTCCCTCGGTTCCCCTAACTCAGTGATGGAAGGGCCAGGAGCCTCTTCTCCCGGCACCGGGGAATCAGCGAACGGAAACAGGTACCGCACATCCGAATCATCATCTTCCGATGACGTATCCCTTCTCGAGGTGGGGACCAGCCCCGTCTTCTTCGCAGCGGGCTCTTCCCTCACCCCGCGCCTTCGCAGAGTCCTCGTAGTAGCTGTAACCTCCCATTCGGGCTCTGGGTCTACCTTCACCTCTCGACCCAGAGGCAACAGGTGGTTCCGATGGAGTACCTTGACAGGCCCCTTCCCATCCTCGGGTCTCACCCGGTAAACAGGGAGATTTGGCATCTGACTCTCCACCACATAGGGGGTGGCTGCCCAACAATCCGCCAACTTGTGCTTACCAGGTAGTCCTAAATTCTGGATAAGGACTCGGTGTCCCGGCAATAGCTGGACGAACTTTACTTTCTGATCGTTCCTCTTCTTATTCCGCTGGTTCTGCTTGGTGGCTGCCGCCTCAGCCAACTCGTACGCCCTTTTCAACTCTCTCCTCATATCGGACACGTACTTCAGACATGGCTTCGAAGGTATTTCACCCACTTCAGTCCCAAAACACAGATCAATGGGCAACCTCGCTTCCCGTCCGAACATCAGATAATAGGGCGAGTACCCCGTAGCATCATTGCGTGTGCAATTGTAACAGTGAACCAAATGGGCGATGTGCTGACTCCACCTACTCTTCTGTCCAATCTCCAAAGTGCCGAGCATGTCCAGCAGGGTCCGGTTAAACCTCTCAGGCTGAGGATCACCCTGCGGGTGATAGGGGGTGGTTCTGGATTTCTCAACCCCAAGCATACCCAGCAATTCATGGATAAGCCTGCTCTCAAAGTCCCGTCCCTGATCACTATGGATCTGCCGCTATAATGAACAAGAGCTGATCCACATCGTGCAGAGCGGTGACCAGGATGACAAGGAGGGCGTGGTGAGAGTTGGAAAACTAAAGACAGTGATTCCGGCAGGCCAGACCAGGGAGGTTAAATGTAGTGTGAGAACAGGGCCCCTTTCTGCAAAACAGGGAGTTCTTTTTGAACCAGGTGAGGTCCCAAAGTGGCTAGAGGGGTTGAACATTACTGACACAGTCATCTGCCTGCAGAAGGGAAATTGGTCTAGGGTGGCTATCCCCGTCACTAATGACAGCAACCACGACATTCCTCTCACCCCTCGCACAGTGCTGGGACAGCTACAGCAAATCAAGGCTATTTACCCAGTAGATGTAAGACCAGTCAATGCCAGTGTAAACACAGCAAAGACAGCCAGCGCCCCTGAGAACCACAAAGAGAAACATAGACAGCTGGACACATGCAAACATGAGTCATGGGACCCTCCAGTTTCTGTCGATCACCTGACTCCAGACCAGCGGGAACAGGTGAGGCAGATGCTGTGAGAAGAGTGTGCTGCATTTTCAAAAGACGAGAGTGATGTGGGATGCATTCCATCTCTGCAGTTAAAAATCAGACTGAGCGACACAACTCCTGAAAGGCGCACCTACACTTCTGTACCCAAATCACTCCACAAGGAGGTGAAGGAGTATGTGGAGGACCGACTGACTAGAGGATGGATTCAGAAATCCCGGTCCCCATACTCATCACCAATAGTCCGTGTCCGGGAGAAGGATGGGAGTTTACGTCTGTGCGTAGATTACCATGAGCTGAACCGTTAATCCATCCCTGACCGTCACCCCATCCCTCGAGTGCAGGATATGTTGAACAGCCTGAGTGGGAGTGTATGGTTCTCGGTACTGGATCAGGGCAAGGCGTACCATCAGGGTTTCCTTGAGGAGAGAAGCAGGCTACTTACAGACTTTATAACACCTTGGGGCTTATACGAGTGGGTAAGGATCCCCTTCGGCCTGTCCTCGGCCCCAGCAGAGTTCCAGCGCAGTATGGAGGAGTGCCTCATGGGTTTGAGAGATGAAACATGTCCGCCATATTTGGATGACAGTCTTGTCCACAGCCAGTCTTTTGAAGACCATCTGCGGGATATGAGAGAGGTGTTACGTCGCTATCAAGCACATGGGGTGAAGCTGACAGCTAAAAAGTGTGAAGTATTTAAGGACAAAGTGAAATTCCTGGGAAAGATTGTATCCAAAGATGGCTACTGCATGGATCCTGCTGAGATAGCACCAGTACAAGCACTCAAAGACCGCAGACCTGAGACTGTGGGAGACCTGAGGAAAATGCTCGGCTTCCTATCGTACTACCGCCCATATGTCCCAAACTTCTCACACATTGCCAAGCCGCTGTACAGTCTGTTATCCATCAAGAAGACCCCAGGAGGTAAGGTCCAAGGAACAAGTGCAGATAGGAGCAGGGGGAAACACAAGGAGTCGGACCAGCTACCCTCAAGCCAGCCGATCACCTGGACCGAGACACACCAGGAAGTGCTCTGTCAGCTGTTAGAGTACCTGCCGCACCCACCTCTCCTAGGTTACCCCGACGTTGAGAAGCCGTTTGTGTTGCATTGTGATGCCTCTCAGGAGGGGCTGGGTGCAGTACTGTACCGGAGACAGCAAGGCAAGCTGGTCGTCATGGGTTATGGGTCGAGAAAACTAACTGCACCAGAAAAGAATTACCACCTCCATTCTGGTAAGTTAGAGTTTTTGGCAATGAAGTGGGCCATTTGTGAAAGATTTCGTGAGTATCTATATTATGCGCCCTCATTCACTGTCTACATCGATAATAATCCCTTAACCTATGTTTTGACCACAGCGAAGCTGAACGCCACAACGCACCGGTGGATTGCGGAGTTAGCTGACTTTAATTTCTCAATCAAGTATCGGCCTGGGAAAGTTAATGGAGACGCGGATGGCTTGTCACGGTTGCCACTTGATATGGAGCAGTACATCCGCACATGCTCACAGGAAATGGAGCCAGAGACAATAACAACTGTCACACAGGCACTCCAACTCGAATCGCATGAACATGAGCCCTGGTTGTGTCCAGCCACCATCTGATGTAACATGTACTGATGTACAGAATGAAAGACTAACTTCCACAGGGGAAGAAATCTCCACCGAGAACCTAAAGGAAACACAAAAGGATGATCCAGTCATTGGCAAGGTGCGAGAGTATGACATGACAGGACAGTGGCCTCATCAAAGGAGAAGAGACCGGCGTGATGACACCTCTGTTCCAGTGAGGGAGAGAAACAAGTTGTATCTGAACAAAGGCGGCAACCTGTACAGAAAGTCAGATGCTCCAGATCAACTAGTGTTACCTAAAACATTCCATCAGCTGATGTACAAGGAGCTGCATGAGGAGATGGGACACCTCGGAGTGGAACGGACACTCAGCCTGATCCGTGAGCGATTCTATTGGCTAGACAAGGGAGATGCAGTGGATGTTGTATATTTGGATTTTTAGAAAGCCTTTGACAAGGTGCCACACATGAGGCTACTTAACAAGATAAGAGCCCATGGAATTACGGGAAAGTTACATACGTGGATAGAGCGTTGGCTGATTCGCAGGAAACAGAGAGTGGGAATAAAGGGATCCTATTCTGGTTGGCTGCCGGTTACCAGTGGTGTTCCAAGGAGTCCGTGTTGGGGCCGCTTCTTTTTACATTGTACATCAACGATTTCGATTATGGAATAGATGGCTTTGTGGCTAAGTTTGCTGACGATACGAAGATAGGTGGAGGGGCCGGTAGTGCTGAGGAAACAGAGAGTCTGCAGAGAGACTTGTATAGATTGGAGGAATGGGCAAGGAAGTGGCAAATGAAGTACAATGTTGGGAAGTGTATGGTTATGCTCTTTGGCAGAAGAAATAAACGGGCAGAGTATTATTTAAATGGGGAGAGAATTCAAAGTTCTGAGATGCAACGGAACTTGGGAGTCCTCGTACAGGATACCCTTAAGGTTAACCTCCAGGTTGAGTCGGTGGTGAAGAAGGCGAATGCAATGTTGGCGTTCATTTCTAGAGGAATAGAGTATAGGAGCAGGGATGTGATGTTGAGGCTCTATAAGGCGCTGGTGAGACCTCACTTGGAGTACTGTGGGCAGTTTTGGTCTCCTTATTTAAGAAAGGATGTGCTGACGTTGGAGAGGGTACAGAGAAGATTCACTAGAATGATTCCGAGAATGAGAGGGTTAACATATGAGGAACGTTTGTCCGCTCTTGGACTGTATTCCTTGGAGTTTAGAAGAATGAGGGGAGACCTCATAGAAACATTTCGAATGTTGAAAAGCATGAACAGAGTGGATATGGCAAAGTTGTTTCCCATGATGGGGGAGTCTAGTACGAGAGGGCATGACTTAAGGATCGATGGGCACCCATTCAGAACAGAAATGCGAAGAAATTTTTTTAGTCAGGGGGTGGTGAATCTATGGAATTTGTTGCCAGGGGCAGCAGTGGAGGCCAAGTCATTGGGTGTATTTAAGGCAGAGATTGATAGGTATCTAAGTAGCCAGGGCATCAAAGGTTATGGTGAGAAGGTGGGGGAGTAGGACTAAATGGGAGAATGGATCAGCTCATGATAAAATGGCGGAGCAGATTCGATGGGCCGAATGGCCGACTTCTGCTCCTTTGTCTTATGGTCTTATGGTCTTATCTGCAAAGAGATGTGGACCATTATGTGACCAAGGTGTGTAGCTGCCTGAAGCGGAAGCGCCCGAACAAGCCAACTCGAGCACCATTGGTTAATGTAGTAACCACATATCCTTTTGAGATGGTTTCAATAGATTACCTGCAACTGGAAAGCTGTAAAGGAGGATATGAGTATATCCCGGTTGTCATCGATCAGTTTACGCGCTTTGCCCGGGCATACGCATGTACCAGCAAGTCAGCAAAACCTGCCGCCGAAAAGATCTTTGGAGACTTTGCGCTCAAATCTGGATTTCCGGCCAAGTTGCATCATGATTAGGGCAAGGAGTTTGAGCATAAGCTGTTTTCCAAGCTGGAAGAAGACTGTGGATCCAAGGCTCACGCACAACAGCTTACCAGCCGACTGGAAACGGTCAGGTTGAGAGATTTAATCGAACGCTCCTTTCCATGCTGAGAAACTTGACAGAGGAAGCCAAGTCAGATGAAGAGCTCCTTAGCCAAGGTCGTACATGCGTATAACTGTACGCATAGTGAAGCGACAGGATATGCCCCGTACTACCTCCTGTATGGTAGAAGCCCCCGGCTACCTGTGGACATTATGTTTGGCCTGACACCAAGTGACCAGAGCACCTCTCACAGCGAATATGCCAGTAAGTGGAGAAGGCGGATGCAAGAGGCAGACAGGCTGGCATCACAGACAGCTCAGAGGCAGCAAAGTAGAGCAAAGAAGCAGTATGACCGGAAGACTTACGGAGTGGAACCACAGCCAGGGTGTGGAGTATTAGTGCGGAGCTTCAGGGACAGAGGAGGACGCGGGAAGCTCAGGTCTTATTGGGAGGAGTGAGTCCACATCGTAACCCAGAGGAAGCACAAGGACAGTCCTGCCTACGTCGTACGACCTGAGAGAGGCCCAGGAAAGACTAGAGTCCTACACAGGAACCTGCTACTGCCCTGTGACTTTCTGCCCCTGGAAGAAGATGAGCAGGGGAAAAAGAAGATGCGAAAGAAAAATCCAAACACAGATAAGAAGAGGGAAAGGCAGAAGGAGAGAGATCAGCACAGTGGTTCAGAGGATGAGAGGAACTGGAGATTCATCACCACACGACCAGCAGAGTCATTCGAGCCGTTCAGAAGCCAGCTGAGAGTGGAAGCAGAGGAGTTCCAACCACAAGCAGCTGACAGAGAACTGGAGCAAGGCGGCGAGGAAGGTAGGATGGAACCAGAGATGGAGAATGGAGAAACTGCAGGGGGTATTTGATGAAGCAGACGAGAGGGGTCTTGAGCTGCGGTCAACTCCCATAAGAAAGTATCCTTTCCGACAAAGAAACCCAGCCAAGACTCTCACATACAACACATTGGGTCAACCATCAGTCGAACACAGACCACTGATATATAGGATACTGGAACATGGGTGAGACATACAGTAGGACATGTGGGTCTGTGTAATGGGTTATGGGGTAGATATATGGTCAAAACCTTCAGTCCGAGATACGTAGCCCACACAAGTAGCAGAGTAGCACTTAAGATATCATCTGGCCAGTGATGCCTGTTGCTGACACGTGGCATAAAGAGGGAGATGTATGTCATGTCAAAGACTGTTGCTGTACAGAGAGTATCCCGAATGACTGACTTCTTTATAACCTAACACTATACCTCGGCAGTTGAAGACATGAGCACCCTGAGAAATCTATAATGTCGGGACGACATTCATTTTGAAGGGGAGAGTGTGGGACCCATAGTAATGTGGAGCATATTAATGGACACTCGATTCCCCCCTAATTTCCTTATATTATGTTCATATTATTTTTATTGCTTTGGTTTGTTATTTTGTTCATTCACAATTTGATGAATGTTCAGTTGCACTAGCAACGGTAATATTTTAGTGGATTGGTTGATGGTTACAAGGAGCAAAGCTTATACAGGCACGTGGGGCAGCTGAGGGGTCCTGGGGGCACGGGAGCGCGCACGTGATGGAGTAGACGGAGATGGCCCGGCAGCGTGCGTGGAAAGCCAATGCGCTGTGTTCCGGTGTTTCCAGAAAGGAAAATATAGACGTTATTTTAAACTTCTGCACGCCCGGAAGTCCCTTTTGTGTCCAAGTGTGCAACAAGATTAAGGAGTGGAGTTTCAGGGAAGGAGATTCAGGGGTCGAGTTTCAGTGGAGGATTTTCAGGGCTGGAGTTGCAGGGGTGGGGTTTCAGGGGAGGAGTTTCATGGGGGGAGTTTCAGGGGCGGAGTTTCAGTAGAGGAGTTTCGGGGAGGAGACTCAGGGTCGAGTTTCAGGGGATGAGTTTACGGGGTGGAGATTGAGGGGTGTAGTTTTAGGGGAGGAGTTTCAGGGGAGGAGATTCAGGGGTGTAGTTTCAGGGGTAGAGTTTCAGGGTGGAGCTTCATGGGAGAAATTTCATGGGTGAAGATTCAGGGTACAGTTTCAGAGGATGAGTTTCAGGGTTGGTATTTCACTGGAGGTGTTTCAGGAGTCGAGTTTCAGGGGCGGAGTTTCCGGGTTGGAGTTTCAGGGGTGGAGTTTCAGGGTGAAGTTTCATGGGAGGAGTTTCAGGGGTGGAGTTTGAGGGTAGAGTTTCAAAGGATGAGTTTCAGCCGAGGAGTTTCAGGGTTGGAATTTCACGGGAGGTCTTTCAGGAATCGAGTTTCAGGGGTGGAGTTTCAGAGGAGGAGATTCAGAGGAATAGTTTGAGGTTTGGAATTTCAGGGATGGAGTTTCTGGATTGGAATTTCACGGGAGAAGTTTCAGGAGTCGAGGTTCAGGGGGTATGAGGCATGGAGTTTGGGGCCTGTAGTTTGAGGTGTGAAGTTGGGTGAAATTTTAGGGATAGAGTTTGAAGGATGGTGTTTGAGGCGTCAGAATTGAGGGTGGCGTTTGGGGCGTGGAGTTTGATGCCTGGGGTTTGAGGTATTGAATTTGAGGGGTGATGTTTGATCCCTGGATTTTAAGGGGTGAGGTTTTGGACATGGGGTTTAAGGTGCTGGGTTTTAGGGATGGAGTTTAAGGCGTTGTCATGTTCAGGTCTGTGAAGTCCGCATTCTGGTTTATGGTCTGGTCCGTGGAGTCAGGACTCCGGGTCTTCAACTGTCCCTTGTTTTGGTTGAGTTAATCATAGGCACCTGATTCCCATCTTGGGGCTTGGGATATAAGTGGCCTTGGGATCGAGTGTGAGCTGCTGGTTTGTCTTGTCAAGATTTCCTTGGAGCAACCTGCTGGTGGAAGGCTAGAGTGGCCACTTGCCATCTTTAGGCCGTGTTGGAGAACCATCACTTCATGGAGCCTTGCTGTTGATAGTTGGAGCTGTTTGTGCGGTATGGATTCGGCTGTTTCCCGGGCCAGCTGTGTGGCTGCCAGCCACTCCGAGCTAGGTAGGGATCCGGCTGTTTCCGTAGCCAGCTGAGGTTGCTGGCAGAACTGCGACTCGAAGCAACCCCAGTGAAGAGATGGAACAGTCTGTTGTTCTTCGGTGTTTGTTTATTCTTGTCTTCGCCTCCGTGGGGTAAGTCAGGCCGTTCTGCCGTTGTCCTGCGGGGGTGGGGGATCTGTCTTGTCTTGTCCTTGCCTACGTTGGGTAAGTCAGGCCGTTCTGCCGTTACCCGATGGATGGACCTGTCCCACCTTGGTGTGGAGGTGAAGTTCAATCCCGGCTTGTAATAATAAATCCCGGCGCTATGTCTATGTTCTGTCCAGTCTCATGTTAGTGTTGTGTTAAAGATGAGTCCCGGCTTTTCGAAGGATAAGTCCCGGCTCTATGTTGATGTACAGTTCCCAATCTGTCCCCGAGCTCCAGCCTCCGAGTTATCAGCCTCCGCATTCCAAGAGCCAAGACCCCAGACCCCAGCCTGCAGCGTCAAGATCCAAGATCCCAGCCCGCAGCGTCAAGATCCAAGACCCCAGCCTGCAGCCTCAAGAGCCAAGGCCCCTGTCTCCAAGTTCAAAAGCCAAGACCCCAGCCTGTCTCCAAGCTCAAACCTCAAGACCCCAGACTCTCCAAGCTCAAGCCTCAAGACCCCAGCCTCCAGTCCTGTAGTCATGTCATGTCCTTGCCTGGTTCTGGGGCCCGAGCCCGAGGCAAGACCCAGGTTCTGGGTTCTTGTCCAGTCTCTGGCTCGGAGCCGAAAACCCAGGCTCCCAGTTCATATTTCCTTGTCCGGGTTCCCGGTTTTTTGTCCTTGTCCTAGCCCAAGTCTGCATTCTTGTCCCTGCTCCTTGCCTGTATCCTGTCACGTCCCTACTCTAGTCAAGTCCTGTTCCTTCTACTTCAGTGTCTGTGTCTTGCATTTGGGTCCGCCATCAGCGCCCCCGTTGAGACAGGCGTGGGGTCTGAGGCGTGGAGTCTGAGGGACGGCATTTGAAGGGTGGAGTTTGAGGATGGCGTTTGTGGCGTGGGGTTTCAGGGGCGGAGTTTGAGGGATGGAGTTTGAACTGTGAAGTTTGATGGTTGGAATTTTAGGCCTGGGGTTTGAGGGGTGGAATTTGAACAGTGGAGTTTGTGGGGTGGAGTTTGAAACGTGGATTCTGAGGTGTGGATAGGGTTGCCAACTTTCTCGCTCCCAAATAAGGGACAAATGTAGCAGTCAAATACGCGACACTTGTGTTTACCGCGACAAAGACTACCATGACCATGAAGCCTTGCGTGGGCACCTGTGTGCGCATGCGTGTACGTGCCGATTTTTTTTTCCCCCCCCCTGCAAATCAGTTTTGGCGATTCTGTTCAGTGAAACTACACTGTATGTACATTATTTCTAGTTTATGTAGCCTGTGTATTTATCATATCATTACTGCTTTTACTATATGTTAGTGCTATTTTAGGTTTTATGTGTTATTTGGTATGATTTGGTAGGTTATTTTTTGGGTCTGGGAACGCTCAAAAATTTTTCCCATATAAATTAATGGTAATTGCTTCTTCGCTTTACGCCATTTCAGCACGAAAGGTTTCATAGGAACGCTCTACCTTAGCGGGGGGAAATACGGGACAAGGGCAGTCCCGTATGGGACAAACCAATTTAGCCCAATATACGGGATGTCCCGGCTAATACGGAACCGTTGGCAACCCTAGGTGTGGAAGTTGAAGGCTGGAGTTTGAGGCTTGGTGTTTGAGGTCTGGAGTTTGAGGCATAGGGTTGGAGGTGTGGGGTTTGACGGGTGGGGATTGAGGGATGGATTTTGAGGGATGGTGTTTGAGGCGTGTAGTTTGAGGTGTGAAATTTGAGGCCTGGAGTTTGAGGGGTGAGTTCTGAGGTGTGGGGTTTGAGGCGTGGTGTTTGAGGCGTGGTGTTTGAGGGGTGGGGTTGGAGTTGTGGGGTTTGAGGGGTGGGGTTTGAGTTTGGGGTTTGATGTGTGGTGTTTGAGGGGTGGGGTTTGAGTTGTGGGGTTTGATGTGCGGTGTTTGAGGGGTGGGGTTTGATGTGAGGTGTTTGAGGGGTGGGGTTTGATGTGTGGTGTTTGAGGGGTGGGGTTTGATGTGTGGTGTTTGAGTTGTGGGGTTTGAGGTGTGGTGTTTGAGGTGTGGTGTTTGATGGGTGAGGTTTGATGGGTGAGGTTTGATGGGTGAGGTTTGATGGGTGAGGTTTGAGTTGTGGTGTTTGATGGGTAGGGTTTGAGGGGTGGTGTTTGATGTGTGGTGTTTGAGGGGTGGGGTTTGATGTGAGGTGTTTGAGGGGTGGGGTTTGATGTGTGGTGTTTGAGGTGTGGTGTTTGAGGTGTGGTGTTTGATGGGTGAGGTTTGATGGGTGAGGTTTGATGGGTGAGGTTTGATGGGTGAGGTTTGATGGGTGAGGTTTGATGGGTAGGGTTTGAGGGGTGGTGTTTGATGTGTGGTGTTTGAGTTGTGGGGTTTGATGGGTAGGGTTTGAGTTGTGGGGTTTGATGTGTGGGGTTTGATGTGTGGTGTTTGATGTGTGGTGTTTGATGTGTGGTGTTTGAGGGGTGGTGTTTGAGGGGTGGTGTTTGAGGGGTGGTGTTTGAGGGGTGGTGTTTGAGGTGTGGTGTTTGAGTTGTGGTGTTTGAGTTGTGGTGTTTGAGTTGTGGTGTTTGATGGGTGAGGTTTGATGTGTGGTGTTTGAGTTGTGGGGTTTGAGTTGTGTTGTTTGAGGGGTGGGGTTGGAGTTGTGGGGTTTGAGGGGTGGTGTTTGAGTTGTGGTGTTTGATGGGTAGGGTTTGATGTGTGGTGTTTGATGGGTGGTGTTTGAGTTGTGGGGTTTGATGTGTGGTGTTTGAGTTGTGGGGTTTGATGTGTGGTGTTTCAGGGGTGGGGTTTGAGTTGTGTTTGAGGGGTGGGGTTGGAGTTGTGGTGTTTGAGGGGTGGTGTTTGAGTTGTGGGGTTTGAGTTGTGGGGTTTGAGTTGTGGTGTTTGATGTGTGGTGTTTGATGTGTGGTGTTTGATGTGTGGTGTTTGATGTGTGGTGTTTGAGGGGTGGGGTTTGAGGGGTGGGGTTTGAGTTGTGGTGTTTCAGGGGTGGGGTTTGAGTTGTGTTTGAGGGGTGGGGTTGGAGTTGTGGGGTTTGAGGGGTGGTGTTTGAGTTATGGGGTTTGAGGGGTGGGGTTTGAGGGGTGGGGTTTGAGGGACAGCATTTGAGGCGTGGGTTTTAAGGTAGAATTGAGGCATGCAGTTTGAGGGATGGCATTTGAGGGGCGGGGTTTGAGGTGCGGGGTTTGAGCCGCGGAGTTTCCGGCGTGGAGTTTCTGACTCAGAGTTTGAGGGGTGTTATTCGAGCAGAGGACCCTGAGGCTGGCTCTCACCTCACTGTCCTTGCTTTCAACTGGAATATACTTCTGTTGGGCAACGTGAAAAATGTCTTTAAAACTCTTCCACTGTTCCTCAACCATCCCACATATAACCCCACCGTGATCCCAAAGCTGTCACATTTTTGGTGGAGCCCAACCATTGGTACAGCTCCCTTTCCCCAATACTGGTGCCAATTTCCAACGAATTCAAACCCACTTCTCCCACACCAGTTCTTGAGCCACACACTTAACTCTCTAATCTTCTTGACCCTATGCCAGTTTGCACGTGGCTCAGGTAATAATCCAGAGATTACTATCTTTTTGGTTCTGCTTTTTAATTTAGTCCCTAACTGCTCAAATTCCCTCAGCAGAACCTCTTTCCGCATTCTAGCCATGAAGCGTGGTCCCAATAAGCCCTCAGAAATAGGATCATTTTCTTCCTGGAGTTCCTTGGTACATTGCTGGGAACGTGTTCCCCCAGAGACCCCAAGCCGTTCCCCCATTTGGGCCTCCATTAAGTTTCCCGACACCTCTCTGATCAACTGGAGAACTGAGGGAGGGGCTGATCACCTTAACTGATCCCCCTGGCACCGCAAGCAATTTATCTGCCCCCCGCCAGCCAGAGATGATACTCTGAAAACTTTCCCCCAATCTCCTGACACAGGTATGGATGGCCCCCAGGCGCTGTATTTTACTTCCAGTCGAACCAGACGCATTTTCCCCCGCTTTCAGATAACTGGCAGCTGTCGCTGCGGGGTAATTGAACCTGACAGTTCTAACACTGTCACCAGCCTGCCTACTCAAACTTTCAACCAGTCCCTGTCGCCCTCCCTCAACCGAGCACTGCCACTCATCTAACAACTGAGAGATCCGCCCCACCCACGTCTCGTCCGCCTCCACCCCTTCAGGGGTGGACATTATTCGGAAGGAAAAACTGAGCCTGCCATAGCGGGAACATCTATTCGCCAGAGAAACAAAGGCGGACATTACCCCAGAATTCTCACTCTCCACTGGGGGAGGAGGACTGATTCGACATTCCAACTCCAACCACTCTTCCCCCTCCCTCCTGACAGTATGGACAGCCCCTGGCCCGCCTCACCCAGGACACCAAAAGACCCTGGCAATCCCACCTCCATGACATCAGCGCTAACCGCGCTGAAGCAAGGTCTGATCCTGCCATTTCATCAACTTTTTGCGCTTCGATTTCAAACTCGCCATCAGCTTTAACCATATTCAAAAATCGAATTAACAATTAATCCAAGGTACGAATATCCACCCCACTCAGCCCGTTACTAACCCTAATCCCACAGAGGCACACCAGCACTGATTTAAACAGGGCGAACACGCAGCATCCTACAAAATCCATATCCCGGACGAGCAACCCCACATTCTAACACTCGCTTTGCCTAGTGACATGATCTCGGGGGTGGCGCCCCCTACCCGGCCAAACTTTACCACTCTTGTTTGGGTGGATACTGTGTGTTGTGTCCTCAGTGTAACATCAGTACCCCGAAATAACATTCAGTCCACAATGTGAGGTTAAAGGATTATGATTTTACATTTAAGAATGGGGTTAGTAGAGAAACAAAAGAAAAGGAAAACAAATAAAAGGCGCCAATAATCTCATCAACATGTCCAGTGCACAACGTTGGAGCTCACGGATTCCCCTTCGCTGATCCTCCTTCGCTCGTCGACCCCTGGGTTCCCGCCCCGAGCCCAGGCCCAGCGGGTCCGGCAACCGTCTCCGCAAGCCCCGTCTTCTCTCTTCATCTTCCTCGCGCCTTCTCCCCCAAATCCCGCGCAAACAACAGCTTTCACACAGACAGAGAGAATAACATCTATCCCAATTGGTTAGCAAATGAATACAACTCCCGTTATCACTAACTATAACCCAAACATGCTGCTATAGAGAACATTACCTCATCAGTTAAAATTACAGAGAAGCCATTTTATTATAACACTACAGAGAAGCCATTTTATTAGCCTTAGCAAGTAACATGAAAGAACAAACCCCTTACAAATACCATCACAATGAAATTATTAGATGACACGTGCACTCATGAGCGCAATTGCCATTATCTGCTGCGCTGCCAAATCCGCGGTTGTGACAGGGCCCCTCCCCAAGCGCAGCCCCTGACGTGCCAGAGACCTGTGTCCACTGCAAGCCCCAGATGAACGACTTGTCCAAGATGTCCTTCGCCAGGATGCAAGTACATTCTTCTGGACCATGTATTTCCCAGTCCACAAGGTACTGGACTTTACAGCGTACCCAGGAGGCACGACACTGTATAGACAATGGAACTATCTACCAAGCATGTTGTTTGTGTCCGCACAGCAGAGAAGCCCCGGCTTGTCTCCAGGTGCGTTTGTCGCATTGGATCAGCGGTTCAGCGGCAGGAATGCCTACGTCAGTCCCCTGATCAGGAACAAGCCAGGGCTGGAAGTCTTTCTGGCATTCAAAGGGAGACGCACCCATAAAGGACAACTGGATCTCTGCCCAAACCAATTAAGAGCTCCAGGACGTGGGGTTGGAAGAGACAAGACAGCACAAGGTTGTCTCCAACTCCTGGTTCACTCTCTCAGTTTGGCCATTAGGTTGGGGGTGAAAGCCAGACAAGAGGCTGGCTGTGGCTCCTACAAGAGAGCAGAAAGCCTTCCAAAAGCGGGAAGTGAACTGTGGTCCACGATCAGACACTATGTCTTGAGGAAAGCAATGGATCCTGAACACATGTTGAACAGTGGACATAACAGACCCGCTGGACGCTGGTCTGATGTCTTGTTCCGAGTGCAGGTGGGAAAGGCAGATACAAGGTCGTGGACATCTTGGGACATAGATGGCCACAAAATTGTCTCTTAATAAACTCCTGAGTCCGTTGAATTCCTGGATGTCCAGCCAGACAGGAGAAGTGACCCTATTCCAACACTTTGGAATGCACAGCAGCAGGGACAACAGCCAGTTGGGAGGTCCCCCATCCGGGCCTGGATCTGTGGGCGGCCCTCAACTCTGCCTCTATTCCCCAGATGACCGGAGCAGTGATACACGAGCGAGGAAGAATGGGCTCTGTATCGGCCCTGTCCTCAGATCCTCGAACTGCCAGGAGAGAGCGTTGGCCTTTGTATTCTTGCTGCCGGGACGATAAGTGAGGATGAAATTGAACCGTGTGAAGAGGAAAACCTACCGGGCTTGATGAGGTTGAGTCTCTTTGAATCCTGAATATAGGAGAGGTTCTTGTGATCTGTCCAGACCAAGAATGGATGGTCTGCCCCCTTCAGCCAGTGTCGCCATTCCTCCAGAGCCTCCTTGACAGCCAGAAGCTCCCGGTTTCCAACATCATAATTCCTCTTGGTTGGCGTCAAGCAACAAGAAAGAAAGGCTCAGGGATGCAGCCGGCTATCCACAGACGAGCGCTGAGAGGGGACAGCTCCAATGCCTACGCCGGATACATCCACCTCGACAATGAATGGCTGAGATGGGTCTGGGTGTTGCAGCAGCGGGGCAGCGGTGAAAGGTCGCTTCAGCTCGGCATCGTCCGTCCAATGGAATCCGCTGAGGTCTTCTTGGTGAGTGCATTAATTGGAGACGCGATAGAGCGAAATTCCGGATGAAATGGCGATAAAAGTTCACAAACCCATGAAGCGCCGCACCTGTTTGACTGTAGATGGTTTGGGCCACTCTGCAACTGCCTGAACTTCACTAGGGTCCATTTGAACACTGGGTGAGGTAAGTATATAGCCCAAAAAAGACACCCGATCTTTATGAAATTCACATTTTTCAGGCTTAGCGTACAGGTTATTTTCAAGAAGGCGTTCTGAGTACTCTCCGGACATGCTGGACGTGCTCCTGATGAGAGCGGGAATAGATAAGGATGTCATCTAGATACACAAACACCAAACTGGTTCAACATGTCCCTGAGCACATCGTTAACCAAGGCCTGGAATACAGTTGGTCAGACCAAAAGGCATCACCAGGTACTCATAGTGGCCATTAGAGGTGCTGAAAGCTGTTTTCCACTCATCCGCTTCACTTATGAGAATCAGATAGTAAGCATTGCGCAGATCAATTTTGGAAAATATGGTTGCTCTCTGGAGATGTTCAAACACAGAGGCCAGCGAGGGAAGAGGGTCGCGGTTCTTCACGGTGATGTTGCTCAGGGGCCGATAATCGATACAGGGATGGAATTTGCCATCTTTCCTGCTCACAAAAAAGACTGATCCTACCGGTGAGGTTGACGGCCGGATAAACCCTATGCTCAATGGCTCCTTAATGTATTCCGCCATGACCACCGTTTCCGGACGAGAGAGAGAGAGGATCTGGCCCCGGGGAGGACGAGTGCCTGGTAGGAGGTCTGTGGCATAGTCGTATGGCCGGTGTGGGGGCAGGGAGGTGGCCTTTCTTTTACCGAAAACATCAAGGAGATCCGCATACTCAGCCGGAATCCCAGACAGGTCCACATCCTTAGCTGACACAGGAGAGGATTCATGGAATGGAGATTGAACTGGACCCAGACAGGTAGACAGGCATGCCGGACCCCACTCTTGGATATTTTCAGAGGCCAATCGATCCGTGGGTTATGTCTGGATAACCAGGGGAGAGCAAGTACCACTGGCAGTTCAGGTGAATTAACCAGATAGAAAGACATTTCTTCATGATGGTTGCCTTCCAGCACCAGTTGGAGGGGCTGGGTGGAAAGGTGGATCTGGCCGGTTCCCAGAGGTCAACCGTCCAGCACCTTGACGTTGACCTTTTCTCTTAATTACAGAGTTGGAACTCCCCATCTTTGAGCGAGAGAGATGTCTATATGATCCCCGGCAGTACCGGACTCAATAAACGCCTTAAGTTCATGGGTCTGAGACCTCCACGACAAGGAAGCTGTGAGCATTACAGAATTGGGGGAAGCTGACTGAAGAGAGAATCGACCCGACAGGACTCCCCTCCCTGCTGACGGGTATTCTCTTTTACTGGACGCTTGGAACATGCCGCCCGGAAGTGTCCTGGATCACCACAGTAAAGGCAGGAACCTGTTCTCCGGCGCCGCTCTCATTCCTCATGAGACAGGCGCATGTGCCCCACTCGCATGTGCTCTCCGTGGGCTGGGTGCTGGGTGGTGAGGGAGGGGGAGAGGGCGAGGAAAGACACTGATCAGGCAGCGCATAGGAAGTTTGAATCATACTTTCCCTGCACCACTTAGTCACCCAGTCGTCAACTCGAATAGCCAGATTAATCAGGTCATCCAGACTATCCTGAGCAGCGACCTCATGCCGGACCCTTGCATTCAGTCCACACTGGAAGGCAGTGATGAGGGATCTCTCATTCCATCCCGTCTCTACTGCAAGGGTACGGAATTTGAGTGCAAAGGCTCTCACTGTTCCTCTGCCTTGGCGCAGGTCCAAGAGCCGGTGGGCAGCCTCCTGAGCCTAGAAACAGAGAAACATAGAAAACCTCAGCACAATTCAGGCCCTTCGGCCCACAAAGTTGTGCCGAACATGTCCCTACCTTAGAAATTACTAGGCTTACCTATAGCCCGCTATTTTTCTAAGCTCCATGTACCTATCCAAAAGTCTCTTCAAGTACATGGAGGAAATTAAGGTGGGGGGTTATATGGGAGGCAGGGGTTGAGGGTCAGCACAACATTGTGGGCCAAAGGGCCTGTAATGTGCTGTATTATTCTATGAAAAGACCCTATACTGCAAGATCAAAAACCCTCCTTAACTCCACCACAAAATGTCGGAATGACTGGGCTACAGGGTATCCTCGCTCCCGTAAAACGTTGAACAGGCTGAGTGAAGATCCATCAAGAAGATTGACCATGTACGCCAGTTTTCATGCATCATCGCCAAACCGAGCAGGCTGGGCTTGGAATGTCAGTTTACATTGGGCGATAAAGTTCCTGCATTCATCGGAATCACCAGGTCGACACATGCTGTCACTACGTTCGAATATGGCCCAAGTGTGGAGCGAGAGACACTGAAGCGGGCCGATAGCTCACAGACTTTAATGCCTGGTGATGGAACACTCGGTTCCTGTACGGACGTGGGAGTCAGTTCAGGTCTGGGCGCGGGAGCATTAGTAGCAGCGATTGTCGGGGCAGCAGAAAAAGAGGACCTGTGAGATGTTGGGAGTGGGGCTGAGGTGGCCAGAGGCTGCCGAAATGCTTTGGCGAGAACGCTAATGGCTGTCAGCAGATGCTAGCTGTCCACAGTGAGCTCATAGAGGGCAGCTGGAAGAGTGGAAATCACAGACACCCGAGACCGATCGACTGCTGTGAGCTGTTCAACCATTGCGGCTAGGGATGATACCTGTTCCTCCAGATGAGACTGGGCTTGTCGGCATGAGATTATCCACCTCATTGCTTCCGTAACTTCACTAAAACAGATTCCATTGCCTGTAGCTTGTCTCCGACCTGACCAATGAATCTCAGGAACAAGGACAGCTGCTCTCTCTCTGCTGGGTCCATCTTTGTGTGGTCACGACTTGCTGTCAACCAGTTCAGAAATGGCCCAAGTACGGAGTGAGAGACAGGTCGATAGTTCACAGACTTTAATGCCAACAGAATTAAAAAGGAAAAGAAAACAATAAACACTAGGTCAAACAGGGCCGTTAATAAAAACTCTCAAATGGAAAATGAAGCCAGCACTGCGGCTGACAGGAGTAACGAAATAGAAACATAGAAACGTAGAAAACCTACAGCACAATACAGGCCCTTCGGCCCACAAAGCTGTGCCGAACATGTCCTTACCTTAGAACTACCTAGGCTTACACGTAGCCGTCTATTTTTCTAAGCTCTATGTACCTATTCAGGAGTCTCTTAAAAGACCTTATCATTTCCGCTTCCACCGCCGCCGCCCACATTCCATTCCACACACTCACGACTCTCTGCGTAGAAAAGTTACCCCTGACATCTCCTCTGTACCTACTTCCAAGCACCTTAAAACTATGCCTTCTCATGCTAGCCATTTCAACCCTTGGAAAAAGCCTCTGACTATCCACACGATCAATGCCTCTCATTATCTTGTACACCTCTATCAGGTCACCTCTCATCCTCTGTCACTCCAAGGAGAAAAGGTCAAGTTCACTTAACCTATTCTCATAAGGCATGCTCCCCAATTCTGACAACATCCTTGTAAATCTCCTCTGCACCCTTTCTATGGTTTCCACATCCTTCCTGTAGTGAGGCGACCAGAACTGAGCACAGTACTCCAAGTCGGGTCTGACCAGGGTCCTATATAGCTGCAACATTACCTCTCGGCTCCTAAACTCAATCCCATAATTGATGAAGGCCAATGCACCGTATGCCTTCTTAACCACAGAGTCAACCTGCATAGCAGCTTTGAGTGTCCTGTGGACTCAGACTCCAAGATCCCTCTGATCCTTCACATTGCCAAGAGTCTTACCATTAATGCTATGTTCTACCATCATATTTGACCTACCAAAATGAACCACTTCACACTTATCTGGGTTAAACTCCATCTGCCACTTCTCACCCCAGTTCTGCATCCTATCAATGTCCTACTGTTACCTCTGACAGTCCTCCACACTATCCACAACACCTCCAACCTTTGTGTCATCAGCAAATTTACCAACCCTCCTATAATATAAAATGAATACCGTTAGTCTTCAGAGTCTGACGACTCGTTAGTCCAATTCCTCAGGTAAGGCCGAAGGCAATCAGTCAGTGAAACATTGTGCTTTCCTCAAGTCTTGACCAGCACTACGACAAAAGGAATGGAGTTAAATACCATCACCTTGAAATAATTAGCTGACACGTGCATATTCACGAGCGCAATTGCAGTATCTGCTGCGCTGCCGAATCTGTGGTCATGATACATATTCAGTGATTCAGGACAGCTTCTTCCCCTCTGCCATCCAACTTCATTCCTGCAATCAGCCTTGTGAACTGCCTCTGGACCCTCTCCAATGCCAGCGCATCTTTTCTAAGAAGAGCAGCCCAAAACTGTTCACAATACTCAAGATGAGGCCTCACCAGTGCCTTATAAAGCCTCAGCATCACATCCTTGCTCTTGTATTCTAGACCTCTTGAAATGAATGCTAACATGGCATTTGCCTTCCTCACCACCGATTCAAACTGCAAGTTAACCTTCAGGGTGTTCTGCACAAGGACTCCCAAGTTTCTTTGCATCTTAGATTTTTGGATCCTCTCCCCTTTTAGAAAATAGTCCACACATTTATTTCTACTACTAAAGTGCATGAGCATGAATTCTCCAACATTATATTTCATTTACCACTTTCTTGCCCTTCTCATAATCTGTCTAAGTCCTTCTGCAGCCTATCTGGTTCCTCAACACTACCTACCCCTCCACCAATCTTTGTATTGTCTGCAAACTTGGCAAACAAGCCATCTATTCCATCATCTAAATTATTTATATACAGCATAAAAAGAAGTGGTCCCAACACTGACCCCTGCGGAACACCACTAGTCACTGGTAGCCAACCAGAAAAGAATCCTTTTATTCCCACTCGCAGTCTCCTATCAATCAGCCAATGCTCTAACCATGCCAGTAACTTTCCTGTAATACTATGAGCTCTTTACTTGGTAAGCAGCCTCACGTGTGGCACCTTGTCAAAGGCTTCTGAAAGTCCAAGTATACAACATCCACTGTATCCCCTTTATCTATCCTACTTGTAATCTCCTCAAAGAATTCCAACAGGTTCGTCAGGCAAGATTTTTCCCTGAAGGGAGCCATGCTGACTTTGTACTATCTTGTCCTGTGACACCAAGTACTCCATCACGTCATCATTAGCAATTGACTCCAACATCTTCCCAACCTCTGAGGTCAGGCTAACTGGCGAACCTTCCTCCTTCCTTAAAGAGTGGAGTAACATTTTCAATTTTTCAGTCCTCTGGCACCATGCCTGAGTCCAACGATTTTGAAAGATCATTTCTAATGCCTCCACAATCTCTAACACTACCTCTTTCAGAATCTTCGGGTGCAGAATCTGGTCCGGGCGATTTATGAATCCTTAGGTCTTTCAGCTTTTTGAGCACCTTCTCTCTTGTAATAGTAACTGCACCCACTTCTCTTCCTTCACACACTACAACTTCTGATACACTGCTGGTGTCTTCCAGTAGTGAAGACCGATGCAAGGTACTCATTTAGACCATCTGCCATCTCCTTGTCCCTGTTATTATTTCTTCGGCCTCATTTTCTAGCGGTCCTATATCCATTCTCATCTCTCTTTCTTTTACATTCATGAAAAAGCTTTTACTATCCACTTTGCTATTGTTTGCTAGCTTGCTTTCATATTTCATATTTTCCCTCCTACTGATTCCTTTAGTTACTCTCTGTAGGGGTTTAAAAGCTTCCCAATCCTCTATCTCCCCACTATTTTTTTTTGCGTTGTTGTATGCCATCTCTTGTTTTTACATTAGCTTTTATTTCCCTTGTCAGCCACGGATGTATTATTTTGCCATTTGAGTATTTATTTGCTTTTGGAATACATCTAACCTGCACCTTCCTCATTGTTTCTAGAAATTCACACCATTCTGTCATCCCTGCCAATATCTCCTTCCAATTTATTTTGGCCAACTCCTCTTTCAGACCAGTGTAACTTCCTTTACTCCACTGAACTACTGCTACATCAGACTTTACTTTCTCCCTATCAAATTTCAGGTTGAACACAATCATATTGTGATCAGTGAATGATTTTACCTTCAGCTCCCTAATCACCTGCTGTTCATTACATAACACCCAATCCAGTATAGCTGATCCCCTAGTTGGCTCAACAACAAGCTGCTCTAAAAAGCCATCTTGTAGGCATTCAACAAACTCACTCTCTTGAGATCCATTACCAACAAGAATTACAGGAAAGCTACTCGTGTGGATAGAACTTTGGCTGATTGACACGATGTTTCCTTTGGTGCAGGAGTCTAAGACCAGAGGACACAGACTCAGAATGGGGGGATGTCCGACCCAATATAAAGTGGTCAGATCTACAATTCAAAAAGTCGGATGGGGGATTGGCGTTTCCAAATTTTAAGTTGTATCACTGGGCATTTGTATGAAAAAGTCTTAGCTTTTGGATGAAGGAGGATAAATTTTCGTCATGGAAAAATATAGAACAAGATCTATATCTGGGAAGATAGCAGCACGACGCAGCTCGCAGCGGCTACTCCAGTGGTGATGTCTGTTATTTGTCAAGTAGGGTGCCGTGCACAATCCTGATTTGATGGAGACGGACGTGAGAGCACCGAGGAACATCTGGTGAAACTTCTGAAATGCCTGCTTCGCTGCTGCTGCTACTGTGTGGTCCAGAATCTCCAGAGGGAAAGGCCCCGAGTCCTCGGCTTTGCTTGTTGCTCAGCGGCCGGGACGGGGTCGAAGCGCTCGGCGGAGGATGGTGCTCGGAGAGGCTGTGTCAGAGGGGTTGGTCGGAAGCTCGAAGATTTCAGACGGACTCAGAGTCCGCTGCGGTCGGGTGCTTCCAATGGTGCTGCATCGGCAAGTTGGTGGCGCTTGGAGCTTCATGGCGGGAGAGTTTCTCCCTTCTGCCGCTTGCATGAGATGATGAGTCTATCTGAACTTTGAGACTTTTTTTACCGTGCCCGTGGTCTGCTCTTTATCAAATTATGGTATTGCTTTGCACTGTTGTAACTATATGTTATAATAATGTGGTTTTGTCAGTTTAAGTCTTGGTTTGTCCTGTGTTTCTTGTGATAGCACTCTGGAGGAACATTGTATCATTTTTTAATGCATGCATTTCTAAATAACAATAAACGAGGAATGAGTGTCCTCATCATCTAATATCACCAATAAGGTTGAAGAACTTTCTCCTTATAGGTATGTCTACCAAAAAATGTGATTTGTATTATGGTCCAATTTTAACCCATATGCTACAATTGTTTAGAGCAGCAGAAAAATTCCTAAAATTTAGAAGCGTATGGTGTAAATCATCTCCATTATGGAACAATAATCATCTTCAATCTGGGGGGAACCATTCATTAACAGAAGTTGGGAGGATAAAGGTATTACTACTCTTTAAGATATTAATAGGGCAAGTACTATCCTTGGCTTTCAAGAATTGGTCTCTCGATATAATATTGATAAACATTCTCTTTTCTTCTACTTTCGAGTAAGATCAGCTTGTAAGGCCTACGGCATTCCCTGGGGCTCAGATTTAAAGGACCATCCCATTTTAAGTTGTATACAGAGTGCTCCATGATAGATAGTATCTATGATAAATTGAACTCCCAGAAATATATGCCCCACATCGGGAATGAAATTTTGGGATAGGGACATATCTGAATTGGGACAAGACTTAGACTGGGATGCGATTTGGGATAATGCTGCCGGTGCTTCGATAAACCCAAATCATCGGTATATACACTTGAAATTTTGTCATAGAGCATATTTAACACCGAGAATTAGACATCAAATGGGACTGGTTCCTGACCCTTATTGCTCATTTTGCCCCCACGGAACCATTGGCTCTTTTATACATGTTGTATGGGAATGTCCAGGGGTTTTGGTTTGTGGGGGAAGGTTATCAGTACTCTTACAGAACATACAGGGGTATAATTACCAGTGGACCCTGCTGTACATCTTCTAAATGATGACTCCCACCTTTCCCTTACGAAAAAAACACACAAAATCTGGCTGGCAGGTCTGACTGCAGCTGAGAAGATTGTAGTCCAGCGTTGGAAACCTCCCCATGATATTTCAAATACTCACTGGCTTCGGAGCTTTTTGGACATTTCTTACCTGGAACCTTCATCAGCAAGAGTAAATGATGCACGACCAAACACAATCTTAATGTGGACAAATTTGATATCTAACTCAAAAGATCTTCTGTTAAAATAGGAATGCTTTGTCTGTGTATGCACTACTATTCAGTTGGTTGGTGGAGGGGAGAGGGGTGGGGGGGAGAGGGATGGGGGGAGAGGGGTGGGGGGGAGAGGGATGGGGGAGAGGGATGGAGAGGGGGTGGCGATGAGGATGAGGGGTGGAGGGGGGATGGTGATGAAGGTTGGGGGTGGCTGGGTTAAACAGTCAAAATGTAATCTGCAACTGGTTGTATTGAATGTAATTTGTTGGTTTTGCAATAAAAAATTAGGGACAAATAAAAAGAAGAACAGAGGGATAAACATTTAGGATGGAGATACAGAGGAATTCCTTTTGCCAAAGAGTGGTGAATCTGTGCAGTTTGTTGCCACAGGTGGCTGTGGAGGCTGCCTGTGGCAACATTGGGTATATTTAAGGCAGGGGTTGATAAGTTCTTGATTAGTCAGTGCATGTAATGTTACAGGGTGAAGGCAGGAGACTAGGAATCAGAGGGAAATGGATCAGCCATGATGAAATGGCAGAACAGTTTTGATGGGCCATACAGCCTAACTCTGCTCCTGTAGCTTATGGTCTATTAAAGTGTAATTCTCCTCCGTGGATTGTCACCTTGTCGTGGTGGAGAGGCTTGTGTGGTCCTGTGATCCCGAGAGCGATACCGTCTGGATCTGTGCTCCTGGTGGGGTCACCCATGACGGTAAGGTCGAGGGTGAGGACCCTGACAAAGAACAATCCAACCAAGACCTCAACGGTGGAACAGGCAGACGAAGTTACTTCGAACTCAACGGCTGTGAAGGCGGATGAAGGCTGCAACAAATCCATCAGCTCTAATCGTCGTGGTTTCCATGCCATTGCAATCAGTCGGTTGATTTGTGAAGTATCGTGTCCCTCTTAATAGAAAGATAGAAACATAGAAAATAGGTGCAGGAGTAGGCCATTCGGCCCTTCGAACCTGCACCGCCATTCAGTATGATCATGGCTGATCATCCAACTCAGAACCCTGTACCAGCCTTCCCTCCATACCCCCTGATCCCTTTAGCCACAAGGGCCATATCTAACTCCCTCTTGAATATAGCCAATGAACTGGCCTCAACTGTTTCCTGTGGCAGAGAATTCCACAGATTCACCACTCTCTGTGTGAAGAAGTTTTTCCTCATCTCGGTCCTAAAAGGCTTCCCCTTTATCCTCAAACTGTGACCCCTCGTTCTGGACTTCCCCAACATCGGGAACAATCTTCCTGCACCTAGCCTGTCCAATCCCTTTAGGATTTTATACTTGATGTTGGAGTGCAACATCAGGTACACGTTAAACGAATACACGCACAGGCATCTTCGCTCTGTGGGCCACTTCTTCAGAATGAAGAACATCATCCTCGACCTCGGGGGATAGCCAACACACAAAGTGTAGCTATTTGTAGTAAAGTAATCATAATCACTATGTGGTGGAGCAACGTTGCAGGGCATCCTGCTGGGTCACACTGTACAATGAGTGACTGAGCAAGCCGGCGGGCAGGGTGTGAAAGGGGATTTGTGTCTGGTGAAGCAGGAATAGACATAACGATTGACACGCCGCACCCCTACACGCAAACAGACTCGGCTGCTTTGCTGCCTTACTTGCATTTCTAGCATATATTCCCATTCATTTCATTTAGGGTTCCAATTAAATGACATACACACATTTATTTATTTATTTGTTTAGTTATTAGAAATCTATCTATATACTACTAAAACTCTCATGCTCTGTCTGTCTGTGACCTCCATTTAGCGTAAATGGTGCATTACAGCGGCACTTTTTTTGGCTAAATCGAATTAAAATGCGCTAACTTACAGAATGCAGGGTTATATATTCGTATAACATTGCTCATTCGCCAAAAATCAACAGGCTCCCTTTTAACCCGAGAGCCGCTCCGCCATCATGGAAATCGGAACGCGGTAGCCCGACGCATGCGCACGGCCAGCCTCAGCAGCGACACCTACCGGAGCAAAAGGGAAAGGCAGGGCAGCTCAATTTCAAGGGTCACATTCTGCTGATCATGTGCAGGATTGGGACAAATCTAACTGCCACCCATCAATAAGAAATAATTAAATCTTATTGTAATGACGAACTCCAAGACACCCATAAAACCCTTTGCTGCAGTCAAAGGACAGCGGTGACTATATCACGTCCATTTAGGAGAGCGCCAACCACATCATCAAGAATAATTAGTATCCTTTGGTATTTTCTATCCAGCATTGGGATAAAAAAAAATGGTCAGCCTAATTATGCCGCGTGGAAAGGGAAAGGGGACATTATGGTCAAGAGATGAGGCTAAACGTCGTCGGGAAGCGGCAAGGAGAGGGAGAGAACAAGAATTGGATGAGGCCAGGGCCGCACGACTCCAGGATCGAAGAGTCGGGACAAAAAAAGATGAGAGAAGAAGAGACAGAGGAGGAGAGGCATGCACGTCTCCAGGATCAGAGACAAACAACAAACAGCAGAAGAGATGAAGAGACAGGGAATGAAAGGACTGCACGACTCCAGAATGACAACAAGAGGCACAAGGGTGGCAGGTAAACCAGAAATGAAGCCATCAAGTATCCTTCGTTAAATGAGGAGCAGCTATATTTGCTTTGCTATGCGTCGTTCTTCTTTAATAAACTGAGGTTTTCTACTTCAGTTTCCAAAGCAAAGCAATACCAATAGCATTCAGGAACATTTAATGTTCATTCTGGTCACATCAGACTGCAATACCTTCTCTCAAAGGGTCCCCAATGGGTCACCCCGTTGTCAAGTATTTCATTAAAACAGTAAACTCATCATGGCCCATTCAGAAAGTCCTGCGACCCGCAGTTTCTTGTTTTTTACATGTGGCCCCAATGAGGAAAAAGAGCCAGAGGTCATAGAAAACGTTGGGAATAATAAGAATGCAACATAACATTTGGGAGAATGATGTTAGAATATAACCTCAGAGCCTGTTCGACCTTTGCATCACATCTGGTGTTACATTCCGCTGTGTATAAGAATGGGAGGCAAGTTTGGGTAAACGTGCAGCTGAAAGGATTGTGTCAGGGGCAGAGCTTTAGCTTTCTGGATTACCGGCTTGTTTCTGGATAAGCTGAGACGTGCACAAACAGAACCAAAGCAGGTCCGACATCCTTGGATGTAAACTAATTTGTCAGTGGACTGGGACACAGTAGATTGCTGGCTAACAGTGGATACCCCCATGCACACTATTTTGCTGAGAAAGGAGGGAACAATATAGTGTTCGGAGCACATGATAATTAGAATGGTGTATAGTGATCATTTATTACAACATATTGAAAACTATTGGAAAACTTTTTCTAATCAGATTTTTGAAGAGAAAATAAGTTGAAAGTATATTAACATTGTGCTAAGTTCTTTTTTCCCAAACCCAGGTGTGTTATAACAGCTCTTTAAATCTTAAGATTTAAAAATAATTCCTACATCACAATCAAATTTGACCAGATTGAGCTTTAGTAACATTACAACAAAGAGCAGTGACTCATGATCAAATGGAGATAGTTTCAAAGCCAAGTTCGCCCTTCAGGAGGTCACCAAATGGGCAATGAGTTCCTTGGCATCTTGTATACTTGCTGGTATTTGGCAACCACTTTCTGCCACATGGGTTCCGATGAGGAAAAGCTTTCGTTCATCACCAAGTTTGTCAAGGGAAAGCTTCTGATGAACCTCCAAAATGGTACAGGCCCCTTTGAGATCCTGAAAAACAATTGCAATAGCAAAATAGTTCCATCAATCAGCACTTTTTTCATTCAAGATTACCTTAAATTTACATACATCAACACCCATTATGTTCTCAATCTCTCCAGTCTTGTCTATTTAGTTAAGATAAAACCTTGATGATAGTTATTAAAAAAGAAAGCAGAACTTTTAAGCCAAAATGAGATCTAGTCTGCAAGAACATGCTGAGACTCGTAGCCATGCCTGCCTGCTAGCAGCACAGACAGCAGGTCACTAGCCTTAACAAGTGTAGATTTTATCAACAATCCCAAGATGTAAATACAAGGAACTGCAGATGAAGTGGGTAACTGGAAAGGTACGAGTTGGTCAATCCATGTCAGGGCTGCGTAAAAAGAGAGACCTTTCAATCGGGAGGGCGATTGAGATTTCAAAGACAGAGTTTTGAGCAGTTTCTTTGAGTTGAGGAACTGATCAGTAACATGGATTCATTAGAAAGGGCCAATAAAAATAACTCAAGTGCAATCAGTGCAGCCACTGGTTTTGGGTATTAAGAATGGATTTGGTTCATCAGTCTTGGGCGAAGTAAATTGTCTTGTAAGTTACTCTCTCTGTCCTTTTTTGTTCATTCCTCAACTGTTAGGGCATAGCAGATGAGTGAGAATGGGTGCAGGGACAGTGTTTTGTACTCTGTGTGGGATGTGGGAAGTCTGCGAAACCTCCGCACCGAGTTGCAGCTCCTGAGAGAATGTATTAACATAGAAACATAGAAAATAGGTGCAGGAGTAGGCCATTCGGCCCTTCGAGCCTGCACTGCCATTTATTATGATCATGGCTGATCATCCAACTCAGAACCCCGCCCCAGCCTTCCCTCCATACCCCCTGACCCCCATAGTCACAAGGACCATATCTAACTCCCTCTTAAACATAGCCAATGAACTGGCCTCAACTGTTTCCTGTTGCAGAGAATTCCACAGATTCACCACTCTCTGTGTGAAGAAGTTTTTCCTCATCTCGGTCCTAAAAGGCTTCCCCTCTATCCTCAAACTGTGACCCCTCGTTCTGGACTTCCCCAACATCGGGAACAATCTTCCTGCATCTAGCCTGTCCAATCCCTTTAGGATCTTATACGTTTCAATCAGATCCCCCCTCAATCTTCTAAATTCCAATGAGTACAAGCCCAGTTCATCCAGTCTTTCTTCATATGAAAGTCCTGCCATCCCAGGAATCAATCTGGTGAACCTTCTTTGTACTCCCTCTATGGCAAGGATGTCTTTCCTCAGATTGGGGGGCCAAAACTGCACACAATACTCCAGGTGTGGTCTCACCAAGGCCTTGTACAACTGCAGTAGTACCTCCCTGCTCCTGTACTCGAATCCTCTCGCTATAAATGCCAGCATACCATTCGCCTTTTTCACCGCCTGCTGTACCTGCATGCCCACTTTCAATGACTGGTGTGTAATGGATTAAGGATCTGGAGCTGCAGCCCGATGACCTTCGACACATATGGGAGAACGAGGAGTTGCCAGACGGAGCTACAGGGAGGTAGTCACCCCAAGGTTGCAGGAGATGGGTAGCTGTCAGGAGAAGGAAGGGAAGCCCACAGCCAGTGGTTATGCCCCTCAATGATAAGCATATAACTTCAGACACTGTTGTGGGCTGCGGCTCAGAAGAGCGAGAGTTGAAGAGGACAGCAGTGCTGACAGGAGATTCCTTAGTCAGAGGAACAGAGACATGATTACGAAGAATGGTTCCAAAAGACAGAAAAGTTGCAAATGTCACTCCATTTTTCAAAACCGGAGAGAGGCAGAAGAAAGGAAACTACTGGCTGGTTAGTTTGACCTCAGTGGTTGGGAAGATGTTGGTGTCGATGAAGGCAGTGGAAGGCAGGCAGAGCAGCACCAAATGCAGTGTATTCTTTCTCCTTGCATGGTTTTTTTCCTTATTTTTAAACCATAAGAGAGAGCGGGTCTAGCAGAGTGGCCATCGTCGGAGTGGGGGCTAGAGACAGAGGGGAACTTTGAGACTTTGACTCAAGAACTTCAAGAAAAGGCCGAGGCCAAAGAAACAGGTAAGAAGGGCTGGTTTTTCCTTGTGCTATTGCTGACTTGGTCTTGGGTGCCCATTGTACGGAGCAGGCAGGATGGCAGATATGGCAGTGGGATGCTCCTCCTGTAGGATGTGGGAATTCATGGAACCCGATGACTACACTTGCGGGAAGTGCAGCCAACTCCAGCTCATGAAAGAGCACATTAAGGAGCTGGAGCTGGATGAACTTGGGATCATCTGGGAAGCAGAGCAATTGATAGATACGACCTTTGAGCAGTGGTTCCACCCAGAGTGCAGAATTCAGGGAGTAGATGGATGAACACCGAGAGATGTAAAGGGAGAAGGAAGTCAGTGCAGGGTCCCCCTGTGGCCATTCTCCTCAGCAACAGGTTTGAGGGGGTTGACCTATCTGGGCAAGGCAGCAGCATCCAGACCAATAGCACTGTGGTCGGCTCTGAGCCTCAGAAGGGTAGGGGGAAGTCTGGTGGAGCAATAGTCATAGGGGACTCAATCGTTAGGGGGACAGATAGGAGATTCTGCAGCAGAAAAAGTGATGCCGGGATAGTGTGTTACCTCCCGGGTGCTCGGGTCCAGGATGTCTCTGAGTGGTTGCAGAATATTCTTGAAGGGGAGGTCGTGGTACATGTTGGTACCAATGACATAGGCGGGAACGGGGTGGAGGTTCTGCGCAGTAAGTTTAGGGAGTTAGGAAGGACGCTGAAGAGCAGGATCTCCGAGGTGGTAATCTCAAGATTACTCACAGTGCCACGAGCCAGGGAAAGTCAGAACAGGAAGATAATACAGATGAGTGAGTGGCTGAGGAGATGGTGCAGGGGGCAGGGTTTTAAGTTCTTGGATCATTGGAATCTTTTCTGGTGAGGGGGTGACCTGTACAAGTGGGACGGGTTGCACCTGAACTGGAGGGAAACCAATATCCTGGGAGGGAGGTTTGCTAATGGTATTGGGGAGGGTTTAAACTAGATTTGCAGGGGGCAGGAACCGAAGTGAAGAGGCAGAGGATGGGCCAGCTGACGCACCAGTAGTGACAGCTTGTAGGGAGTTTGTGAGGAAGGACAGGCAGATGATAGAGCAAAGTTACACTAAGCCTGATGGTTTGAGATGTGTCTATTTTAATGCAAGGAGTATTTTAATACAAAGCGGATGAACGTAGAGGGTGGATCAATACGTGGAAATATGACATCGTGGCCATTACAGAGACTTTGATGTCTCAGGGAAAGGAATGGATGCTGGGTATGCTGGACTTTAGATGTTTCAAAAAGGACAGGGAAGGAGGCAAAAGAGGTGTGGGAGTGCCATTGCTAATCAGGGATAGTGTTCAGGCTACAGAAAAGGAGGAAGTCATGGAGGGATTGTCTACTGAGTCATTGTGGGTGGAATTCAGAAACAGGAAGGGGGCAATAACTCTACTGGGTGTTTTTTACACACCCCCCAATATTAACAGGGAGCTAGGGCTTTACTCTTTGGAGAGAAGGAGGATGACAGGAGACATGATAGAGGTATACAAGATAATAAGAGGAATAGATAGAGTGGATAGCCAGCGCCTCTTCCCCAGGGCACCACTTCTCAAAACAAGAGGACATGGCTTTAAGGGGTGGGAAGTTCAAGGGGGATATTAGAGGAAGGTTTTTTACTCAGAGAGTGGTTGGTACGTGGAATGCACTGCCTGAGTCAGTGGTGGAGGCAGATACACTAGTGAAGTTTAAGAGACTACTAGACAGGTATATGGAGGAATTTAAGGTGGGGGCTTATATGGGAGGCAGGGTTTGAGGGTTGGCACAACATTGTGGGCCGAAGGGCCTGTACTGTGCTGTACTATTCTATGTTCTATATCAAGGAGCAGATGGGGAGGCAGATTCTGGGGTGCGGGGTGCAATAATAATAGGGTTGTTGTAATGGGTGATTTTGACTTTCCTAATATTGATTGGCATCTCCTTAGCACAAGGGGTTTGGATAGGGTCGAGTTTTTTTTGGTGTGTTCAGGAAGGTTTCTTGACACAATATGTAGATAAGCCTACAAGAGGAGAGGCTGTACTTGATCTGGTATTGGGAAATGAGCCTGGTCAGGTGTCAGGGCTCTCAGTGGGAGAGCATTTTGGAGGTAGTGACCACAACGCTATCTCCTTTTCCATAGTGCTGAAGAGGGATAAGAGCCTAATTCTGCTCCTGTGCCGTATGGTATAAACTGGCCTTCATCACAGAAGGGCTAAAGTAAGCACTGAGAATATCTGCCTACAATTATATCAGATGTGAGCAAAAACCATACCTAGAATTGTTGTCCACAATTTTGGTCACTTTGACAAAAAAAAATACATGTTGTAGAGAGAGAGAGAGAGTGTACAGGAAAACTTCGGCCAAATTGTTTCCTTGAATAACAAATCTGTCACATGAGAGATGGAATGGGCCACACCTATATTCTCTAAAGTTTAGGAGAATGAGATAAGATCTCATCAAAACTTTGAGAGATAAACTAACAGATGCAGGAGGTGCTTACCCAGGCAGTGTCAGTATCTCAGAACAAGGAGTCAGTCAAGGACACATGTCTTCATGCAGAGTTGTGTGAAGCTGTGCAATTCTCTCTCCCAGACAGCTGTGCAGGCTGTCACTGATATGAAAGTCAGAAAGATGGTTGGAATATCGAAAATTAGTAAGTAAAATTGTGATGAATTAGATAAAATGATTTGAGGATCTGAGGTATAGAAAAAGGTTGAATATTAGGACTTTATTGCCTGGAGCGTAGGGCAATAATGATATACAAAATGATGAGGGGAACAGATAGGGTAAATGTAAGCAAGTACAGCCTATGGGTTAAGTTTCAAAGGTTTAAGGGGAACATCAGGGGGAATTTCTTAGAGTGTGGATCAAGCTGCCAGTGGAGGTCATGCATGTGACCTCCATTTCATCGGTTAAGAGAAGTTTGGATAGGTACATGAATGGGAGGGATATGGAGGGCTCTGGTCAGGCTGCAGATCAATGGCACGAGGCAGATTAATGAGAAGATATTGGACCGATGGAAAACAATGCTGGAGAGATAGTAATGGAGGACAAGGAAATGGCGGATGAACTGAATAAGCATTTTGCACTGTGGAAGACACTAGCAGTATGGTGGAAGTTCCAGGTGTTAGGGGGTCATGAAGTGTGTGAAAATACTATTACTAGGGAGCAGGTTCTTGGAAAACGGAAAGGTCTGAAGGTAGGTAAACCACCTGGACAAGATGGTGTACACCCAGGGTTCTGAAAGAGGTGACTAAAGAGATTATGGAGGCATTAGCAATGATCTTTTCAACAATCACTGGATTCTGGAATGGTTCCTGGAAGACTGGAGAATTGCAGATATCTCTTCACATCTTAAGAAGGGAGAGAGGCAGAAGAACAGAAATTATAGGCCAGTTAGTAGTTGGGAAGATGTTGGAGTTGATTGTTATGGATGTTGTTTTGGGGTACTTAGAGGCACATGATAAAATAGGCCATAGTCAGCATGGTTTCCTCAGGGGAAAATCTTGCCTGACAAATCTGTTGGAATTCTTTGAAGAAGTAACAGGCAGGATAGACAAGGGAGAATCAGTTGATGGTGTGTAGTTGGATTTTCAGAAGACCTTTGACAAGGTACCACTCACGAGGCTGCTTAACAAGCTATGAGCCCATAGTATTACAGAAAAGATTCTAGCATGGATAAGGCAGTGGCTGATTTCAGGAGGCAAAGAGTGGGAATAAAGGGAGCCTTTTCTGGTTGATTGCCGGTGACTAGTGGTGTTCCACAGGTGTCTGTGTTGGGACCACTTCAGTGACCTGGATGACGGAATTGGTAGTTTTGTTGCAAAGTTTGCATATGATCCAAAGACAGGCAGAGGGGAAGGTAGTTTTAAGAAAGTAGAGGTTACAGAATTAGACGATTTCAGAGAATAGCAAAGAAGTGGCAGATGGAATACAGTGTCAGGAAGTGTATGGTCATGCATTTTGGTAGAAGAAATGAAAGGGTAGTCAACTTTCTAAACGGAGAGATAACTCAGAAATCTGAGGTGCAAAGAGACTCGGGTGTCTGTGTGGAGGTTTGTAAGTTGGTTTGGTGGTAAAGAAGGTAAATGTGATGTGAGCATTCATTTCAAGAGAAGTAGAATATAAAAGCAAGGATGTAACATTGACACTTTGTAAAGCACTGGTGAGGCTTCACTTTGAGTATTGTGAACAATTTTGGATGCTTTTCGTAGAAAAAGCTGGCCAGAATTGTAATGGCACTGCACTGGACTTCAAGGTGATTGGTCCCGGGTTCAAATCCGGCCAGCTCCTTGCACGATTTCCATCCGTGATGGGTTGAGTATCGAGCGAGCAACTTGGACTTGTGAAAAAACAAGTCAAACGTTAAACGGGCAAGGCGACCGCCCAATGCGCCACAAGGATCAGAGAAGAACATCATCTTAGAAAGGATGTGCTGACAGTGGAGCGGGTTCAAAGGAAGTTCACAAAAATGATTCCAGGACTTAAAGGCTGATCATATAAGGAATGTGTGATGGCTCTGGACCAGTACTTGCTGGAATTGTGGGGTGACCTTCTTGAAACTCATGGAGTAGTGAAAGGCCTTGACAGAGTGCAGGTGGAGAGGATGTTTCTTACAGTGGGAGAATCTAAGACCAGAGCACACACCCTCAGAATAGGGGGGTGTCCTTTAACATAGAAACATAGAAAACCTACAGCGCAATCAATACAGGCCTTTCGGCCCACAATACTCTGCCAAATCTGTACTTAATTCAGAAATTACCTACAGTTACCCATAGCCCTCTATTTGTCTAAGCTCCTTGTACCTATCCAGGAGTCTCTTAAAAGACCCTATCATATCCGCCTCCACCAGCGTCGTCAGCAGCCCGTTCCACACACTCCCCACTCTCTGAGTAAAAAACACACCCCTGACATCTCCTCTGTACCTGCTCCCCCGCACCTTAAAATTATGCCCTCTCATGCTAGCCATTTCAGCCCTGGGAAAAAGCCTCTGACTATCCACACAATCAATGCCTCTCATCATCTTATACACCTCTATCAGGTCACCTCTCATCCTCCGTCGCTCCAAGGAGAAAAGGCTGAGTTCATTCAACCTATTCTCATAAGGCATGCTCCCCAATCCAGGCAACATCCTTGTACATCTCCTCTGCACTCTCTCTATAGTATCCACATCCTTCCTGTAGTGAGGCGACCAGAACTGAGCACAGTACTCCAAGTGGGATCTGACCAGGGTCCTATATAGCTGCAACATTACCTCTCAGCTCTTAAACTCAATCCCACGATTGATGAAGGCCAATGCACCGTTTGCCTTCTTAATCACAGAGTCAAACTGTGCAGCTGCTTTGAATGTCCTATGAATTCGGACCCCAAGATCCCTCTGATCCTCCACACTGCCAAGAGTCTTACCATTAATACTATATTCTGCCATCATATTTGACCTACCAAGATGAACCACTTCAAACTTATCTGGGTTGAACTCCATCTGCCATTTCTCAGCCCAGTTTTCATCCTATCGATATCCCGCTGTAACCTCTGACAACCCTCCACACTATCCACAACGCCCCCAACCTTTGTGTCATCAGCAAATTTACTAACCCATCCCTCCACTTCCTCATCCAGGTCATTCATAAAATTACGAAAAGAAGGGGTCCCAGAACAGATCCCTGAGGCACACGATTGGTCACCAATCTCCATACAGAATATGACCCGTCTACAAGCACTCTTTGCTCTGTGAGCAAGTTAATTCTGGATCCACAAAGCAAGGTCCCCTTGGATCCCATGCTTCCTTACTTTCTCAATAATCCTCGCATGGGGTACCTTATCAAATGTCTTGCTAAAATCCATATACACTACATCTACTGCTCTACCTTCATCAATGTGTTTTGTTACATCCTGAAAAAATTCAATCAGGCTCGTAAGGCATGACCTGCCCTTGACAAAGCCATGCTGACTATTCCTAATCATATTATGCCTCTCCAAATGTTCATAAATCCTGCCTCTCAGGATCTTTTCCATCAACTCACCAACCACTGAAGTAAAACTCACTGGTCTATAATTTCCTGGGCTATCTCTACTCCCTTTCTTGAAAAAGGGAACAACATCCGCAACCCTCCAATCCTCTGGAACCTCTCCCGTCCTCATTGATGATGCGAAGAACACTGCCAGCAGCTCAGCAATCTCCTCCCTCACCTCCCACAGTAGCCTGGTGTATATCTCATCCGGTCCCGGCGACTTATCCAAATTGATGCTTTCCAAAAGCTCCAGCACATCCTCTTTCTTAATGTCTATATGCTCAAGCTTTACAGTCCGCTGTAAGTCATCACTACAATCACCAAGATCCTTTTCCATAGTGAATACTGAAGCAAAGTATTCATCAAGTATCTCTGCTATCTCCTCTGGTTCCATACACACTTTTCCACTGTCACACTTGATAGGTCCTATTCTCTCACATCTTATCCTCTTGCTTTTCACATACTTGTAGAATGCCTTGAGGTTTTCTTTAATCCTGCTCGCCAAGGCCTTATCATGGCCCCCTCTGGCTCTCCTGATTTCATTCTTAAGCTCCTTCCTGCTAGACTTATAAGCTTCTAGACCTCTACCATTACCTAGTTTATTGAACCTTTCGTAAGCTTTTCTTCTTTTCTTGACTAGATTTACAACAGCCTTTGTACACCACAGTTCCTGTACCCTACCGTCCTTTCCCTGTCTCATTGGAATGTATCTATGCAGAACTCCACACAAATATCCCCAGAACATTTGCCACATTTTTGCCTTACTTATCTCTGAGAACATCTGTTCTCAATTTATGCTTCCAAGTTCCTGCCCAATAGCTTCATGTTTCCCCTTACTCCAATTAAACACTTTCCTAACTTGTCTGTTCCTATCTCTCTCCAATACTATAGTGGAGGAGATAGAACTGTGATCACTATCTCCAAAATGCTCTCCCACTGAGAGACCTGACACCTGACCAGGTTCATTTCCCAATACCAGATCAAGTACAGCCTCTCCTCTTGTAGGCTTATCTACATATTGTGTCAAGAAACCTTCCTGAACGCACCTAACAAACTCCACCCCATCTAAACCTCTCAGTCTAGGGAGATGCCAAACAATATTTGGGAAATTAAAATCTCCCACCACAACCACCCTGTTATTATTACTCCTTTTCAGAATCTGTCTCCGTCTGCAAATTCGATGTCTATATTAAAAAAACACCCAGTCAAGATACTGACCCCTTCCTGTTTCTAACTTCCACCCACAGAGACTCCGTAGACAATCCCTCCATGACTTCCTCATTTTCTGCAGCCGTGACACTATCTCTGATCAGCAGTGCCACACCCCCAACTCTTTTGTCCTTTCTGAATCATCTAAAAACCATAACTCTAAGTAACCATTCCTGCCCCTGAACCATCCAAGTCTCTGTAATGGCCACAACATCATAGCTCCAAGTACTGATCCACGCTCTAAACTCATCCATTTTATTCACAATGCTTCTTGCATTAAAATAGACACATCTCAAACCATTGGTCTGAGCGCATCCCTTCTCTATCACCTGCCTATCCTCCCTCTCACACTGTCTCCAAGCTTTCTCTATTTGTGAGCCAACCTCCTCTTCCCCAGTCTCTTCAGTTCGGTTCCCATCCCCCAGCAATTCTAGTTTAAACTCTCCCCAGTAGCCTTAGCAAACCTCCCCGCCAGGATACTGGTCCCCCTCGGATTCAAGTGCAACCCATCTTTTTTGTACAGGTCACACCTGCTCCAAAAGAGGTCCCAATGATCCAGAAATCTGAATTCCTGCCCCTGCTCCAATCCCTCAGCCACACATTTATCCTCCACCTCATTCTATTCCTATACTCACTGTCTCGTGGCACAGGCAGTAATCTCGAGATTACTACCTTTGCGGTCCTGCTTCTCAACTTCCTTCCTAACTCCCTGTACTCTGTTTTCAAGACCTCCTCCCTTTTCCTACCTATGTTATTGGTACCAATATGTACCACAACCTCTGGTTGTTCTCCGTCCCACTTCAGGATATCGTGGACACGATCAGAAATATCCCGGACCCTGGCACCTGGGAGACAAACTACCATCCGAGTTTCTTGCCTGCATCCACAGAATTGCCTGTCTGACCCCCTAACTATAGAGTCCCCTATCACTGCTGCCTTCCTCTTCCTTTCCCTACCCTTCTGAGCCACAGGGCCAGACTCTGTGCCAGAGACACGGCCACTGTTGCTTCCCCCAGGTAGGTCATCCTCCCCCAACAGTACTCAAACAGGAGTACTTATTGTTAAGGGGTACAGCCACAGGGGTACTCTCTAGTATCTGACTCTTGCCCTTCCTTCTCCTGACTGTGACCCACTTGTCTGTCTCCCGAGGCCCCGGTGTGACTACTTGCCCATAGCTCCTCTGTATCACCTCCTCACTCTCCCTGATCGGACGAAGGTCATCGAGCTGCAGCTCCAGTTCCCTAATGCAGTCCCTAAGGAGCTGCAGCTCAACACACCTGGCGCAGATGTGGCCGTCTGGGAGGCTGGGATTCTCCTCGACATCCCACATCTGACACCCAGTACTGATCTCCGGCCTCACAGACATATTTCCTGTTTCTATTTTTCACAAGTAACTTTCTCGCCTTGACCTGTTATTGCCGAAGACCTGTTGAGCCAAAGCCCTCCTACTCTGTCTCCCTCTGCTCCGTCGCCCACTCCACAAAGCTGTCTTCATTTTACACTCTTTCCACCGGTCTAACTTGCTGAGCCCTCGCGCCTGCGCAGATGTTCCTCGACTGGAGGATTAAGAATGGAGATGAGGAGGAATTTCTTTAGCCAGGGAATGATCAAACCGTGGAATTCGTTGCCACGGACAGCTATGGAGGCCAAGTTTTTACATATATTTAAGGCAGAGATTGATGGTTTCTTGATGGCCTCAAGGAATGAATCATCAGGAAGGAGGCTTCATGCGAACAGCAGTGGAACAAAGATAAACTGGTCCGCAGGGAACACATATAGAACTGTGCTGTTTATAGAACACAACACAGTACAGCACAGTACGGGCCTTTCAACCTACACCATTTTGCTGCCCTTTATAAACATACTCCAGGGTCAACCATAACTCCTCCCTCCTACACAGCCCATAATCCTCCGTTTTCTTTCATTCATGTGCTTATCCAAAAGTCTTTTAGAAACGGCTATTGTAGCTGCCTGTACTACCACCCCAGCATTCCGGACACCCACCACTCTGTCATTTCCTTTGAACTTGCCTCAACTCACCTTAACTCACCTTAATAGTCATAGTCATAGTCATACTTCATTGATCCCGGGGGAATTGGTTTTCGCTACAGTTGCACCATAAATAATTAAATAGTAATAAAACCATAAATAATTAAATAGTAATATGTAAATTATGCCAGGAAATAAGTCCAGGACCAGCCTATTGGCTCAGGGTGTCCGACCCTCCAAGGGAGGAGTTGTAAAGTTTGATGGCCACAGGCAGGAATGACTTCCTATGACGCTCTGTGTTGCATCTCGGTGGAATGAGTCTCTGGCTGAATGTACTCCTGTGCCCACCCAGTACATTATGTAGTGGATGGGAGACATTGTCCAAGATGGCATGCAACTTAGACAGCATCCTCTTTTCAGACACCACCGTGAGAGAGTCCAGTTCCATCCCCACAACATCACTGGCCTTACGAATAAGTTTGTTGATTCTGTTGGTGTCTGCTACCCTCAGCCTGCTGCCCCAGCACTCTGGCATTGACCATTGTTACCTGCTGCCTATCCACTCTATCTATGCCTCTCAAAATCTTGTTCATCTCCATCAAGTTGCCTCTCATCCTTTGTCGCTAGCTCTGACTCGTGCAATCTTTCCACTTGTGCAAAGTGGTGAAAAACATACCTGTTTATTGGCCAAAACGACGACAGGAAGCGTTGAATCCCCTTGAACTAATTGGTGAAGTTCTTGTTTCGCGAGTGGCATCCGCGTAGGGTCCGCTGAATCTACCACATAGACAACAGCCTTTGCTCCAGGCAGGTGGGAGGACCAGCACCGGCGTACAGATTCACCACCACCAACTAGGAAACAAAACACAACAACTCATACAGTGCAGTCACAGCAGATTAAAGCATCTAGAATCATATTCTCTCCCTTTTTAAAAAATTAGCATCACAGAGTCCTACAGCACCAAAGATCATAGTTAATATGCTACAAGGCATTAGGGATCTGGATGATATTGTAGCAAACTGTTCATCAAATTTGGAGGTGACACCAAGATTGGGGTGCGGTGGACTATCATGGCTTGCAGTGGAATCTGGACTCGCTGGAAAAGTGGACTGAAAAGTGGCAAGTGGAATTTAATGCAGACAAATGTGAGGTGTTGCATTTTGGGAAGCCCAACCACGATACGTCTTACATGGTGAGCAGTAGGGCACTGAGCGGTGAGACAGAGCAGAGGCATCTGGGAATGCAAGTCTACAATTCCTTCACAGTGCTGTCATAGGTACAGTACCCTGCAAAAGTCTTAGGCACAGGTCAAAAAAATTCCCTACAGCAAAGACGTTTTCAAATATAATTATAGGATCATAAATATCAAAAAATTACTATAAAGAGCAGGAAACAGTAAAAAAAAACTTGATCAATATTTGGTGCGACCACCCTTTGCCTTTAAAACTGCATCAATTCTCCCAGGTACACTGTCGTGCAGTTTTATAAGAAAATTAGCTCGCAGATTGTTCCAAGCATCTTGGAGACCCTGTCACAGTTCTTCTCCGGACTTTGGCTGTCTCACTTGCTTCTGTCTCTCCAGGTAATCCCAGACAGCCTCGATCAGGGCTCTGTGGTGGCCATCCCATCTGTTGCAAAACTCCTTCTTGTTCTTTTTGCTGAAAATTGTTCTTTATACTTTATTGATCCCGAAGGAAATTATAGTGCCATAGTAGCATTACAAGTGCACAAATATACAAAAATTAGAATGGAAATAAGAAAGCATAAAATGTATATTACCTTAAAAATAAGATGTACAAGATTTCAAATATTTAAGTTTACACTGATAAGATGGCAGTGCAAGAATTACCGCAATATTATACAGTAATTAGTGTGCATTCACACTGTCCGGATAAGAAGTGATGGCGGTATTGCACAGGGTGTCCATGACAGCAGGGTGTGGTAAACAGAGCTAACTAGAGGTTAATAACATGAATGTAAGGGTGAACAAGCCAGTGACGGGATACAAATTCAGATAGAGTTAAATTGTACCACAGAGGCAAAATTCATAAAGCTCACCTTCAAAAAACCAAACAGAACGGAGGATTTGCCTTACCCAATTTTAGGTTATATTATTGGGCAGTTAATACACAAAATATTACGTTCTGGATATATTACATTAACCATGAGAATTGCCCAATATGGGTTTCTTTGGAAGTCAAATCTGTTATGAAATTTTCCATTATTTCTTTACCTGGATCTTCGCTTCCTTTACCTTTAAATAAACTGACTGACAATGTTGTGGTTAAACATACTTTGAGGATTTGGTTACAGTTTAGAAAACATTTTGGTTTACTGAGATTCTCCCTCTCAAGTCCCAAATTTTCTAATTGTTTTTTTTTAAACCATCTTTAATTGACTTATCTTTTAAAGAATGGGATAGATTGGGTATTAAATGATTTCAGGATTTGTTTGATGGAAGGAATCTCTCTTCTTTTGTGCAATTTTCAACGAAATTTAACCTTTCCAATACTCACTTTTTTCGATACTTACAGATTAGAGATTTTTTAAGATCTCAATTACATACATTTCCTACAAGTCCAGATAAGAATATAATAGATACAATTTTTAATCTGAAACCCTTTGATAATGGTTCAATATCTAACATTTATGGTCTACTGTTGGGACTGAAAAAGGCCTCTTTAGATAAAATCAAAGGAGATTTGGGAAAAGGATTTACAGATTTTCATATCTGAAGACAGCTGGAAGATTATTTTAAAATTGATTAATTCATCACCATTATGAAAGGTGGGGGAGTAGCATTGCTTGTTGGAAAATATTACAGCAGTGCTCAGGCAGGACAGATTAGAGGGCTTGTCTACTGAGTCCTTATGGGTGGAGCTGAGAAACAGGAAAGGTATGGCCACATTAGTGGGATTGTATTACAGACCACCCAATAGTCAACGAGACTTGGAAGAGCAAATCTGCAGAGAGATAGCAGACAACTGCAGGAAACATGAAGTTGTGGTGGTAGGGGATTTTAATTTTCCATACATTGATTGGGACTCCCATACTGTTAGGGGTCTAGATGGTTTAGAGTTTGTAAAATGTGTTCAGGAAAATTTTCTAGATCAGTATATAGAGGGACCAACTAGAGGGGATGCAATATTGGATCTCCTGTTAGGAAACGAATTACGGCAAGTGACGAAAGTCTGTGTAGGGGAGCACTTTGGTTCCAGTGATCATAACGCCATTAGTTTCAATTTGATCATGGACAAGGATAGATCTGGTCCTAGAGTTGAGGTTCTGAACTGGAAGAAGGCCAAATTTGAAGAAATGAGAAAGGATCTAAAAAGCGTGGATTGGGACAGGTTGTTCTCTGGCAAAGATGTGATTGGTAGGTGTGAAGCCTTCAAAGGGGAAATATTGAGAGTGCAGAGTTTGTATGTTCCTGTCAGGATTAAAGGCAAATTGAATAGGAATAAGGAACCTTGGTTCTCAAGGGATATTGCAACTCTGATAAAGAAGAAGAGGGAGTTGTATGAAATGTATAGGAAACAGGGGGTAAATCAGGTGCTTGAGGAGTATAAGAAGTGTAAGAAAATACTTAAGAAAGAAATCAGGAGGGCAAAAAGAAGACATGAGGTTGCCTTGGCAGTCAAAGTGAAGGATAATCCAAAGAGCTTTTACAAGTATATTAAGAGCAAAAGGATTGTAAGGGATAAAACTGGTCCTCTTGAAGATCAGAGTGGTCGGCTTTGAGCGGAACCAAAGGAAATGGGGGAGATCTTAAATAGGTTTTTTGCGTCTGTATTTACTAAGGAAGCTGGCATGAAATCAATGGAATTGAGGGAATCAAGTAGTGAGACCATGGCAACTGTACAGATTGAAAAGGAGGAGGTGCTTGCTGTCTTGAGGAAAATTAAAGTGGATAAATCCCCGGGACCTGGCAGGGTGTTCCCTTGGACCTTGAAGGAGACTAGTGTTGAAATTGCAGGGGCCCTGGCAGAAATATTTAAAATGTCGCTGTCTACAGGTGAGGTGCCGGAGGATTGGAGAGTGGCTCATGTTGTTCTGTTGTTTAAAAAAGGATCGAAAAGTAATCTGGGAAATTATAGGCTGGTAAGTTTAACGTCGGTAGTAGGCAAGTTATTGGAGGGAGTACTAAGAGACAGAATCTACAAGCATTTGGATAGACAGGGGCTTATTAGGGAGAGTCAACATGGCTTTGTGCGTGGTAGGTCATGTTTGACCAATCTGTTGGAGTTTTTCGAGGAGGTTACCAGGAAAGTGGATGAAGGGTAGGCAGTGGATATTGTCTACATGGACTTCAGTAAGGCCTTTGACAAGGTCCCGCATGGGAGGTTAGTTAGGAAAATTCAGTCGCTAGGCATATATGGAGAGGTGGTAAATTGGATTGGACATTGGCTCAATGGAAGAAGCCAGAGAGTGGTGGTAGAAAATTGCTTCTCTGAGTGGAGGCCTGTGACTAGTGGTGTGCCACAGGGATCAGTGCTGGGTCCATTGTTATTTGTCATCTATATCAATGATCTAGATGATAATGTGGTAAATTGGATCAGCAAGTTTGCTGATGATACAAAGATTGGAGGTGTAGTAGACAGTGAGGAAGGTTTTCCGAGCCTGCAGAGGGACTTGGACCAGCTGGAAAAATGGGCTGAAAAATGGCAGATGGAGTTTAATACTGACAAGTGTGAGGTATTGCACGTTAGAAGGACAAACCAACGTAGAACATACAGGGTTAATGGTAAGGCACTGAGGAGTGCAGTGGAACAGAGGGATCTGGGAATACAGATACAAAATTCCCTAAAAGTGTCATCACAGGTAGATAGGGTCGTAAAGAGAGCTTTTGGTACATTGGCCTTTATTAATCGTAGTATTGAGTATAAGAGCTGGAATGTTATGATGAGGTTGTATAAGGCATTGGTGAGGCCGAATCTGGAGTATTGTGTTCAGTTTTGGTCACCAAATTACAGGAAGGATATAAATAAGGTTGAAAGAGTGCAGAGAAGGTTTCCAAGGATGTTGCCGGGACTTGAGAAATTCATTTACAGAGAAAGGTTGAATAGGTTAGGACTTTATTCCCTGGAGCGTAGAAGAATCAGGGGAGATTTGATAGAGGTATATAACATTATGATGGGTATCGATAGAGTGAATGCAAGCATGCTTTTTCCACTGAGGCAAGGGGAGAAAAAAACCAGAGGACATGGGTTAAGGGTGAGGGGGGAAAAGTTTAAAGGGAACATTAGGGGGGGGCTTCTTCACACAGAGAGTGGTGGGAGTATGGAATGAGCTGCCAGACGAGGTGGTAAATGCGGGTTCTTTTTTAACGTTTAAGAATAAATTGGACAGATACATGGATGGGAGGTGTATGGAGGAATATGGTCAAAAGCCTGTTTCTGTGCTGTAGTTTCTATGGTTCTATGGTAGTTTCTATGTGCTCGTCATTCTTTATTACAATTCAAAGTGGTTCATAGAGTTCATATGTCTAAAGATAAGCTCTCCCGTTTCTACGTAGATATTTCCCCTTACTGTGATAGATGTACTAATGGAGTGGCCACACTAATTCATATGTTTTGGACCTGTCCGAGCCTTGAAAAATTCTGGAAAGATGTATTTAAAACTTTTTCTGTACTTTTCAATGTCAGCTTTAAGCCCAATCCTTTGACTGCCTTGTTTGGTATTGTCGAGGATAGTGCTACAAAATTGAAGCCATCTAATTTGCGGGTATTGACTGACAAAGGGAAGTTCAGGACTGCATAAAAGCCAAGGAAAGAGCATATAAGGTAGCAAAAGTGAAAGGGAAGTTGTATGATTGGGAAGCTTTTAAAATCCAACAAAAGGCAATTTAAGAAGCTATAAGAAGGGAAAAGATGAAATATGAGGGCAAACTAGCCAATCATATAAAACAGAATACTAAAAGTCTTTTCAGTTATAAAAGGAGTAAAAGGGAGGTGAGAGTTGACATTGGACCACTGAAAATGATGCTGGTGAGGTAGTAATGGAGGACAAAGAAACAGCAGATAACTGAATGGGTACTTTGCATCTGTCTTCACTGTGGAAGACACGAGCAGTGCACCAGAGGTCAGTGAGTGTCAGGGAGCAGGAGTGAGTGTCATTGCTATTACAAAGGAAAAAGTGCCAGGCAAACTGAAAGATCTTAAGGCGGCTAAGTCAGCTGGACCAGATGTCCTGAGAGAGGTTGCTGAAGAGATAACGGATGCATTGGTCATGACCTTTCTACTTACTCTCTAGAAATTCAATCTCAGCATCTTCAGTCTTCACAGACACACTGTTGAACATCTTGGTGGGCCCATCACTCCTGCTCATTGTGCAGGTAGACAGACTGCACAGAACACTGGTTTTCCCCGCCCCGTCAAGGCCAACCACAAGAATGTGTTTCACATTTTCTTCATCCTTTCAGAACAGAAAAAAAGATAAATGCTTAAAAATGAATTTGGTCTTTACAAAACTTGATAAAATTTGACAAAATGAATTTCTGTCAGCTTCACTCAGTTTCAGGGCACATTTGATGTATATTGTCAGATCAGTGTAATCAGAGCTGAGACCAAACTTTAATGCAGGACACCGAAACTCAGAGCTACACCACACCTAAAGATCCACTGTCAATTTCTGTCAATGTTTTTATCTCCCTTCCACAATGATTCAAAGAACATGGGAGCAATCACCCACAGGCACCCATTTTATTAATTTCATCTTCTCGCACTGACAGCGCAGCCTCTCTGCACCAAGGCAATTGTAAGTGCTGGGAAGGGAGCGATCCCTGCGGAAAGCAGAAAGTTGGGGGTAGGGAGAGGTGTGCCTGGTGGTGGGATCCCCTTGGAGATGGTGGAAGTAACAGAATTACATGCTGGACACAGAGGCTCATGAGGTGGTAGGTGAGGGCAGACGTACATGACATAGAAGATACGTAGGTGAGGGCAGCATTGCTGGTAGAGGAAGGGAAGCCCTATTCCTTGAAATAGGAGGACACCTCAGTAGTTCTGGAATGAAAAGCCTCATCCTCAGAGCAGATGCGGCAGAGACAAAGGAATTGAGAGAATGGGATGCCATTTTCACAAGTGACGGGGTGGGAAGAGGTATAGTCTAGGTAACTGTGAGAATCAGTGGGTTTATAAGAGATATCAGTAGATAGACTATCTCCAGAGATGGAGACAGAGAGATCGAGAAAGGGAAGGGAGGTGTTGGAAATGGACCAAGTAAATTTGAGGGCACAGTAGAAGATCTTAAATTTTTCAGTGACTTTAAGTTCCCTAGCTCTGATCATCTCATTTTCACTATGGATGTTCAGTCCCTGTTATCCTCCATCCCCCACTGTGAGGGCCTTAAAGCTCTCTGCTTCTTTCTGGACAAAAGCCCTTCCTACCACTCTCCTCCGTCTGGCGGAACTGGTCCTCCCCCTCATTAATTTCTCCTTCGGCTCCGTCCACTTCCTTCAAACCAAAGGTGTAGCCACGAGCACTCACATTGGTCTCAGCTATGCCTTTTTGTCAACGGCATGGATCAGTCCATGTATCGCTCCCCAACTCTTCCTATACTACGTCACTCACTGCATCCAGGCTGCTTCCTGCGCCCAAGTGGAGCTCGTCGACTTCATCAACTTTGCCTCCAACCTCCACCCTGTCCTCAAATTTACCTGGTCCATTTCTGACAGCTCCCTCGCCTTTCTGGATCTCTCTGTCACTATCTCTGGAGACAGACTATCTAGTGATACCTTTTATAAACACGCCCAGTCTCACAGCTAACTGGACTATACCTCTTCCCACACGTCACTTGTGAAAATACCAGCCCCTTCTCTCAGTTCCTCCGTCTCTGCTGCATCTGCTCTCAGGATGAAGTGTTTCATTCCAGAACTACAGAGATGTCTAGCCTAACCTCAGTGGTTGGGAAAGTGTTGTAGTCTACTATTAAGGATGAGGTTTTGGGGTACTCGGAGACTAATGATAAAATAAGTTGAAGTCAGCATGGTTTCAGTAAGGGAAATCTTGCCTGACAAATCTGTTGGAGTTCTTTGAGAAAGCAACAAGCAGGGTGGGCAAAGGAGAGGCAGTGGATGTCATTGACTTGGATTATGAGAAGGTATTTGATAAGGTGACACACGAGGCTGTTTAACAAGATCAAATCCCATGGCATTACAGGAAAGATACTGGCATGGATGGAAGAATAGCTGACAGACAGGAGGCAGTGAGTGGGAATAAAAGGGGCCTTTTCCGGTTGGCTGTTGGTGACTAGTGGTGTTCCTCAGAAGTCAGTATTGGGACCGTTACTTTTCACATTGTTTGTCAATGATTTAGATCATAGAATTGATGGCTTTGTGGCAAAGTTTGCAGATGATACGAAGGTAGGTGGAGGGGTAGGTAGTGCTGAGGAAACAATGCATTTGCAGCAGGACTTAGACAAATTGGAAGAATAGGCAAAAAAGTGGCAGATGGAATACAGTATGATAATGCATTTTGGTAAAAGAAACAATAGTGCAGACTATTATCTAAATGGGGAGAAAATTCAAACATCAGAGGTGCAAAGGGACTTAGGAGTTCTCCTGTAAGATTCCCATTCGATTTCAACATTCGAAAGTTTTCAATGAGATTCCCCCCACCCCCATCCTTCTGAATTCCAGTGAGTACAGACCCAGAGCCATCAAACGTTCCTCATATGATAACCCTTTCATTTCTGGAATCATCCTTGTGAACCTCCTCTTGACCCTCTCCAATGCCATCATCGATGGGGACGGTAGAGGTTCCGGAGGATTGGAGGGTTGCGGATGTTGTTCCTTTATACAAGAAAGGTAGTAGAGATAGCCCAGGAAATTATAGAACAGTGAGTCTTACTTCAGTGGCTGGGAAATTGATGGAAAAAATCCTGAGAGGCAGGATTTATGAACATTTGGAGAGGTATAATATGATTAGGAATAGTCAGCATGGCTTTGTCAAAGGCAGGTCGTACCTTATGAGCCTGATTGAATTTTTTGAGGATGTGACTAAACGCATTGATGAAGGAAGAGTGTATATGGATTTCAGCAAGGCAAGGTACCCCATGCAAGGCTTAATGAGAAAGTAAGGAGGCATGGGATCCAAGGAGAAATTGCTTTGTGGATCCAGAACTGGCTTGCCCACAGAAGGCAAAGAGTGGTTGTGGATGGGTCATATTCTACATGGAGGTCAGTGACCAGTGGTGTACCTCAGGGACCCTTACTCTTCATGAATTTTATAAATGACCTGGATGAGGAAGTGGAGGGATGCGTTAGTAAATTTGCTGATGACACAAAGGTTGGGGGTGTTGTGGATAATGTGGAGGGCTGTCAGAGGTTACAGCAGGACATTGATAGGATGCAAAACTGGGCTGAGAAGTGGCAGATGGAGTTCAATCCAGATAAGTGTGAAGTGGTTCATTTTGGTAGGTCAAATATGATGGCAGAATATAGTATTAATGGTAAGACTCTTGGCAGTGTGGAGGATCAGAGGGATCTTGGGGTCCGAGTCCATAGGACACTGAAAGCAGCTGCACAGGTTGGCTCTGCGGTTAAGAAGGCATATGGTGCAACGGTCCTCATCAATCGTGGAATTGAATTTAGGAGCCGAGAGGTAATGATGCAGCTAGATAGGACCCTGGTCAGACCCCACTTGGAGTACTGTGCTCAGTTCTGGTCGCCTCACTACAGGAAGGATGTGGAAGCCATAGAAAGGGTGCAGAGAAGATTTACAAGGATGTTGCCTGGATTGGGGAGCATGCCTTATGAGAATAGGTTGTGTGAACTCGGCCTTTTCTCCTTGGAGCGACGGAGGATGAGAGGTGACCTGATAGAGGTGTATAAGATGATGAGAGGCATTGATCGTGTGGATAGTCAGAGGCTTTTTCCCAGGGTTGAAATGGTTGCCACAAGAGGACACAGGTTTAAGGTGCTGGGGAGTAGGTACAGAGGAGATGTCAGGGGTAAGTTTTTACTCAGAGAGTGGTGAGTGTGTGGAATGGGCTGCCGGCAACGGTGGTGGAGGCGGTTAGGATAGAGTCTTTTAAGAGACTTTCGGACAGGTATATGGAGCTTAGAAAAATAGAGGGCTATGGGTAAGCCTAGTAATTTCTAAGGTAGGGACATGTTCGGCACAACTTTGTGGGACGAAGAGCCTGTATTGTGCTGTAGGTTTTCTATGTTTCATATCTTTTCTAAGATGAGGGGCTCAAAACTGTTCACAATACTCAAGGTGAGGCCTCACCAGTGCCTTATAAAGCCTCAGCATCACATCCTTGCTCTTGGACCATTGGTTAATCAGACTGGAATCCAGAGAAATCTTTCCTGAACACAATGAACAAATTTCACCCAATTTAAGCCCACAACCCTTATGCCCCTTTAAAACTCCTCCCCTCACACTTTAGCCCTCTGCTTTCCTCCCTCCCTCCCCCATGTTCATTCCTTTCATGACTGTGCACACCTCTAACAAGGTCATCCTCAGCTTCTTGCACTTCAGGGAAAAAGGTGACAACCCATCCAGACTGCACTTATTGCTCACGCCCTTCACACCCCCTCAGATCAGCAAGGGGTGACAGAGTAATACACTACAGGAATGGTTCAACTTGTCCGTGTTTACCAAGTTGCCTGCCTAAGGTAGTCCCATTTGCCAATGTTTGGCCCATTTCCCTCTGAACTTTCACTATACAGTGTCACTACAGGCCCTCAGGTCAAACATATCCATGCCAACTGTGTTGCCCAGCAAGTGGGAGGAGCTAAATAGTCATAGTCATACTTTATTGATCCCAGGGGAAATTGGTTTTTGTTACAGTTGCACCATAAATAATTAAATAGTAATAAAACCATAAATAGTTAAATAGTAATATGTAAATTATGAAATAAGTCCAGGACCAGCCTATTGGCTCAGGGTGTCTGACCCTCCAAGGGAGGAGTTGTAAAGTTTGATGGCCACAGGCAGGAATGACTTCCTATGACGCTCTGTGTTGCATCTCGGTGGAATGAGTCTCTGGTTGAATGTACTCCTGTGCCCACCCAGTACATTATGTAGTGGATGGAAGACATTGTCCAAGATGGCATGCAACTTGGACAGCATTCTCTTTTCAGACACCACTGTCAGAGAGTCCAGTTCCATCCCCACAACATCACTGGCCTTACGAATGAGTTTGTTGATTCTGTTGGTGTCTGCTACCCTCAGCCTGCTGCCCCAGCACACAACAGCAAACATGACAGCACTGGCCACCACAGACTCATAGAACATCCTCAGTATCGTCCGGCAGATGTTAAAGGACCTCAGTGTCCTCAGGAAATAGAGACGGCTCTGACTCTTCTTGTAGACAGCCTCGGTGTTCTTAGACCAGTCCAGTTTATTATCAATTCGTATCCCCAGGTATTTGTAAAGACAGTGCCAGAAGTTTTTGCGGACCCTGGACGACTTCTTTGAGTTCATTCACAAAACAGCTTAAATCTCTTGTTCTCATGTCTCTTTTTTCCCTTTTCAAGGTGGCTAGAGTCCCGTCGGAGCCCATGATCTACAACTGTGCTCAAACCATGTTCTTCACAGAAGACGTTCTTGCTCTTCGGAGCTAGCCGAGCGGCCTGCGCTTTGGAACCTTCGGAAGCCATGCGCCTTTGGGGTGAGGCCCTGTGGATGACCCGATCCCTCACTGATGCCACCCACTAAGCGTCGCAGGAGATCGAAACATCCAATTAGTGGACGTGGCTGTCAGAGGCCTCTGCACTCGAGCTATCAAGCTCCCTCTCTGTGGTGAGAGAGAGTCAGCTGATTCTCAAGTCGGGGGAACACAAAATAAGCAATGCTGCAGATTGTCACATCAAAACAGCAAGCTGCTGGCCTCACCCTCACTGTGACAGGAGCAATATCTCGCTCCCTCATTAGTTAGAGAATGGGCCTGTGAGATGTCGAGGTGTTGTAGTTTTGGATGGTCAATAGATCATGGTTTCTGGGGGTGGGGGGTTGTTATTGTTTGGTGGGTGTGGGTGGAGGGGCTGATGCTTTTTGCTGGGACAAAGAGGGAAGGGGGGCTTTAGGGTTCTAATGTTTTTCTGTCATTCACTTGGAATACTTTCTGTTTCATGGATGTTTGCGAACAATAAGGATTTCAGGTCGTATACTGACATGAAATTGAACCATTGAGCCAGCCCAAGCAGCCCACCTTTGGCTCATAGCCCTCTAAACCTCTCCGATCCATGTATCTCCAAATGTCCTTTCAATGTTATTGAACAGACTTCCAAGTAAACAGGCTATTCATGGAACCTGGAATTGTGGAAATTCAGAAGGAGTGGTGGAATTGAAACACATTGCACAACTTGGACAGGCCACATGTGAAACTGGGATACAAAGTTCAGCACAAAGGAAAGAAGAAACAAAAATGAAGTACTTATTTGAGTTTTAATAGATATACCAGAAAACTTGTTCCCCGATACAAAGGAACCATCTGCAAAATAAAAAGGAAGATAAATTGCACAGTCAAAATGACTAATTTGAGGAAGTACATAGACCACATTTTGAGGTGAGTTTTGCCCTTTGGAGAAGAAGGGAATGCCGGTGACAACGTGGACGAAACTCCAAAACTGGGTTAAGCAGTCAGTTTTTAAAATTTACTTTTACCCCACATAAATTCTATAAGAATTAATTTTACTTCATATCTCAAATAATTTGTGAATTTTGTAATGGTGAACTTCCTGCAGTTGTCATGTCAAGGTTGCCTATATTATGTATTTAAGGATATAAAAAGGTTTTCTACATTATTAGTTGCACATATGGGTAAAATAAAATAGATACATTTATAGTCACAGTCATACTTTATTGATCCGGGGGGAAATTGGTTAAAGCACAATTCCAATATTGGAATGAGTGGATGAATTCAGAGGACCAGAACCAGTTTAGCCTGATCTCGCAATAGTGACATAATTTAAACGTAAACCATTGAAAAGGTTATCTTTTGTCTTCAAATGCTGAAGATTAAGATACAGAAAATTCTGCTACCCAGAAGCAAAGGTGAATAAATGTAAACTTGTGTTTATGGTGAGGGGTGATGGTACTGTAAGAGTTGACCACATTGCAAGCCCAGGCACTTCCAGCAGGTTGCAGTTGTTTTGATAGAGCAAACCTCCTTAGTATCGAGGCACACCTCTTCCACAATATTTCACCAACACCCAACGCTAGTTAAAACAAGTTCAGGGCCTGCAGGGTATCCTGCTGCTCAGACTAATGCTTCTACAGCGAGCTCAGGCTCATAGTTAATGTCACTGAAAATTAAAGTGGCCTTTCCCATAGTACTCTTTATGATTTTCCTTGCTGACCATCAATTATATTTGCTTTGAAGGGCTTGTCTCATAATAAAACAAGCTATAGAGTGAGGATTGCTGTTTGAAATTACTCTTACAGTCTAGTGAACACTGTGGGGAATCTATTCAGAGGAAAACTTAAACTTGAAAAGTTCAGGCAGCTAATCTTGTCTGATCCCATCTCAGGTGAAATAAATATTGACAAAGCAGACCCCCCCCCACACACACACAGACAGCTCGACAATGTTCTAGTTTCTATGACAAGAACGTTCCCATTTGCACTACTTCCGAGTATTTCAGCACAAATTGTCGTGTAATCCCGGCCTTTAAAAGGTCAGTAAATGGATCGAGGAGAAACTCTCGGCCTTACCTCCGGCCCCGGCTCATTCACCGGGATCTCCTCCTCCTCCTCCTCCTCCTCCTCCTCGATCACCGGCCTCTCCCCCTTGCCAGCCTTGCCCGCCTTGCCCTCGGGCCTCTCGCCCCCGAACCATCTGCCCCAGGCGGCGTAAAGGACTCCGCCGACCAGCGCCACTGCTACCCCAAGCAGCCCGGTCCGATAAATCTGCTCCAGCATCAGCAGCACCGACCCGGCCCGGCCCGATTACGGGTGGGAGCGGCTGAGCAAACGCGGCTTCATTCCGGGCTCGGAGCCACTCCCAGGCTGCAGACAAGGCCTCTCCCCCGGCCGCCGACACGCCCTCTGTGAGCGCAGCCCTGGCATTGTGAGCCGGTGCCGCCGTCAGCCGGAGGAGCCGCCCGGGCCCTCCGACCCAGAGACGGACGGGACACGGGGCCAGGCGCTGAATGTGGCCTTGGCTACTTGGAGGCACAGGATAAAATAGACCGTGGTCACCATGGTTTCCTCCAGGGCAAATCTGTTGGAATTCTTTGAAGAAACAACAAGCAGAGTAGTTAAAGGAGAATAAGTGGATATTGTCTACTTGGATTTACAGAAGCCTTTGACAAGGTGCCACATAAAGCAGCTTAACAAAACATGGTATTACAGGTCAGAATCCAGCAGTGGCTGATAGGCGGAGGCAAACAGTGTGATTTGGATGATGGCTTTGTGGCAAGTTTGCAGACGATACGAAGATAGGTAGGGGGGCAGGTAGTGTTGAAGAAGAGAGGCTGCAGAAGGACTCGAGGATGTAATGTTGAGGCTTTATAAGGCATGGGTGAGGCCTCACTTGGAGCATTGTGAGCAGTTTTGGGCCCCTTATCTTAAAAAGAATGTGCTGATATTGGAGAGGATCCAGAGGAGGTTCAAGAAGATGATTCCAGAATTGAAAGGCTTATGATATGAGTTGTGTTTGACCATAAAACTACAAGAGATAGACAGCAGAATAAGGTATAGGAGCAGAATTATGCCATTTGGCCCATCACATCTGTTCTGCCGTTTCATCATGGCTGATCCAATTTTTCTCTCAGCCCCAGTCTCTTGCCTTTTCCCTGTATCCCTTCATGCCCTGACCAGTTAAGAATCTATGAACCTCTGCCTTAAATATACATAAAGACTTGGCCTACATAGCAGCTTTTGTGGCAGAGAATTCCACTGATTCACCACCTTTGGTTAAAGAAATTTCTCCTTATCTCCTTTCTAAAAGGATGCCCCTCTATTCTGTGGCTGTGTCCTCTGGTCTTAACATTCTCCTACCACAGGAAACATACTCTCCACATCCACTCAATCAAAGCCTTTCACCATTCGACAGGTTTCAAATAGGTCACCCCTCACTCTTCTGAATTCTAGTGACTACAGGCCCAGAGCTATTAAATGCTCTTCATATGACAAGCTGTTCAAACCTGGAATCATTTTTGTGAACCTCCTTTGAACCCTCTCCGGCTTCAGCACCTCCTTTCTAAGATACGGAGTCAAAACTTGCTCACAACACTCCAAGTGAGGCCTCACCAGTGCTTCATAAAGTCTGGACATTGCATCCTTGCTTTTATATTCTAGTCCTCTTGAAATGAATGCACACATTGCAGTTGCTTTCTTCACCACAGACTCAACTTGCAAACTAACTAGGGAACCCTGCACAAGGACTCCCAAGTCCCTTTGCAACTAAGTGTTTTGTATTTTCTCTCCATTTAGAAAATAATCAACCCTTTCCGTAAGGCCAGTGATGCTGTGGGGATGGAACTGGACTCTCTCACGGTGGTGTCTGAAAAGAGGATGTTGTCTAAGTTGCATGCCATCTTGGACAATGTCTCCCATACACTACATAATGTACTGGGTGGGCACAGGAGTACATTCAGCCAGAGACTCATTCCACCGAGATGCAGCACTGAGCGTCATAGGAAGTCATTCCTGCCTGTGGCCATCAAACTTTACAACTCCTCCCTTGGAGGGTCAGACACCCTGAGCCAATAGGCTGGTACTGGACTTATTTCATAATTTACTGGCATAATTTACATATTACTATTTAACTATTATGGTTCTATTACTATTTATTATTTATGGTGCAACTGTAATGAAAACCAATTTCCCCCGGGATCAATAAAGTATGACTATGACTATGAATTTCATTTCTTCTACCAAAGTGCATGACCATATACTTCCCAACACTGTATTCCATCTGACCTTTCCTTATCCATTCTCCTAATCTAAGTCATTCTGTAGCCGTCTACTTCCTCAAAACTACCTGCCCCTCCACCTATCTTCATATCCTCTGCAAACTTTGCAACAAAGCCATCAATTCCATCATCCACATCATTAACAATTGGTTCCAACATACACCCCCGTGGAACACCACCAGTCACCAGCAGCCAACCAGAAAAGGCTCCATTCATTCCCATTCTTTGCCTCCTGCCAATCAGCCACTGTTTTATCCATGCTAGAATCTTTCCTGTAATACCATGGGGTTCATAAGACCCTGAAAACATAAGACACAGGAGCAGAATTAGGCCATTCAGCCTATCGAGTCCACTCCACCCAGCCATTCCATCACTGCTGATCCCGGATCCACTCAACCCCATACACCTGGCTTTTCACCATATCCTTTGATGCTGTGACTGATCAGGATATGATCAACTTCCACCTTAAATATGCCCATGGACTTGGCTCCATCGCAGTCTGTGGCAGAGCATTCACAAATATACTACTCTCTGGCTAAAAAATATCCTCCTTACCTCTACTAAAGGGTTGCCCCTCAACTTTGAGACTGTGCCCTCTAGTTCTGAATACCCCCACTATAGGAAACATCCTCTCCTCATTCACCATATCTAGTCCTTTCAACATTTGGTAGGTTTCAATGAGATTCCCCCCGCATTCTTCTAAATTCCAATGAGTACAGGCTCAAAGCTGCCAAACGCCCCTCATATGTTAACCTCTTCATTCCCAGAATTATCCTTGTGAACCTCCTCTGGACTCTCACTGAAGACAACACAATCTTTCTGAGATATGGGGCTCAAAACTGTTGACAAGTGTGGCCTGACTAGTGTCTTATAAAGCCTCAATATTATCTCCTTGCTTTTATATTCTATTCCCCTTGAAATAAAGGCCAACATTGCATTTGCCTTCTTTACCACAGACTCAACCTGTAAATTAACCTTCTGGGAGTCTTGCATGAGGACTTCTAAGTCCCTCTGCACCTCAGATATTTGAACTTTCTCCCAATTTAGATAATAATCTGCGCTATTGTTCCTTTTACAAAAATGTATTATCAGATATTTTCCAACACCTGTATTCCATCGGCCACTTTTTTGCCCCATCTACCAATTTGTCAAAGTCCTGCTGCAATCGCATTGCTTCCTCAGCACCACCTACCCTTCTGCCTATCTTCGTATCATCTGCAAACTTTGTCACAAAGCCATCAATTATCCAAATCTTTGCTCCTTTTATTCCCACTCGCTGCCTTCTGCCAGTCAGCCATTCTGTTATCCATGCACAGCATCCTTCCTGTCACACCATACGAATTTATCTTGTTATCAGCCTCATACGCAGCATCTTATCAAACACCTTCTGAAAATCCAGTAAATGACATCCACTGTCTTTCCTTTGTCCACCCTGCTTGTTATTTCCTCGAAAGACTCTTAAATTTGTCAGGCAAGATTTCCCTTTACAGAAACCCTACTGACCGACTTATTTTATCATTAGTCTCCAGGTACTTTGAAAGCTCATCCTTAATAATAGACTTCAATACTTTCCCAACTACTGAGGTTAGGCTAACTGGCCTATAATTTCATTCCTTTTGCCTTCCTCCCTTCTTAAAGAGTGGTGTGACATTTGCAATCTTCCAGTCCTCCAGGACCATGCCAAAATCAAGTGATTCTTGAAAGATCATGACCAATGTATCTGCTATCTCTTCAGTAACCTCTCTCAGGACTCTGGGATGTAGTCCATCTGGTCCAGGTGAATTACCCACCTTAAGATCTTTCAGTTTGCCTAGCACTTTTTCCTTTGTAATAGCAATGGCACTCACTCCTGCTCCCTGACACTCACAGACCCCTGGCACACTGCTAGTGTCTTCCACAGTGAAGACTGATGAAAAGTACCCATTAAGTTCACTTGCTATTTCTTTGTCCCCCATTACTACCTCACCAGCATCATCTTCCAGTGGTCCAATATCAATTCTCACCTCCCTTTTACTCTTTATATAACTGAAAAAATCTTCTGGTAACCTGCCTTATATTATTGGCTAGTATGCCCTCAGATTTAATCTTTTTCCTTCTTATAGCTTTTTTAGTTGCCTTTTGTTGAATTTTAAAAGCTTCCCAATCATCCAACTTCCCACTCACTTTTGCTACCTTATATGCTCTTTCCTTGGCTTTTATGCAGTCCTGAACTTCCCTTGTCAGTCATAGTTGCCTACTCCTGCCATATGAGAACTTCTTCCTCTGTGGGACAAATCTATCCTGTGCCTTATGAATTATTCCCAGAAACTTCAGCCATTTAGCCCTGCCGTCATCCCTGCCAGTATCCTCCTCCAATCCACCTGGGCAAGCTCCTCTCTCATGCCTCTGTAATTCCCTTTATTCCATTGCGATACTGATGTGTGCTTTATGCGTCTCCATCTCAAATTGCATTTGAATTCAATCATATCATGATCACTGCCTCCTAAGGGTTCCTATACGTTAAGCTCCCTGATAAGATTTGGGTTATTACGCGACACCCAATCTAAAGACAGCCTTTCTCCGAGTAGGTTCAAGCACAAGCTGCTCTAAAAAGCCATCTTGTAGACATTCAACAAATTCTGTTGCAATCCAACACCAACCTGATTTTCCCAATGCCCTTGTATATTGAAGTTCCCCCACTACAATTGTGGCATTACCCTTATTCCATTCCTTTTCCAGCTCCCTTTGCAATCTCAACCCCACATCTTGGCTACTATTTGTGACCAATGATTCCCATAATGGTTTTTTACCCTTGAAACTTCATAACTCCACCCAAAGATTCACTGTTGTCTGACCCTATGTCACCTTTCTCTAAAGATCTCTTACCGACAGAGCCACACCACCGCCTATGCCCTCCTGCTTGTCCTTTCGATACTTTCGTAGTTTGTTAAGCACCCTCGTGTGTGGCACTGTGTCAAAGGCCTTCTGAAAATCCAAGTATACAACATTAACCAGTTCTCCTTTGATAGCTCTGGACCTGTACTTGCTGGAATTCAGAAGAATGTAGGGGAACTCGTTGAAACCTATCGGGTGTGGAAAGCTTGAGAGTGGACGTGGAGAGGATATTTTCTTTGGTGGGAGAATCTAGCACCGGAGGACACAGCCTCAGAGGGGCATCCGTTTGGAACGGAGATGAGGAGGAATTTCTTTAACCAGAGAGTGGTGAATCTGCGGAATTCATTGCCACAGACCGCTGTGGAGGCCAAGTCATTGGGTCTATTTAAGGCAGAGACTGATAGATTCTTGTTTAGTCAGGGCATGAAGGGTTAATGGGAGAAGGCAGGAGATTGGGTCTGAGAGGAGAGGATAAGCCATGATGAAATGGCAGAGCAGACTCAATGGGACAAATGACCTAATTCTGCTCCTGTATCTTATGCCTTCCTTACTACCCAATTGATCTGTACTTCCATTTTCAGGAGAAGGAAGTAATTGGCAGAAGGAAGGGTAAAAATTAGCCTTATTGGTTGGTAGAGCAGATATAAAGAGCCAAAGAGACTACATTTGTTCCGCTTACGTTTCAGGATGAAACTCATCTACACAGAGTGAGATAGGGGGTCCTTCACTCGCTGCTGAAAAGGGTGAGAGGCTGAATTCCCATCATACTAGCAAAGTATTTGAAGAATCCTGACATGTTGGGCTGCAGGTTTCATGTACAACATCTCTTTCAATTTCTTACCTTCACCGTCTCAGTTCCCCCATCCACCTCACTCCCTTGTGCCCTCTCCCCTCCAACTCGCCTCACCTTGAGTTACTGGAATTGGATTAAGCTAAAACAACAGATGGAGCGTTGATATGCATTTGTAGCTCAGTTCTCCAAATAAGATGTATGTAGGAATCTGCAAACAGTAAGCAAGAGTCACATTCAGTCCTTTATTAAAGCTGTTTTAACACCACAATGTGTTTACATTGATTGTTTCAAGTCTCTGCATGTGTAGAATTTTCTTTTACACATTTAATCGTAATCACCACCCCCCTTTTCCACCCTTTTTCTTTTTCTGTTGCTGCTTTTTCTTGGAAGCTGCCGAGGGTTTCTGTTGTCGAGGGGGCACAATGTTGCTGGATGATGTAACCGTTGATACTGTCCCAGGTCTTGGGGATGTGGGCGGGCTATTCACCGTCTTGCTTGCATCCCTGAATTAGAAGAGCAGAATGGTCACTGACACAGATATAAAGTCATTTTTAAATATATTCCATCAGTTTGTAGATATGTGACAACACATTTAAGATAACTGGGGATCCTGATAGTAACCCAAGTATGGTTTTTCAGACTGCAATTCATTTACTTATGAGTTACTTTCAGCAGAGGGTTTGCTGGCTGCAGGGTTACTGTAATTGGAGGGTTGCACACATAGGTATCTGAGCATCGCTGTCTATTCCATCCCCAGCAGGGACCAGTGCTTTTGGATTCAGCTTGAGATCAGAACCATAAAACACAGGAGCAGAATTAGGCCATTTGACCCATTGAGTCTGCTCCACTATTTCATCATGGCTGATCCATTATTCCTCTCAGTCCTCCCTGCCCTGACCAATCAATAATCTATCAACCTCTGCCTTAAATATACCCAAAGACTTGTCCTCCACAGCTGCCTGTGACAACGAATTCCACAGATTCACCACTCTCTGACTAAAGAAATTGCTCCTCATCTCTATTCTAAAAAGACGGCCCTAAATTCTGAATTTGTGTCCTCTTAGTCTTAGACTTTCCCACCATAGGAAATATCCTCTCCACATCCATTCTCTCAAGACATTTCACCATTTGATAGCTTTCAATTAGGTCACCCCTCATTCTTATGAACTCTAGTGATTACTGAGCAATCAAATGCCCTTCATATGACAAGCTGTTCAATCCTGGAATCATTTTCCTGAACCTTCTTTGAACCCTCTCCAGTGTCAGCACATCCCTTCTAGGATAAGTGACCCAAAACTCCTCGTAATACTCCAGTGAGGCCTCACCAGTGCTTTATGAAGCCTCCATATTACACCCTTGCTTTTCAATTCTAGTCCTCTTGAAGTGAATGCTAACATCACATTTCCCTTCCTCACCAAAGATTCAACCTGCAAATGAACCTTTAGGGAATGGTGCACAAGGACTCCCAAGTCCCTTGTGCTTCAGATTGTTAAATTTTCTCTCCATTTAGAAAATAGTGTAACACCCTGGGAAAGGTATCACTGCTAAAGTAAGGGTCTTTCTGTAGAAGCAGTGTTGGAGATAACCGGTGTTTTGGAACGTGAGCTGAGTCTTTTTGTTCGGCATGAGGTGAAGAGAGAAAAAGCTGGAGAGAACCGGTCCTAAGATACGGCCCGGTGGGGAGATCGCGATTCGATGGAGCTGAACAGCGAGATCCACTGAGGATCAGTGAATTGAGCTCCAACTGGTGCACATTTGACTATTTAATTATAATGGGCCCTTTTTCTTTTTCTTTACTAACCCTTTGGTTAAGATTCACAAAAATAATTCCTTTAATCATATACAGTGTGCTGTCTGTTGTTCCTTGGTACTGAGTTGTAACAGGGCTGCAAACTACACAACATCCACACAAACCGGGGTTTGGGGTGGGAGAGCTGTGTCACCCTTCCCTCTCCCTCCCTTCCCCTATCCCAGTTTCACTCTGCCCCCTCTCCTAGCTGCCTATCACCTCCCTCATAGTTCCGCCTCCTTCTTCTACCCATTGCGTTTTCCCCTATTCCTTCTTCACCTTTCCTGCCTATCCCCTCCCTGCCTCCCCTCCCACACCTCTTTATCTTTCCCCTTACTGGTTTTTCACCTGGAACCTACCAGCCTTCTCCTTCCCACCCTCCCCCACCTTCTTTATAGGGCCTCTGCCCCTTCCCTCTTCAGTCCTGACAAAGGGTTCCAGCCTGAAACGTCGACTGATCTTTTCCACAGATACTGCCCGACCTGCTGAGTTCCTCCAGCGTGTTGTGACTGTTGCATTCAGTTTCGATTGTTATCTTTTTCTCTTCCAATTGCATCAGCTCGTCATCTATCAGTTCTTGGTCATGGGATGCCAAAACCTCTTCAACATCATCTTCGTCAACTTCCGCAAGCCAAACTCAGTTTGTCCTTACTTCGTTCCCAACGATCAAAATGCTTAATTATGTCTAGTTTTACACTAAGTGTAACACCCTTACAAGCTCTTTCAGGCTTTTCCAAAAATTTAGAACTCATCTTACTAACAGCTGCTCACAGGCACGTGTTTAAGCAATGCCGGCTAGAATGCTGTTCTGAATCCGGGGGCGCGCGCTGATTTTTTTCGTAACAGTGAAAACACCTTCTGTTAGCGAAAACAGGGAACTAATGTAGATCTTTCGTAACAGTGAGGTTTCATAAAGCGAACGTTCGAAAAGCGGGGGACACCTGTAATATCAAATTATAAAGGTAACGTAATAATAATAATTATAACTCAAGTCTCTGGGGCGGGGGGGGTCTTCTCTGCCCATCTGGGTAACCTCTCTCAATGAACTTGTTTGTTTTAATACAGATTTCCATATAGAAGTCATGAAAGTTGACCTCTGAGCATAGGGAGTTTCCATGGTCTGCTTCACAGGTCACTTGCCACCAGCAAAAGAAGTGGCTGGTGATCTGCTGTCTTTGCTAGTTATTCAAAAGTCGGGACAATCCACTGACTCACAGGAAGATCAGTACTTTATCAGTAATCTTTCACAGTTGATTTCACAGTTGATCGAAATCCTGTTGTTCATTCCATTGTATTTAAGCTGCTGCTACAGTACAGTTTTGCTGATATTAAGGATTACCTGCAGCGCTATCTGTCTGGCTCAAGAGGGAGAATTCCTTCAGATACACGTTCAGCACAAGTGTGAAAATGCAACAATAGAAACCTTACAGTTTGTTGCCAGAATTCGCTTCTGTTTTGATGCTGTTTCCCAACTTCTTTGTGCAAAACAAGCCACATTGGCTGAGGATTTAAAATACGTACGTGCACAAGAAACTTTACTGCAAAGGATTGAGTGTATGATTCTCAAGCAGGCTTTTTCCACTGAGGCAAGGGGAGAAAAAAACCAGAGGACATGGGTTAAGGGTGAGGGGGGAAAGTTTAAAGGGAACATTAGGGGGGGCATCTTCACACAGAGAGTGGTGGGAGTATGGAATGAGCTGCCAGATGAGGTGGTAAATGCGGGTTCTTTTTTAACATTTAAGAATAAATTGGGCAGATACATGGATGGGAGGTCTATGGAGGGATATGGTCCGTGTGCAGGTCAGTGGGACTAGGCAGAAAATGGTTCGGCACAGCCAAGAAGGGCCAAAGGGCCTGTTTCTGTGCTGTAGTTTCTATGGTTTATATGGTTTCTATGGAGGAAATGATTGGTTCAAGATTTACCTTGTGTGAAAGCTGTTCTGTTTGAATGGAATTGATTTTGTCCTCTGTCAGACTTACCTTCTCCCCCAGCAACCTGGTTTTCATTTATTTCACCACCCTCGGTAATTTCTCCCTGAGGCTGGTTGCTATATTGTGGGTGGTGACCATAGCGACGACGAACAAAGTAAGTCATAGTCATAGTCATACTTTATTGATCCCGGGGGAAATTGGTTTTGGTTACAGTTGCTGCATAATAATAAATAGTAATAGTAATAGAACCATAAATAGTTAAATAATAATATGTAAATTATGCCAGTAAATTATGAAATAAGTCCAGGACCAGCCTATTGGCTCAGGGTGTCTGACCCTCCAAGGGAGGAGTTGTAAAGTTTGATGGCCACAGGCAGGAATGACTTCCTATGACGCTCTGTGTTGCATCTCGGTGGAATGAGTCTCTGGCTGAATGTACTCCTGTGCCCAACCAGTACATTATGTAGTGGATAGGAGACATTGTCCAAGATGGCATGCAACTTGGACAGCATCCTCTTTTCAGACACCACCGTCAGAGAGTCCAGTTCCATCCCACAACATCACTGGCCTTACGAATGAGTCTGTTGATTCTGTTGGTGTCTGCCACCCTCAGTCTGCTGCCCCAGCACACAACAGTAAACATGATAGCACTAGCCACACAGACTCATATAACATCCTCAGCATCGTCCAGCAGATGTTAAAGGATCTCAGTCTCCTCAGGAAATAGAGACGGCTCTGACCTTTCTTGTAGACACCCTCAGTATTCTCAGACCAGTCCAGTTTATTGTCAATTCATATCCCCAGGTATATGTAATCCTCCACCATGTCCACACTGACCCCCTGGATGGAAACAGGGGTCACCGGTACCTTAGCTCTCCTCAGGTCTACCACCAGCTCCTTAGTCTTTTTCACATTAAGTTGCAGATAATTCTGCTCACACCATGTGACAAAGTTTCCTACCGTAGCCCTGTACTCAGCCTCATCTCCCTTGCTGATGCATCCAACTATGGCAGAGTCATCAGAAAACTTCTGAAGATGACAAGACTCTGTGCAGTAGTTGAAGTCCGAGGTGTAAATGGTGAAGAGAAGGGGAGACAAGACAGTCCTCTGTGGAGCCCCAGTGCTGCTGATCACTCTGTCGGACACACAGTGTTGCAAGCACACGTACTGTGGTCTGCCAGTCAGGTAATCAAGAATCCATGATACCAGGGAAGCATCCACCTGCATCGCTGTCAGCTTCTCCCCCAGCAGAGCAGGGCGGATGGTGTTGAACGCACTGGAGAAGTCAAAAAACATGACCCTCACAGTGCTTGCTGGCTTGTCCAGGTGGACGTAGACACGGTTCAGCAGGTAGACGATGAAATCCTCAACTCCTAGTCGGGGCTGGTAGGCGAACTGGAGGGGATCTAAGTGTGGCCTGACCATAGGCCAGAGCAGCTCCAGAACAAGTCTCTCCAGAGTCTTCATGATGTGGGAGGTCAACGCCACCGCTCTGTAGTCATTGAGGCCGCTGTAACGCTGTCTTCTGTAAGGAGGGCGATGTTGCTGATTTTGATAATCTCGGTTTTCTCCATCTGTTGCTGTCTCTGCTCCATCTCCTTTCTCTCCACCTTCAATGTTCTGTTGGTAATTATGTGGTGGACCTCGGCGGTGGGGGTTGTAACGACGATAACGATTTCTGTCCGCGGCATATTGGTTTCCTTGGACCGGAAGTCCTCCGGACCAGCTACGTTTTCTGCTTCTGCATCCTTTTTGCCTTCTACTACGTCAAACTCCACAGTTTCACCGTCTCCAACACTGCGGAGGTATTTCTGTGGGTTATTCTTTTCTATAGCAGTCTGATGTACAAACACATCTTCCTTTGTATCATTCTTGTTGATGAATCCATATCCATTTCGTATGTTGAACCACTTTACTGTTCCAAGAACCTTTTTTGCGATGACTGTCTTCTCCCCGGGGATTTGGGTTTGTCTGGCTGTTGTTGTTGCCGCTGTTTGGATTGCTGCTCTGTCCCGGCCTCGCTCCTGCTATTGACAGGCTGCGTGAGGTGGCTGTGGCTCGGGCCGATCTGAGGTGGAGGCTCCTGCACTCTCTCCGCTTCTTTCTTCTAATATAATTCCTTTCCACTTTTTCTGTCTCCAGTTGCAGAAAAAGCTCTGCATTTCGAATTCCTTCCTTGTATTGTTGATCTAGTTTCTTCATCCTTTTCTGAGACTCCTGCAAAGTGCCTTCCTGTAACTGCTGTAGCTGTCTTTTGAGAGATGTCAATTTCTCCTGGTACATCTGCTCTTTTACTTCCAGGTAGTCTTCATCATCCTGCTTATTGGCAGTATCTGTCTCCCTTGCATCCTCTGTATCTTAATCCGAGTCACAGCCACGGATACTGCATTCGTCCTCATCGTCGACGCTGTCTAGCTCCTCCTTGTCGTTGTAATAGTCGACAATGGGTGAGAGGAGAGCTGCGGACATCTTCCCTGCCGAGCTGCTCTCCTTTGCTGACACATCTAGTGCCTTGATGGTGTGCCAATCCAACTGGATTTTCCTGAGCAGAGGACTCTCTTGGGGGCACTAAATGGAGTAGTTCTCATTTTGGCTCTGCTCCGTTCATTTTTCAATCTCTTTACCACCCTTTTATTATTTATATTAAAGTGTTTATAACACTTTCATATACGAATTTTGATTTTTAATTGATGGAAATGACTACCAGAGGAAGCTAGTAATGGAAATGGAAAGAAAGAAGGTGCTTTTGAACAGCCAAAACAGTCAATCTCAGCTTACTTTGGAGGCTATCTCAAAGCTCCTGGATGATAAATTCGATAAAAGATTTGCTACTTTGGAAGTATTGTTAAAGGAGATCGAAGGTAGATTGGCAGTACTTAAGCAGGAGAGCGAAAAGCAACAGTGACAAATTTCCAAACTTGTTGAAGCTGGGAGACTTGGAACAGTATAAAGTCAAGACTATTGACTTAGAGAGTCGTAGTCGGAGACAGAATTTGCGAGTAATAGGACTCAGTGAAGACGTCGAGAGCGGTGACCTTACTAAATTCTTTTCTCAATTTTTAATGGAGGTGTTCAGCTCTGATGTTTTTCCTTCTCCCCCTATACTCGATCACGCCCACCGGTCTTTAAGAGTTAAACCCCTAAAGAGTTAAAACCCCGACCTGCGATACTCTGATTTCACTATGTGCATACGAAGGAGCATTTAATTCGAATTGCTCGTCGGAAAGGGGTTATTGTACATGGAGATCTCAAAGTTCGTCTGGTTCAAGACTACAGTCCTGAGGTATTGCGACAAAGATCGCTTTTTAAAACAGTGTTGACTGAGTTATATCAAAGAAATTTTCACCAGCTCTGCTATTTCCAGCTCGCCGAAGGGTTGTTCTGCCTGATAAATCACGTAAATGGTTTAAATCTGTGGACGAAGCATATTAATTTCTTGAGGATCAAAGTTCGAGCTCTGATGTCTAATAAATTTACTGTTTTTTTATGTCTGTATTCACTTGTTTATAAGTTAATAACCTGTTCATAGATTTGGACTTTTAAAGTTTGAAGAATTTTGCCCTTGGCTTTATAATGCTCGTACTTTGTTTTGGAGTATGGATATTTATCATGCTTTTATGTTAAAGTTCCTTTTTTTTCTCTCTCCCTTTATTATTTTATTATTTTCAATTGTTTGTTTTTGAAAATAATTAAGAATCTGATTTGGTGACTGATTTTTCTTTCTTGAAATATTGATAAGATTGTATCCTGTTTCACTTTCCAAGATCTTGCCTTTCAAACTGTTTTGTAAAAGGCTGCTGTTTTTTAAACATTTCTTTGGGGTTTTTTATGGCATTCTCTTCTCAATGTTTTGACTGCGGGTGATATTTTGAATTCCTTTTCATCGGAGACTTGCCTTCAAGAGAGATGCGGGTAGGGAAGTGTCTAGTTGGTTATCTGGCTGTCTACTGGCCAGTTTTCGGGTCTTTGTGGGTGGGGGGTGGGACTATTTTTAGTTTGATTTTTTCTATCTGAGCTGATCTGAAACTACAAATATGTCTGAAGTGTCGTAACTTCCGGTTACACTTTTAACCTTTTTCCCTCTTCCTGATTCATGAGTTTCCTGCGGTAAGGTTAACCCTTTACACACCATATGGTTTATTCAAGTATAATGGATAATATTTTTAATTTTGTTTCATGGAATACGAATGGTTTGAATCATCTCATTAAACAGAAGAAGATTTTTAAAGTTTTGCATTTACTAAACTCAATAAACAAATGATTAATCCAATAATTAAACATACAATACGAATATGGTTTCAATTTCGTACATTTTTTGGATTGAATAAATTTACCTTATCAAGTCTTATTATATCCAATTTTTTCTTCCAACTATCCAGAACTGATCAAGCTTTTCTTTTATGGAAAACGAAGGGAATAATATGTTTTTGTGATTTATTCATGGATAATAGTCTCATGTCCTTTGAACAGTTGTCTAATAAATATAATTTGCCTAGATCACATTTTTTCAGATACTTACAGATTAGAAACTTCTTGAAGGTTATTTTACCTACTTTTCCGATATTACATCAAACTGAAATTACAGAAAACTTTTTAGGTTTAAACCCCTTTAAGTTAGTCTTGTGAGACCATGGATCTGCGCCTGGAAAGTCTTCACTCTCCAGGGCACAGGCCTGGGCAAGGTTGTATGGAAGACCAGCAGTTGCCCATGCTGCAAGTCTCCCCTCTCCACAACACCAATGTTGTCCAAAGGAAGGGCATTAGGACCCATACGGCTTGGCACCAGTGTCGTCGCAGAGCAATGTGTGATTAAGTGACTTGCTCAAGGACACAACACGTTCCCTCGGCTGGGGCTCGAACTCATGACCTTCAGGTCGCTAGTCCAATGCCTTAACCACTTGGCCACGTGCCCACACTTAAACCCCTATCAGAAGAGTATAATAGCAATTGTTTATGATTTAATTATGAAAATACATTTAAGTATGTCTGATAAAATTAAGAATGAATAGGAAAGAGAATTTCAGGTATCTTTACCCACAGAGAAATGGGAGAAAATTCTCCAACTAGTCAACACATCTTCAATGTGTGCTAGACACGCTTTGATACAATTTAAGGTGGTTCATAGCGCTCACATGTCTAAGGATAAGTTAGCTCGTTTTTACTGCCATATAAATCCTGTCTGTGACAGATGAAATTCTGAGGTAGCTTCCTTGACACATATGTTCTGGTCTTGCCCTCTTTTGGAAAAATATTGGAAAGACATTTTTAATATTTCAGTAGTTTTGCATATTGATTTACAACCTCATCCTATTACTGCAATTTTTGGATTACCAATAATAGACTTTAGTCATTTATCCCCTTCAGCTTGTCGTTTGATTGCATTTGTTACATTAATAGCCAGAAGATCCATTTTATTAAAATGGAAAGATTCCAATCCCCCAACTACATTTCAATGGTTTTCTCAAACTATAACATGTTTAAATTTGGAAAAAATTAGGAGTGGTACCATTGATCCTTCAGATAAATTTGAAGAAACTTGGAGGCCATTTATTCGACATTTTCATATGATGTAAGCTGACCTTTTCCGAATCCTTTTTAATAACTTTTTGTTTGTGTATAGAGGAGCGGAGTTAATGACAAATAATGATCTTAACTGATGAAATATAAGCAGCACAGTCTTTGTTTTGTTTTGTCTTGTTTTTTTTAGTGTAGCTTCTCCTTCTCTCCAATTTCAGGGTGAAATCGATGATATTATGATCACTTGCCCCGATGGGTTCTTTGCCTTTAAACTCTCTAATTAATTCTGGTTCATTACACAACACCCAATCCAGAATAGCTGATCCTCTAGTGGGCTCAGACATGAGCTGCTCTAAAAAGCCAACTTGTATGCACTCTAGAAATTCGCCCTGAATCCCGCACCAATCTGATTTTCCCCATCTACCTACATATCGAATCCTCCATTACTATTGTAAAAATTGCCCTTTTGGCATGCATTTTCTATGTCCGCTCGTAATTTGTAGACCACATCCTTACTGCTGTTATAGTTATACTCTGTGTATAACTCACTTTAGGATCTTTTTACATTTGCAATTCCTTAGCTCTACCCACAATGATTCCACACCTTCTGACCCTATGTCAGTTCTTTCTAATGATTTACAAAGCTACGCCACCTCCTCTGCCTAACTGCCTGTCCTTTCAGAATCAGAATCAGAATCAGGTTTATTATCACCGGCATGTGATGGGTAATTTGTTAACTTAACAGCAGCAATTCATGCAATACATAATCTAGCAGAGAGAGAAAAAAATAATAATAAATAAATAAAAACATAACAATAAACAAGTAAATTGATTACATATATTGAATAGATTATTTTAAGATGTGCAAAATCAGAAATACTGTATATTAAAAAAAGTGAGGTAGTGTCCAAGGGTTCAATGTCCATTTAGGAATCGGATGTCAGAGGGGAAGAAGCTGTTCCTGAATCACTGAGTGTGTGCCTTCAGGCTACTGTACCTCCTACCTGATGGTAATATTGAGAAAAGGGCATGCCCAGGGTGCTGGAGGTCTTTAATAATGGACGCTCCCTGAAGAAGTCCTGGGTACTTTGTAGGCTAGTGCCCAAGATGGAGCTGACTAGGTTTACAACCTCCTGCAGCTTTTTTCGGTCCTGTGCAGTAGCCCCCCCATACCAGACAGTGATGCAGCCTGTCAGAATGCTCTCCACTGTACAAATACAGGTTTCCCCCGCTATCCGAAGGTACAGCGTTCCTATGAAATAGTTGGTAAGCCGGAATGTCGTAAAGTGAATAAGCAATTACCATTTATTAATATGAGAAAAAATTTTGAGCGTTCCCAGACCCAAAAAATAACCTACAAAATCATACCAAATAACATAAAACCTAAAATAACAGTAACATATAATAAAAGCAGGAACTTTTAAATACACAGCCTATATAAAGTAGAAATACTTTTCTGCAGCACTGTCTAGCGCAGCGAAAATCTCACGACAGCACTCTCGGCGGAAGTGCTCTCGGCAGAAACTCTCTCCGGTAACCTTTAAGCTATGAAGCTGCCAAATCATATCAAATAACACGTAAAAATACACAACCTATATAAAGTAGAAGTAATGTATTTACAGTGTAGGTTCACTTACCAGAATCGGGAAGACTCTAATAAACTGCAGTTCCGTCACAGTTAAACACTTGCTTATACGAATAACCACTTTCTGTAATTATTTTCTTCAGTTCTGCTGGGAACTTCTCGGCAGTTTCAGTGTCAGCCGAAGCACTCTCTCCAGTAAACGTTAAACTATGCAGCTGCCCTCGCCTCAGAAACCAATCAAACCACCCATGACTACCTTTAAATTCCACTTTTGCAACACTTTCATCACCATCGTCCAGTGCTTTCTGTTTCAGCTTATTAAAGAGACTAACTGATTTCTCCTTAAGTATAAGAAAACTTAACGGAACACCACGCTTTGTACACCCATCAATCCACTCAAGCAACAGACTCTCCATTTTATCCACTATTGGATGCTGACTAAGAGAGACCATTTTGCTACGAGCAGAACCCACAGTAACATCGACAGCTTTTAAAATCCTTTCTCTCTACATACAAATAGTGCGAATGAAGGACGCAGGCAAGTTCAACGCGTGGACAATGTCCTTACTTCGTTCACCACGATCAAAACACTTAATTATGTCTAGTTTTACGCTAAGTGTAACACCCTTACGAGCTCTTTTAGGCTTTTCCGATACCTTAGAACTCATCTTGCTAAACGGATGCACAAAATAAATCGAGATAAAGCACGTGTTTAAGCAATGGCGGCTAGAATGCAGTTCCGGGGAGGAGCTTGGCTGTTAGGACGTGCGCTGCCTTTTTTCGCACACTGTCTTTTTTCATAACAGTGAAAACACCTTCTTTTAGCGAAAACAGGTAACTAATGTAGGTCTTTCGTAACAGCGAGGTGTCGTAAATCGAACGTTCGGAAAACGGGGACCACCTGTATAGAAGTTTTTGAGCGTATTTGTTGACATGCCAAATCGCTTCAAACTCCGAATAAAGTATACTCGCTGCCTTGCCTTCTTTATAACTACATTAATATGTTGAGACCAGGTTAGATCCTCAGAGATCTTGACACCCAGGAACTTGAAGCTGCAACTCTCTCTATTTCTGATCCCTCTATGAGGATTGGTATGTGTTCCTTCGTCTTACCGTTCCTTAAGTCCACAATCAGCTCTTTCATCTTACTCACTCCTGTTCACCCTCTCGTCACCACCTGAGATTCTACTAACAATGGTTGTATCTTCAGCAAATTTGTTGCAAATTTCGATACAATCTGTGTCCAAGGTTGTTCAGCTCTCAGGTATAATCTTCTTTCAGCCATGATTCAGTGATGCCTACAACATCATACATGCCAGTCTGTAGCTGTGCTATCTTTATCTACCTTGGTCTGTATACTGTGCACATTCAAATGTAACACCTTCAGTCCTGAATTTTAAGCACTATCAGTCAAGTTCCCATCACCCTGCCAAATTAGTTTAACCCTCCCGAACAACTCTACAAACCTGCCCGCAAGTATATTGGACTCCCTTGGGTTTAGGTGCAATCCCTCATTACTCAATCAGCAGGTGAAACTTTCCACAAAACTAAATTACCAATTGACACTGACAGCAGTTACAGCCTCGATAAACACAAAATTCTTAAAGATAAAAATGTCTGTGTTCCCAAGTTTGTTGAAACTGATGAGTCTTTCAGTTATGATCTGGTACCAACATAAGAACTATAACTGATTTCAGTACTGCTTTTGATCTTGGAGTACAGGAGGATGCCATTCCACCCGACAAGTGATTGAATCAGATTCCATACTCTGCCAAATATCCACTTGTATTATTCAGCACAGGGACCTCGAAAGACCATCACACACAGCAGATACTCACAGTTCACTAGCTCCAGATGATGTTGCACCTTGAGTTCCTTTCCCAATGGGCTCCTTCTTCTTGCCCTTCTTTCTCCCACGATAATAGGAGCGTTCCCGCATGGGAAGCCATCGTTCTGGATCTGCGGGTACTTTCGGATCATAATTCTTGGGTAGTTTACCTGCATGTTAAAAAGTCGGACAATTACACACATTGGACTAACTTAAGTTCATTCGTTTAGCTAAATTAGATCAAGAATGTCTGAATTTGCTGTTTTTTTCTAAAATTTGGCCTCATTATGAAAAGGTATTCTCATTCCCAAGTTGTTTTTACATCTCTGAAATCTCTGAAGTAGAAACAACTTCATGTTTCTATCAACATTGAAGGTCATTCCACTTGGCCATCAGAACAATCTCATAGATACAAGTTCTACCCCCAATTCATTTTCATGTAACCTCTCTCTTCTGCTCATCAACTCTATTCCAATTCTCTACGCAGCACAGCTTTGGCACGTTAGAGAAAATCAGAGCACCTACCGAACCATAGGGTGAATGTGTATACATCATACAGACATTACTGTTCACTCTTCTATGCCCTATGGGAAGTACAGAAATGATCATGTGTCCAACCTGTAATTCTGAATTGACGAGATTTTCATCATCATCATCATCATCAGGTGCCGTGCCCAGTTTGAGCTTCGACTGCCATGGCCCACACACTCCTGTTTCGGGTCAAGTGGATCAATTCATTGGTATTCATTTCCAGTTCTCTGGCTGCTGTCTCCATCATCATTTGTCTTTGTCTTTGGTGACCAAAACTGAACACAATACTCAAGATTTGGCCCCACCAATACCTTATACAACCTCATCATAAGCTCTTATACTCAATACTTTGATTAATAAAGGGCAATGTACCAAAAGCTCTCTTTACGACCCTATCTACCTGTGACGCCACCTTTAGGGAATTTTGTATCTGTATTCCCAGATCCCTCCGTTCTACTGCACTCCTCAATGCCTTACCATTAACCCTGTATGTTCTACCTTGGTTTGTCCTTCCAAAGTGCAATACCTTACACTTGTCTGTATTAAACTCCATCTGCCATATTTCAGCCCATTTTTCCAGCTAATCCACGTCCCTCTGCAGGCTTTGAAAACCTTCCTCACTGTCCACTACACCTCCAATCTTTGTATCATCAGCAAATTTGCTGATCCAATTTACCACATTATCATCCAGATCATTGATATAGATGACAAATAACAATGGACCCAGCACTGATCCCTGTGGCACACCACTAGTCACAGGCTTCCACTCAGAGAAGCAATTCTCTACTACCACTCTTTGGCTTCTTCCATTGAGCCAATGTCTAATCCAATTTACCACCTCTCCATGTATACCTAGCGACTGAATTTTCCTAAATAACCTCCCATGCGGGACCTTGTCAAAGGCCTTACTGAAGTCCATGTAGACAATATCCACTGCCTTCCCTTCATCCACTTTCCTGGTAACCTCCTCGAAAAACTCCAATAGATTGGTCAAACATGACCTACCATGCACAAAGCCATGTTGACTGTCCCTAATAAGTCCCTGTCTCTCCAAATGCTTGTAGATTCTGCCTCTTAGTACTCCCTCCAATAACTTACCCACTACTGACGTCAAACTTACCAGCCTATAATTTCCCGGATTATTTTTCGATCCTTTTTTAAACAACGGAACAACATGAGCCATTCTCCAATCCTCCGTCACCTCACCCGTTGACACCGACATTTTAAATATATCTGCCAGGGCCCCTGCAATTTCAACACTAGTCTCCTTCAAGGTCCGAGGGAATACCCTGTCAGGTCCTGGGGATGTGATGCTGAGGCTTTATAAGACACTGGTGAGGCCTCACCTTGAGTATTGTCAACAGTTTTGGGCTCCTCATCAAAGAAAAGATATGCTGGCACTGGAGAGTGTTCAGAGTAGGTTCAGAAGGATGATTCCGGGAATGAAAGGGTTATCGTATGAAGAACATTTGATGGCTCTGGGTCAGTACTCCCTGGAGCTTAGAAGGATGAGGAGGGATCTCATTGAAACTTTTCGAATGCTGAAAGGCCTAGACAGAGCAGATGTGGGAAGGATGTTTCCCATGGTGGGGGAGTCAGGATAAGAGGGCACATCCTCAGGATAGAATGGAGTCCACTTAAAACAGAGATGCAGAAAAACTTCTTTAGCCAGAGGGTGGTGAATTTGTGGAATTTATTACCACAGGCAGCTGTGGAGAACTGGTCATTAGGCAGAGCTTGATCAGTTGTTGATCGGACACAGCATCAAAGGTTATGGGGAGAAGGCTGTGGAGTAGGGCTGTAGAGGGGGAAAAAAGGATCAGCCATGATTGATTGGCGGAACAGGCTCAATGTGCTGAATGGTCTTTTTCTGCTCCTATGTCTTATGGTCCAAAACATTGCCCCACAGCCATTCACAGTAATGTTCAAGGTTCAATTTAAACTAGTTTAGGGTGTCGAGCGAAGTAACATAATAAATGAACAGCAGAATCTATCACAAATTAACCATATGCTACTTGAAATTGATGCTGGTAAACAGAAATAAGAAATGTAAAGGAAAAAACCTCTCTTTTTCTTCTTCTTTTTCTTTGTATCACCCTGTCTGTAAAACAAAGAAAACGTCAGAAGGAAAAATTCTATCAAAGCAGAAAAAAATAACCTGAATGTTATAAAAATTGCAGCCATTAAGTTTTCAGATATAGTGCGGAATAAATTTGCTCCATTTCCCTCGCAGCTGTTAAATTAATCCAAGTCATGGAGATGTAAATACAACCAACTACTCATCACTGATCACAGACCATTTCATACAAAAGTTCAGTAAAAACCAGTCTTGAAATTATGAGGGGTATACAGGGTAAACGCAAGAAGCTTTTTCCCACTGAGATTCCACTGAGTGGAACTGCAACTAGAGGTAATGGGGTGCAGGGTAAAAGGTGAAAAGTTTAAGGGAAACATGACGGTCATGAGAATGTGGAACAAGAGGTGAATGCAAGCTCAATTTCAATGTTTAACTGAAGTTTGGATACGTACATAGATGGTAGGTCTATGGAGAGTATTGGTAGTAGGCAGTTAAATAAATCAGCACAGACTAGATGGGCTGAACACCCTGTCTTTGTGCTGTACTTCTCCAGTAACATCATCTGATAGGTATTTGAAGACAGAGGGAGTGCTTGAATACAATTAAACGTTATTGCCCAGTAATTTTAAGTGACATTTAACCACGACAATATTTGATGTCAAGTATAGTCAGTGTCGTCTAAAGGCCTGGTAAAGTGGAAGCCAACATGCATTAAAGAGTAGCCATGTGGTATCCACTCTGAGGGATATGTTAGAACATAGAAAATCTGCAGCATATTACAGGCCCTTCAGCCCACAATGTTGTGCCGACCATGTCGCCCATTCTAGAAATTGCCAAGAATTTCCCAAAAGCATAGCCCTCTACTTTTCTAAGCTCTTATCTTAGAGTCTCCTTAAAAGACCCTATTGTATCCGCCTCTACCACACATTCGACACACCCACCACTCTCTGTGTGAAAAACTTACTTCTGGAAGTAGGCATACTCTCTGTACCTACTTCCAAGCACCTTAAAACTATGCTCTCTCGCGCTAGCCATTTCAGCCCTGGGAAAAAGCCTCTGACTATCCACACGATCAATGCCTCTCATCATCTTATACACCTCTATCAGGTCACCTCTCATCCTCGGTCGCCCCAAGGAGAAAAGGCCGAGTTCACTCAACCTATTCTCATAAGGCATGCTCCCAAACCCAGGCAACATCCTTGTAAATCTCCTCTGCACCCTTTCTGTGGTTTCCACATTCTTCCTGTAGTGAGGCGACCAGAACTGAGCACAATATTCGAAGTAGCATCTGACCAGGGTCCTATATAGCTGCAACATTACCTCACGGCTCCAAAACTCAATCCCATGATTGATGAAGGCCAATACACCGTATGCCTTCTTAACCACAGAGTCAACCTGCGCAGCAGCTTTGAGTGTCCTATGGACTCGGACCCCAAGATCCCTCTGATCCTCCACACTGCCAAGAGTCTTACCATTAATACTATATTCTGCCATCATATTTGACCAACCAAAATGAACCGCTTCACACTTATCTGGGTTGAATTCCATCTGCCACTTCTCAGCCCAGTTTTGCATCTTATCATGTCCCACTGTAACCTCTGACAGCCCTCCATACTATCCACAACACCCCCAACCTTTGTGTCATCAGCAAACTTACTAATCCATCCCTCCACTTCCTCATCCAGGTCATTTATAAAAATCACTAAGAGTAAGGGTCCCAGAACAGATCCCTGAGGCATATCACTGGTCACCAACCTCCATGCAGAATATGACCTGTCTACAACCACCCTTTACCTTCTGTGGGCAAGCCAGTTCTGAATCCACAAAGCAATGTCCCCTTGGATCCCATGTCTCCTTACTTTCTCAAAAAGTCTTGCATGGGGTACCTTATCAAATGCCTTGCTGAAATCCATATACACTACATCTACTGCTCTACCTTCATCAATGTGTTTAGTCACATCCTCAAAAAATTCAATCAGGCTCGTAAGGCATGACCTGCCTTTGACAAAGCCATGTTGACTATTCCTAATCATATTATGCCTCTCCAAGTGTCCCTAAATCCTGCCTCTCAGTATCTTCTCCATCAACTTAACAACCACTGAAGTAAGACCCACTGGTCTATAATTTCCTGGGCTATCTCTACTCCCTTTCTTGAATAAGGGAAAAACACCTGGAACCCTCTAATTCTCCGGAACCTCTCCAGTCCCCAATGATGATGCAAAGATCATCGCCAGAGGCTCAACAATCTCTTCCCTCGCCTCCCACAGTAGCCTGGGGTACATCTCATCTGGTCCCGGAGACTTATCCAACTTGATGCTTTTCAAAAGCTCCAGCACATTCTCTTCCTTAATATCTACATGCTCAAGCTTTTCAGTCCACTGTAAGTTATCCCTACAATCGTCAAGATCCTTTTCCATAGTGAATACTGAAGCAAAGTATTCATTAAGTACCTCTGCTATCTCCTCCGGTTCCATACACACTTTTCCACTGTCACACTTGATTGGTCCTATTCTCTCATGTCTTATCTTCTTGCTCTTCACATACTTGTAGAATGCCTTGGGGTTTTCTTTAATCCTGTCCACCAAGGCCTTCTCATGGCCCCTTCTGGCTCTCCTAATTTCATTCTCAAGCTCCTTCCTGCTTGCCTTATAATCTTCTACATCTCTATCATTACCTAGTTTTTGAACCTTTCGTAAGCTCTCCTTTTCTTCTTGACTAGATTTACAACAGCCTTTGTACACCACGGTTTTCTTCTAAAATACTGCTGACAATACTCCAAGTGAGGCTTTACCAATGCTTTATAAAGTCTCAACATTACAGCCTTGCTTTTACATTCTAGTCTTCTAGAAATAAATGCTAAAATTGCATTTGCCTTCCTCACCACAGACTCAACCTGCAAATTTACATGGAAACATAGAAAACCTACAGCACAATACAGGCCCTTCGGCCCACAAAGCTGTGCCAAACACGTCCTTACTTAAGAGAACCCTGCACAAGCACTGCCAAGTTTCTTTGCATCTGTTTTTTTGTATTTTCTCTCCATTTAAAAAATAACCAACCTTTTATTTCTTCTACCAAAGGGTTTCTTCAAGATCGGAAATACAAACATCAAACAAGTCAACAAATTCAGATATCTTGGCAGCCAAGTATCAAGTGATGGCAGGTGTGACACAGATATCAAATACAGAATAGCAATGGCGAAAGAAGCTTTCCAAAAAATGAAGACCATATTAACAGACAGAAAGATGAGCACGTACACTAAAAACAGAATACTGCAGTGCTACATTTATTCTATCCTGACTTATGGAAGTGAATGCTGGACCATTTCTCCAGCAATAGAAAAGAGACTAGAAGCAGCTGAATTATGGTTCTACAGGAGAATGTTAAAAATATCATGGACCACACACACATCAAATGAAGAAGTTCTCAGAAGAGCCCAAGCTGTTCGCTCACTCATACCAACAATAAGAGAAAGACAACTCAGATTCCTAGGACACATCATGCGGAAAGATGAACTAGAAAAACTCATACTCTCTGGAAAGATTGAGGGGAGCAAACCTAGAGGAAGACCTTGGCTGATGTACATCAAAAGCATAGCCAGGTGGCTACACATCGAGGAAATGGAAGTCATCCAAAACACGAAGGATAGATCTATATGGAAAACCATGGTCAAAGTCCGCATCGGATATGATACCTAGACAGACAGACAGACCGACCAAAGGGTATGACCATACACTTCCTGACACTGCAGTTCAACTGCCACTTCTTTGTACATTCTCTTAATCTAAGCCCTTCTGTAGCCTCTCTACTTCCCCAAAGCCATCCAACTATCTTTGTCTCATCTGCAAACTTTGCAACAAAGCCATCAATTACGAAATTCCAAGTCACTGACATATAACAAAAAGAATTGGTCCTAACACAGACTCCTGTGGAACACCACTAATCACTGGCAGCCAACCTGATTAGTGTCTTAAAGGCTCAGCATTATCTCCTTGCTTTTATATTCTATTCCCCTTGAAATAAATGCCAACATTGCATTTGCTTTTTTTTTACCACAAACTCAACCTGCAAATTAACCTTCTAGGAGTCTTGCATGAGGACTCCCAAAAGTCCCTCTGCAACCTCTAATGTTTGAACCTTCACCCCATTTACATAATAACCACTGTTCTTTTAACCAAAATGCATTGTCATACATTTTCCAACACCTGTATTCCATCGGCCACTTTTTTGCCCCATCTACCAATTTGTCAAAGTCCTGCTGCAATCGCATTGCTTCCTCAACACTACCTACCCCTCCGCCTGTCTTCACATCATCTGCAAACTTTGCCACAAAGTCATCAATTCCACTACTAAATCATTGACAAACAATATGAAATGTAGCAGTCCAATACTGACCCCTGAGGAACACCATTAGTCACGAGCAGCCAACCAGAAAACGTCCCTTTTTAAACTACGTCTTTAACAATCGACTTCAACATCTTACCAGCCACTGAGGTCAGACTAACTGGTCTATAATTTTCTTTCTTCTGTCTCTCCTTTCTTGAAGAGTGGAGTGACATTTGCAATTTTCCATTTTTCCAGAACCAATCCAGAATCTAGTGACCCTTGAAATATAATTACTAATTCTTCCACAATCTCTTCAGCTACATCCTTCAGAACCCTGGTCCAGGTGACTTGTCTGTCTTCAGGCCTTTCAGTTTTCCAAGAACCTGCTCCTTAGTTATGGTAACTTCACACACTTTATGACCCCTGACACCTGGAACTTCCACCATAGTGCTAGTGTCTTCCACAGTGAAGACTGATGCAAAATACTGGCTCAGTTCATCCGCTATTTTCCTGTCCCCCATTACTACCTCTCCAGCATCCACTCCCTCCTTTCTTTCACACTTTATGTGTTGAAGAAACTTTAGGTATCCTCTTTAATATTATTGGCTAGCTTACTTTCGTATTCTATCTTTAACTCCTTATTGATTTTTTTAGTTGCCTTCTGTTGGTATTTGAAAGCTTCCCAATCCTCTGTTAATCCTCTAATTGTTGTTCGTCCATTGTTGTCGTCGATGAAGACCTCGACACCATTATGATGGTGTCGAGACGAGCGCGTGATTTGGATTTAAGTGAGGGAGAGTTGTGCAGCGTCAGCCTCACTCTCTCTTCCCGATTCCCATCTGGATCCAGCAGCAAGACAAGAGTCGAGACGGCTGGAGATGGGACTAGGTGCAGTGGATGACCAGGACGTCGTCTGTGTCTTGTTCTGCTCTACACGTTCCACGACGCTTGCAGAGACCGCCTTCTTGACCGCTGGACCTTCCGTTGGTCTTGTCCGCTCAGTCCACCGGAGTCTGTCTTCACACGCTGGGATAGACAACTCCCTATCTCACCGAGGGTTTGAGACCCGTCAGCTACCCTCACCTGGTTTAGCCGGCTTGTCGAAGCCGTTGCCCGGGGTGTGGCCGCTGTCGCATGCAAACAGCTACGGGGAGCCACAGGTGAGAGCTGAGTGCCAGGTGGGGACCAAAGGTGGACTAACTGCCCTGAAAAGGACGCGACATGTTCCCCCACCAGAGGTGCTACCCCTCCCTGACACCCCATACATCCTCTAATAGAGCACTAATTTTTATCTATTATATGCCATTCTTTGGCTTTTATGCTGGCTTTGACTTCTGTTGTTAGCCACGGATGTGTCATCTTTCCTTTAGAATATGGATATCTTAGGGATATATATATCCTGTGGCTTCCAAATTGCTTCCAGAAATTCCAGCCATTGCAGCTCAGCTGTCATCCTCGCCAGCGTTCCTTTTCTATCAATTCTGGCCAACTCCTCTCTCATGCCTCTAATTCCCGTTACTCCAGTGTAATACTGATAATTCTGACTTTAGCCTTTCCTTCTCAAAATTCATGGTGAATTCGATCATATTATGATTATTTGCCTCCAAGGGTTCTTTTGACTTAAGCTCTTCAATCAATTCCAGATTATTGCACAACACCCAATTCAGAAAAGCTGATCCCCCAGTGGGCTCGACCATGAGCTGCTCTGAAAAGCCATCTCCTATGCATTCTAGAAGTTGCCGCTCTTGGAATCCTGCACCAACCTGATACTCCCAAGCTACCTGCATATTGAAATCCCCATGACTATTGTAACATTGCCCTTTTGGCTTGCATTTTCTATCTCCCACTGTAATTTGTAGACAACATCCTTGCTGCTGGGGGTCTGTATATAACTCCCATCAGGGTCTCTCTACCCTTGCAGTTCCTTAGCTCAATCCACAATAATTCAACACCATCCAACCCTATGTCAGCTCTTTCTAATGATTTGATTTCATTTCAACTTTCTACCTGGCTCCCTAAAATCTCTCTTCAGGACCTACTCACCATGTCTACCTATGCCATTGGTGCCAATACGTCTGGCTGCTCACCCTCGCTCTTGAGAATGCCACGGACCCAATCAAAGACATCCCTGATCCTGGGACATACCATCCTGGTGTCTGTATTGTGCCCACAGAACCTCATTTCTGGTCCTCTGACTAAGTAATCTCCTATCAACACCAAAGTCCTCTTCACCTCTCTGCTCTTCTGAGTCACAGCACCTGACTCAGTCATCGCTGCTTCCCCCCCCCCCAGTAGTATCTAAAGTTGTATATTTATTATTGCGGAACCGGCTACAAGTGTACTCTACACTGGCTGTGCATTTCCCTTCTTCCTCCTGATAGTCACCCAGTTACCTATCTCCTGCAACCTTGTAGTGACTACCTCCCTGTAACTTCTGTCTAACATCTCCTCATTTTCCCGTATGAGTCAAAGGCCATCAAGCTGCAGCTCCAGTTTTTAATGCTTTCTCTGAGGAGCTGCAAGTTGGTGCACTTGGTTCAGATGTGTTTATCTGGGAGGCTACAGATTTCCCACAGTACAAAACACTACCTGGAGCCATTCTCACCAATTTACTCTACCCTAACAGATATCGAATGAACAAGTATGGTTAGAGAGAGCGAGAAACTTACAAGAGAATCTACCTCACCCAAACATAATCTCGACTAAGCCTAAAACACAAACAAGAGAAAATCTGCAGATGCTGGCAATCCAAGTATAGACAACATTTCAGGCCGAGGCTCTTCATCAGGAGTTAATGGTCTCAGCCTGAAACGGCGACTAAACGCTTTTCCATGGATACAGACTGGCCTGCTGAGTTCCCCCAGCGTTTGTGCGTTGCTCACCTAAGCCTGATGAGCCAAAGCCACTCTCAACACTGGCTCACTCCAAATAGAAGGCTGCTCCACCTGCACTTGAATTTTTCTTGTTGGCCCTCTCTAATGAATCTCTCTTGCTGATCGCTCACTCCTGAAATCAGAAAAACTGCTGGGAAACTGCATTCAAAACCTCAATCACCGCCCTGGTTAACAAGAAGCTCTTTTCAAGCATCCCTAGTGTGGATTGTCCAACAGGTGTGGATTATCAAGAGCAGAAGGTTAATTTAGGAGAGGGTAAATTTTCTTAAGTAGCAATGTGGTGGGAAGGTGGGTGTTGTTTTAAATGAATACCTCTTGCCTGTATTTATTTTGGAGAATATCATGGAAACTACAAAATTCAGGAAAAATTCAAATTCAAATTTATCACGTGAATCAAAACACAGTCAAATGCATCAATTGTGTTAACTACCAGCACATTCGATGCTGTGGCAAGCCCGCAAGTGCTGCCAGTGAACACGTTCTTTAACTATTCACAGTCCAGGCTGGGAAAAGTATGTGAATCTTTGTATTTCATAACTGGTAGAACTTCCTTTTGCAGCAATAACCTCTACCAAATGTTTCCTGTAGCTGCAGATCAGACTTGCACAATGATAAGGAGGAATTTTAGACCATTCCTCCATACAAAACTGTTTCAGTTCATCAATATTTCTGGGATACCTGGCCCTCTTTAGGTCATGCCACTACACCTCAATAGGGTTAAGGTCTAGAATAGGACATGGCCATTCGAAAACATAATTTTTCTTCTTTTGAAACCATTCTGAAGTGGATTTAGTCTTGTGTTTCAGATCATCTTCTTGCATCATCCAACTTCCAGTAACTTTCAGTTGTCGGGCCTCTACCCTGACATTTTTCTATAAAATGTCTTGATACAATTTTGAATTCATTGTTCCCTCAACAATTGCAAGCTGTCCAGGCCCTGGGGCAGCAAAGCAGCCCCAAGTTATGATGCTCCTTCCACCATGCTTCATTTGGGATGAAGTTTTCATAAAACATAACCCATTGTTCCATTACAGTTTGCTCAGACATAAACCATCGTTCCACTACAGCTTGGTCAGACATAAACCATCGTTCCACTACAGCTTGGTCAGACATAAACCATCGTTCCACTACAGCTTGGTCAGACGTCACCCATCGTTCCATTACAGTTTGGTCAGACATAAACCATCGTTCCACTACAGTTTGGTCAGACATAACCCATCGTTCTATTACAGTTTGGTCAGACGTCACCCATCGTTCCATTACAGTTTGGTCAGACATAAACCATCGTTCCACTACAGTTTGGTCAGACATAACCCATCGTTCCATTACAGTTTGCTCAGACATAAACCATCGTTCCATTACAGTTTGGTCAGACATAACCCATCGTTCCATTACAGTTTGGTCAGACATAAACCATCGTTCCACTACAGTTTGGTCAGACATAACCCATCGTTCCATTACAGTTTGCTCAGACATAAACCATCGTTCCATTACAGTTTGGTCAGACATAACCCATCGTTCCATTACAGTTTGCTCAGACATAAACCATCGTTCCACTACAGTTTGGTCAGACATAACCCATCGTTCTATTACAGTTTGGTCAGACGTCACCCATCGTTCCATTACAGTTTGGTCAGACATAAACCATCGTTCCACTACAGTTTGGTCAGACATAACCCATCGTTCCATTACAGTTTGCTCAGACATAAACCATCGTTCCACTACAGTTTGGTCAGACATAACCCATCGTTCCATTACAGTTTGGTCAGACATAAACCATCGTTCCACTACAGTTTGGTCAGACATAACCCATCGTTCTATTACAGTTTGGTCAGACGTCACCCATCGTTCCATTACAGTTTGGTCAGACATAAACCATCGTTCCACTACAGTTTGGTCAGACATAACCCATCGTTCCATTACAGTTTGGTCAGACATAACCCATCGTTCTATTACAGTTTGGTCAGACATAAACCATCGTTCTATTACAGTTTGGTCAAACATAAACCATCGTTCCATTACAGTTTGGTCAGACATAAACCATCGTTCCACTACAGTTTGGTCAGACATAACCCATCGTTCTATTACAGTTTGGTCAGACGTCACCCATCGTTCCATTACAGTTTGGTCAGACATAAACCATCGTTCCACTACAGTTTGGTCAGACATAACCCATCGTTCCATTACAGTTTGGTCAGACATAAACCATCGTTCCACTACAGTTTGGTCAGACATAACCCATCGTTCTATTACAGTTTGGTCAGACGTCACCCATCGTTCCATTACAGTTTGGTCAGACATAAACCATCGTTCCACTACAGTTTGGTCAGACATAACCCATCGTTCCATTACAGTTTGGTCAGACATAACCCATCGTTCTATTACAGTTTGGTCAGACGTCACCCATCGTTCCATTACAGTTTGGTCAGACATAAACCATCGTTCCACTACAGTTTGGTCAGACATAACCCATCGTTCCATTACAGTTTGGTCAGACATAAACCATCGTTCCACTACAGTTTGGTCAGACATAACCCATCGTTCTATTACAGTTTGGTCAGACGTCACCCATCGTTCCATTACAGTTTGGTCAGACATAAACCATCGTTCCACTACAGTTTGGTCAGACATAACCCATCGTTCTATTACAGTTTGGTCATAGTCAGTTCGACTTCCCTTTAGCTGGATTCCTTGCCATTTCAATGAAGTTGGTCCTTATTAATTTTTATAATTTTAGATTATTCCTTTTGTTTTTCCACTAAATCACACCAAGTACTGTTCCTAAACTACTTTTTGTTTGGCATGGATCACCTCGTTTGACAGAACCAAATCCTATTCTGCCTCCTTCCTCTTTGGACTGGTATCATGCAGCTATCTCTCCTTTGCCATTCACTATCCAAGTGAATATAAAACCATTCCTTCTGTGTTTCAGAAAAATCAATTTTAACAATTTTTCCACATACCCACGTTCTTTCAATTGGCTTTCACCGGCCACTTTTCCAGCCTTCTTCCTTATGTACGTGGCACCATGTGAATTCTCTAAGGCATCGACATCCACCTTGAAAGACATAGCTTCCAGTGAAGGCAAGTGCTTGCTAAGTCTGGAGAGAAGCGTTCAGGAAATGTAAGTGTAATCGTTTAATGGACCTCTTTAAACTTTAATGTTTCTCCATCAGTGCACTGACAGGTACGTATTTTGGCAAGACGGGTATGGACCTTGTGCAGGCAAATGTTATTTGTGTAAATGGGCAAAAGGGTCAGCATGGATGTGATGCGCTGAAGACCAGAACATAAAACCATAAGACACAGGAGCAGGATATTGAGTCTGTTCCGCTTGGTCATTCCATCATGCTGATTTATTATCCCCCTCAACCCCATTCTCCAGCCTTCTCCCCGTAACCTTTGACGTCCTTTCTAATCAAGAACCTATCAACCTCCACTTTAAATACATCCAATGACTTGGCCTCCATAACCATCAGTGGCAATGAATTCCATGGAGAGTTGCAAGGCTGCGGGACCGGACAGCAGCCTAGGGTGAGTAGAAAGGATGCGTGCAGCACATCCGGCAGGTGTGTTTACAGACATTTATAATCTCTCCCTCTCCCATTGTAGAATGCACCCCCCCCCACTTCAAAACATCCACCATTGTCCCTGTACCTAAAAAGGCCACAGAAACACGTCTGAACGACTGGCGTCCTGTCACACTCACCTCAATAAGACCAGAAGGTATAGAAGCAGAAGTAGGCCATTCAGCCCATCAAGTCTGCTCCGCCATTCAATCATGGGCTGATCCAATTCTTCCAGTCATCCCCACTCCCCTGTCTTCTCCCCATAGCCTTTGATGCTCTGGCTAATCAAGAACCTATCTATCTCTGATTAAATACACCCAATGACTTGGCCTCCACAGCCACTCAAGGCAACAAATTCCACAGATTTACCACCCTCTGACTTAAGTAATTTCTCTGCATCTCAGTTCTAAATGGACGTCCTTCAATCCTGAAGCTATGCCCTCCTGTCTTAGAATCCCCTACCATGGGAAATAACTTCGTCATATCTAATGTGTTCAGGTCTTTTAACATTCTGAATGTTTCTATGAGATCCCCCCTCATTCTCCTGAACTCCAGAGAATACAGCCCAGGAGCTGCCAGACATTCCTCATATGGAAACCCTTTCATTCCTGGAATCATTCTTGTGAATCTTCTCTGAACCCTCTCCAATGTCAGTATATCCTTTCTAAAATAAGGAGCCCAAAACTGCACACAATACTCCAAGTGTCGTCTCACAAATGCCTTACAGAGCCTCAACATCACATCCCTGCTCTTATATTCTATACCTCTAGAAATGAATGCCAACATTGCATTCGCCTTCCTCACCATGGACTCAACCTGGAGGTTAACCTTTAGGGTATCCTGCACAAGGACTCCCAAGTCCCTTTGCATCTGTACATTTTGAATTCTCTCCCCATCCAAATAATAGTCTGCCCATTCTCTCCCCCATCTAAATATAAAGCAAATGCTTTGAGAGTCTGGTCAAGGACTACATCTGCAGCATGGACCCCCTACAATTCCCCTGCCGACACAACCGATTGACAGACGACGCAATAGCACACCATCTTTACACATCTGGAGAAGAGGAATGCTTATGTGAGAATGCTGTTCCTGGACTACAGTTCAGCATTCAACACCAGAATTCCCTCCAGGCTCAACATGAAGCTGAGAAACCTCAGACTTCACCCTGCATTGTGTAGCTGGATCCTGGATTTCCTGTCAGCTCCCTCACCTCTGCCCCTCTGACCCTCAACACAGGAGCGCCTCAGGGCTGTGTACTAAGCCCCCTCCTTTACTCTCAGTATACCCATGATCGTGTTGTCACCCAAAGCTCCAATCTGCTAATTAAATTTGCTGATGACACTACACTGATTGCCCTAATCTCAAATAATAATGAGGCAGACTACAAATAATAACGAGGCAGACTACAGAGAGGAATTCATCTCCTTGACACAGTGCTGTCAAGAAAACAAGCTCTCCCTCAATGTCACAAAAACAAAGGAGCTGGTTGTGGATTACAGGAGTAATGGAGACAGGCTAACCCCTATTGACATCAATGGATCTGGGGTTGAGAGGGTGAACAGCTTTAAGTTCCTCGGCATAAACATCACTGAGGATCTCACGTGGTCTGTACATACCGGCTGTGTGGTGAAAAAGGCACAACAGCGCCTCTTTCACCTCAGACATAGAAACACAGAAGTATAGAAAACCTACAGCAAAAGGTGTGTGGCACGTGGCCAAGTGATTGGGGCGTTGGACTAGCAATCTGAAGGTCGTGAGTTCGAGCCCCAGCCGAGGCAGCGTGGGTGTCCTTGACCAAGGCACTTCACCACACACTGCTCCAGTCCACCCAGCTGAAAATGGGTATCGGCAAAATGATGGGGGTTAACCTCGCGATAGACTGGCGTCCTATCCGGGGGGGAGTCTCGTACTCTCAGTCACTTCACGCCACAGAAACCAGATGAGCCTATAAGGCTCAGGACAGACTTTAACTTTAACAGCAAAATACAGGCCCTTCGGCGCCTACAAAGCTGTGCCAAACATGTACATACTATAGAAATTACCTAGGGTTACCCATAACCCTCTATTTTTCTAAGCTCCATGTACCTAACCAGGAGTCTCTCAAAAGACCCTATTGTACCGCCTCCTCCACCGTTGCCGGCAGCCCATTCCACGCACTCACCACTCCCTGTGTAAAAAACTTACCCAACATCTCCTCTGTACCTACTCCAAGCACCTTAAAACTATGCCCTCTCATGATAGCCATTTCAGCCCTGGGAAAAAGCCTCTGACTATCCACACAATCAATGCCTCTCATCATCTTATACACCTCTATCAGGTCGCCTCTCATTCTCCGACACTCCAAGGAGAAAAGGCCGAGTTCACTCAACCTATTCTCATAAGGCATGCTCCCCAATACAGGCAACATCCTTGTAAATCTCCTCTGCACCCTTTCTATGGTTTCCACATCCTTCCTATAGTGAGGCGACCAGAACTGAGCACAGTACTCCAAGTGTGGTCTGACCGGGTCCTATATAGCTGCAATATTACCTCTCGGCTCTTAAACTCAATCCGACGATTGATGAAGGCCAATACACTGTAAGCCTTCTTAACCACAGAGTCAACCTGCGTAGTAGCTTTAAGTGTCCTAAGGACTTGGACCCCAGATCCCTCTGATCCTCCACACTGCCAAGAGTCTTACCATTAATACTATATTCTGCCATCATATTTGACCTACTAAAATGAATCACCTCACACTTATCTGGGTTGAACTCCATCTGCCACTTCTTAGCCCAGTAGCACCTATGGGATGGGAGGAGAGTAAAAAGTCCATGGTTAGGGTGAGATGCATCCTTGATAATACTTTTCGCCCTGCCCAGGCAGCGTTTATGGTAGATGTTCTCAATGGTGGGCAATTGGGTGCTGATAATCTGCTGGGCAGTTTTCACCACACGCTGGAGTGCTTTGCGGTCCGATATACTATATACACTATATGCATATACACTACATCTACTGCTCGACCTTCATCAATGTGTTTAGTCACATCCTCAAAAAATTCAATCAGGCTCATAAGGTACAACCTGCCTTTGACAAAGCTATGCTGACTATTCCTAATCATATTATGCTTCTCCAAATGTTCATAAATCCTGCCTCTCAGGATCTTTTCTATCGACGGTTGAAGAAGCTTAGTATGGCACCCCAAATTCTAAGAACTTTCTACAGGGGCACAATTGAGAGCATCCTGGCTGGCTGTCTCACTGCCTGGTGCAGGAACTGTACTTCCCTCAATCACAGGACTCTGCAGAGAGTGGTGCGGACAGCCCAGCGCATCTGTAAATGTGAACTTCCCATGATTCAGGATGTTTACAAAGACCGGTGTATAAAAAGGGCCCGAAGGATCATTGGGGACCCGAGTCACTCCAAACACAAACTGTTCCAGCTGCTACCATGCAGGAAACGGTACCACAGCATTAAACCCAGGACCAACAGGCTCCGGGACAGCTTCTGCCACCAGGCCACCAGACTGTTTAATTCATGCTGATGCTACTGTATTTCTATGTTTTCTTGATTATCCTGTTGAACATAATATTTATTATAAATTATTATAACTGCACATGCACATTTGAACGGAGATGTCACGTAAAGATTTTTACTCCTCATGTATACGAATGATGTAAGCAATAAAGTCAATTCAATTCACCACCCTTTGTCTGAAGAAATTCCTCATCTTTGTTCTAAATGGACATCCTTCTATTTTGAGGATGTGTCCTCTGGTCCTGGACTCCTCCAGTTTAGGAAACGTCCTCTCCACATACACTCTACCCAGGCCTTTCAATTATCAATAGGTTTCAATAACATCCCCACTCACTCTTCTACACTTTAGCAAGAACAGGCCTGGAGCCATCAAACACTCCGTTAACACTTTCACAACTGGAGTCATTTTTGTGAACTTTCTCTGGACCTTCTCCAATGCCAGTACATGGTTGAAGTGCCGTTTTCTGTGCCGTACAGCTCCATGACAAACCCTACCAATATATTAAATCACAAACAATATTAAACAATGGAAGGCAATTCCCTTGCCAATGAAATGACCAGCTTCTCATCCTATCCTTTGCTACTATGGCATTAGGTTGGTTCAGCTCTCTAGAAATCTTTCCTGGCCCCCTTGGTTACTGCTGCTGCTCTGAAATTTGCAGCTCTACACCACACTTCCATTTGAGTTAGTCCATTTTCACTTTAGCTACTCAGAATAATATGAAAAAACTGCTAAAAATAACAAAAAATACTCCCTCCTCGAAAAAAGGATACGTCTTGGCTTTTTTGGAGTCCACCAATGAATATGCAGAGATCAGCTGTGCCAAAGTCCGTACATCCTGAGAATTCTGTCTAGAAAGACAAAATAGTGAGAATGAAATTAAAACAGGGTCATGTCTGTAATTTTCACATATACAAACATCAAGCATTCTGATTCTATCCATTAAAATAGAAACTACAGGAAACAACCTTCTGTCTGCAATACCTGCAATATTACTGCTTTATTACTGACCCACAACACTTTATTTTAAATTCTTAGTAAATGGTAGAATTGCAAACAGATGCCTTGGGATGTTGCCTCTGGTGGATCACCAAAGACTGTCAAATTTCAACAGATGTACGGAGGAGAGGTTTCTGACTGGTTAAGCAGACCAGCTCCCGCCCTCTTGCTCCATTACGTCAGAAACAGTTGCAGCCTGGAACTTTGAACTGACCAAGTTTCTGTAATTGGCTACAGCATCGTTGTCCAGGTGCGCATCCAGATTCTAAGCTCATCTACGACCATGTGACCATAACAGAATTGTAAACGGATAGCTGATACTTCAGGTCAAGGACTCCAGATTAAGGGTCTTGATCCAAAATGTCAGCTGCCCATATCCCTCCACAGATGCTGCTCAATCCTGCTGAGCTCCTCCAGCTTTATTTGTTTGCACTCCAGATTCCAGCACCTGTAATCCCTTGTGTCTATAAATTCTTCTGCCTTACCTATAATCCTGCCTGTATTGAGATAAATACACTTGGGGAAGTTAATCCCCACCCCCACCCCATGCTCCTTATCTTGACCCTGTTAGCTTTTCCTGTTGAACTTGTTTGACTTAACTTCTACCTTCTCCTCCAGTACTCCACCTGCTGACTGACAGCTCCCATTCCCTGTTCAATGCCATTCTAATATAAACCCTCAGAATCAGGTTTATCATCACTGTTATTTTGTGGCAGCAGTACATTGCAAAGACGTGACATTACTATGAAGTACTAAATAACTAGAATCGGTTGGCAAAGGGGAAGAAGCTGCGTCTGAATCATTGGGTGTGAACCTTCAGGATCCCGTGCCTCCTCCCTGACAGTAACAAACAGCAACAGCAAATCTCCCTGCAAGGAAACTGCTGCTCCTCCAGCTTAGGTACAATGTGTCTCTCTTGTTAAGGTCTCTGTCCTGGAAGAGATCCCAATGATACAGGAATCTAGGGTTCTATGGTTCTTTGCGGGAATGGGACCCGCTCTTGGGGTTTCACACCAAGGGCTTGGCCTAAGAGCTTTGCTTACCTTCAGCGCACCGAGATTTCGCAGCTCTGGAGATGGGGGTCGGTGTCCGGGCGGGAGGTCGGTGTGTCATGGGAGATGGAAGATCTAAGGCGGTGTGTCATGGGAAACGGAAGATCTAAGGCTGTGTGCCCAGAGACCCGAGACCATTGTGCACAGTGCTCAGAAAAAGTGACGCAATATTTAACATCGTAAACCAGAAAGCTGCTTATTATGTCTCACCTCTCGCTGTGAAACGGAGACACCTCTTTCTCCCTCATTAGGGAGAGAGAGATCCTGTGGTATGTCAATTACTGGGTGAACAAGTAGTCTTTAGAGGACTGCAAGTCTGTGTCTTTGCCGTTGCTTTGCTCATGCTTCAGTGCTCCGTGGCAGGTGCTGATGCTTTTTTTTGCTGGTGGGAGGAGGGGGGATCGTTGCTTGCTGCTGCTTATGTGCAGGAGGGAGGCAAACTGGGGGGGCTTCGGGGTTCTAACATTTAACTGTCATTCATTCTTTAGGGGCACCCCTCTGTTTTCGTGGATTGTTGCGAAGAAAAGGCATTTCAGGATGTATATTGTATACATTTCTCTGACATTAAATGGACCTTTGAAATCTTTGAATCTAAAGCCATCCTTCCTAAAGCAGCTCTTTAGTCACACAAACAACAGGAATTCTGCAGATGCTGGAAATTCAAGCAACATACATCAAAGTTGCTGGTGAACGCAGCAGGCCAGGCAGCATCTATAGGAAGAGGCGCAGTCGACGTTTCAGGCCGAGACCCTTCGTCAGGACTAACTGAAGGAAGAGTGAGTAAGGGATTTGAAAGTTGGAGGGGGAGGGGGAGGGGGAGATCCAAAATGATAGGAGAAGACAGGAGGGAGAGGGATGGAGCCGAGAGCTGGACAGGTGATTGGCAAAAGGGGATACGAGAGGATCATGGGACAGGAGGTCCGGGAAGAAAGACAGGGGGGGGGGGTGACCCAGAGGATGGGCAAGAGGTATACCCAGAGGGACAGAGGGAGATAAAGGAGAGTGAGAGAAAGAATGTGTGCATAAAAATGAGTAACAGATGGGGTACGAGGGGGAGGTGGGCCTCAGCGGAAGTTAGAGAAGTCGATGTTCATGCCATCAGGTTGGAGGCTACCCAGACGGAATATAAGGTGTTGTTCCTCCAACCTGAGTGTGGCTTCATCTTTACAGTAGAGGAGGCCGTGGATAGACATGTCAGAATGGGAATGGGATGTGGAATTAAAATGTGTGGCCACTGGGAGATCCTGCTTTCTCTGGCGGACAGAGCGTAGATGTTCAGCAAAGCGGTCTCCCAGTCTGCGTCGGGTCTCACCAATATATAAAAGGCCACATCGGGAGCACCGGACGCAGTATATCACCCCAGTCGACTCACAGGTGAAGTGATGCCTCACCTGGAAGGACTGTTTGGGGCCCTGAATGGTGGTAAGGGAGGAAGTGTAAGGGCATGTGTAGCACTTGTTCGGCTTACACGGATAAGTGCCAGGAGGGAGATCAGTGGGGAGGGATGGGGGGGACGAATGGACAAGGGAGTTGTGTAGGGAGCGATCCCTGCGGAATGCAGAGAGGGGGGGGAGGGAAAGATGTGCTTAGTGGTGGGATCCCGTTGGAGGTGGCGGAAGTTACGGAGAATAATATGTTGGACCCGGAGGCTGGTGGGGTGGTAGGTGAGGACCAGGGGAACCCTATTCCTAGTGGGGTGGTGGGAGGATGGAGTGAGAGCAGATGTACGTGAAATGGGGGAGATGCGTTTAAGAGCAGAGTTGATAGTGGAGGAAGGGAAGCCCCTTTCTTTAAAAAATGAAGACATCTCCCTCGTCCTAGAATGAAAAGCCTCATCCTGAGAGCAGATGCGGCGGAGACGGAGGAATTGCGAGAAGGGGATGGCGTTTTTGCAAGAGACAGGGTGAGAAGAGGAATAGTCCAGATAGCTGTGAGAGTCAGTAGGCTTATAGTAGACATCAGCGGATAAGCTGTCTCCAGAGACAGAGACAGAAAGATCTAGAAAGGGGAGGGAGGTGTCGGAAATGGACCAGGTAAACTTGAGGGCAGGGTGAAAGTTGGAGGCAAAGTTAATAAAGTCAACGAGTTCTGCATACGTGCAGGAAGCAGCGCCAATGCAGTCGTCGATGTAGCGAAGGAAAAGTGGGGGACAGATACCAGAATAGGCACGGAACATAGATTGTTCCACAAACCCAACAAAAAGGCAGGCATAGCTGGGACCCATACGGGTGCCCATAGCTACGCCTTTAGTTTGGAGGAAATGGGAGGAGCAAAAGGAGAAATTATTAAGAGTAAGGACTAATTCCGCTAGACGGAGCAGAGTGGTGGTAGAGGGGAACTGATTAGGTCTGGAATCCAAAAAGAAGCGTAGAGCTTTGAGACCTTCCTGATGGGGGATGGAAGTATATAAGGACTGGACATCCATGGTGAAAATAAAGCGGTGGGGGCCAGGGAACTTAAAATCATCGAAAAGTTTAAGAGCGTGAGAAGTGTCACGAACATAGGTCGGAAGGTATTGAACAAGGGGTGATAAAACAGTGTCGAGGTATGCAGAAACGAGTTTGGTGGGGCAGGAGCAAGCTGAGACAATAGGTCGGCCAGGACAGGCAGGTTTGTGGATCTTGGGTAGGAGGTAGAAACGGGAAGTGCGGGGTGTGGGAACTATAAGGTTGGTAGCAGTGGATGGGAGATCCCCTGAGCGGATAAAGTCGGTGATGGTGTGGGAGACAATGGCCTGGTGCTCCTTAGTGGGGTCACGATCGAGTGGTAAATAAGAGGAGGTATCCGCGAGTTGTCGCTGTGCCTCGGCAAGGTAGAGGTCAGTACGCCAGACTACAACAGCACCCCCCTTATCAGCGGGTTTAATAATAAGGTTAGGATTAGTGCGGAGGGAGTGGAGAGCAGAGCGTTCCGAAGGAGTGATGTTGGAATGGGGACAAGGTGCGGTGAGGTCGAGACGGTTGATGTCCCGTCAGCAGTTGGCAATAAAGAGATCCAGAGCAGGCAGAAGACCAGAGCGGGGTGTCCATGAAGAAGAGGAGGGTTGAAGACGGGAGAAGGGGTCATCGGTGGGGGTGGAAGAGTCCTTGCCGAAGAAGTAGGCTCGGAGACGGAGACGGCGGAAGAAAAGTTCCGCATCATGGCAAACACGGAACTCACTGAGGTGTGGGCGAAGGGGGACAAACATGAGGCCCTTACTGAGAACAGAGCGTTCTGCCTCCGACAGTTGAAGGTCGGAGGGGATGGTAAAGACCCGGCACGGATGAGAGCTGGGATCAGAGGGGGGAGGGGGGAGGCTGGGTGTGTCAGTGGAGAGGGGAGGGTTGGGATGAGAGGAAGATGGAGCCTCTGAGGGCCCAGGAGCTGACGGTGGGATCTGAGGGAGACGGGATTGCAGAGTATTGGTGGGGGAAGGGGAGACGGGAGTCACAACAGCAGCACATAAAGACCCGGCCTGGAGTTCTTTAGTCACACATTCTACTTTGCCATCTTCCAATCTCTATCCTCACTGGCATGTAGCTCAGGCAGTAATCCAGAGATTACAACACTGGAGATCCTGCTTTTTAACTTTCGACTTAACTCCCTAAATTTTCTATGCATGACCTCATCTCTTGTCCATCTTAGGTTTGACAGTATCAATATGGTCCAGTATGTTCTATGAGCTTTGGGTTCTCACCATCTCCTCACAGAACACGAACACAGGACTGTACAGATCTTTCACATATATGCCATGGCTAAAGAGGCTGGGTATCTCCAGAGTTTGTCTCTCCTCATCAATCCAAATGTTTCCACCAACCATAAGGCAGGTTGGAAACTCTATTTGCTTGTTGAAAGGTCACAGATGAGAAATATTCATTATTTTTCTCTTTCCATAGAAGCTGACTGACCCGGCGGTACTTTCAGCATTTATTGCTCATACATCAGGTCTTGGCATTACACGCCCTTTCTGAGATGAGCTGTAAGTAATTCACACAACAAGCACAAAACCCTGAAGTGTTCAACCACTGGATCATTTACACTCCAAAGAATGTTCTAACTGCTGAGGAGCAATGGGAGCACAGTGCAATGATATGAAATAAATCACAGCTCATATTAAAGTATTACTGCCATCTGCTATAGTTAATAATTCTTTTGTTTTATAAGTTAGTATTATCAATTGTCTTAATATTCAACAACTCTAACTTGCAGGAAAAAACTATGCCAAATATATAGAATCACAGAATAAGACAACTTCTAATTTTTGTTGACTAAGATTGTTTTTAAGAAGTCTAATCACTTTTCTTCAGGCTATTCTGGAACTATACAGGCTATACAGTATCAGTGATGCTGCTGGGCAAAGAAAGCTGAGAGATTTGTGTGATCATAAACACTTGTTTGAGATTATACTATCACAATTTTCCAGATGCAAGGGACAAGGGCAGTTACCAGAAAAATATTGTGAACCCTTTGCAATTACCAGCTTTTCCACATTACTCATCAAATGTGGTCTGATCTTCATCTAAGTCACAATCACAGACAAACACAGTCTGCCTAAACAAATAAAAAACAATTTTACTTTTAATGTCTTTATTGAACATATTGTTTAATCATTCACAGTCCAGGCTGTAAACAGCATGTGAACCCACGTATTTACTAACTGCTTTAGCAGCAGTAACTTCTACAAGGAATATTTTCTGTAGCTGCTGAGCAGACTTGCACAACAACAAGGATTTTAGACCTTTCAAATCATCGATATTCCTGGGATACCTTGCATGAACAGCCCTCTTCAGGTCATGCCACAGCCTCTCAATTGAGTTAAGGTCTGGACTCTTGGCCATTCCAAAACACAATTTTTCTTTTTTATTAACCATTCTGTTGTTGAGTTACTCTTCTGCTTCGGGTCATTATCTTTTTGCATCATCCAACTTCAACTAAGCCACAGGTGATGGACTGCTACCCTGACATTCTCCTGTAAAACGTCTTGATAGAATTTTGAATTCATTGTTCCCTCAATGATTACAAGCTGTCCAGGCCCTGAGGCAGCATGGTCCAGTCAGGATGAGGTTTTGGTTTTGGTGTGCAGTGCCCTTATTCCTCCAAACAAAGGGCTCTGCATTCAGAAACATAGAAAATTTACAGCACATTATAGGTCCTTCGGGCCACAATGTTATGCCGACCACGTAACCTACTCTAGAAGCTGCCTAGAATTTCCTTACCGCATAGCCCTCTATTTTTCTAAGCTCAGTGTACTGATCTAAGAATCTCGTAAAAGACCTGACTGTATCCACCTCTACCACCTTCGCTGGCAGTAAATTCCACGCACCCACCACTCTCTGTGTGAAAAACTTACCTCTGACATTCCCCTTGTACCTATTTCCAAGCACCTTAAAACTATGCCCCTTCATGTTAGCCATTTCAGCCCTGGGGAAAAGCCTCTGACTATCCACACAATCAATGCCTCTCATCATCTTATACACCTCTATCAGCTCACCTCTCATCCTCCGTCACTCCAAGGAGAAAAGGCCGAGTTCACTCAACCTATTCTCATAAGGTATGCTCTCAAATCCAGGCAACATCAGTATAAATCTCCTCTGCACACTCTCTATAGTATCTTCATCCTTCCTGTAATGAGGTAACCAGAACTGAACACAGTACTCCAAGTAGGGATCTAACTAAGGTCTTATATCGCTTCAACATTACCTCATGTCTTGAATTCAATCAGCTTTGCACGTTGTGCTCTTGGTATGATCTGTGCAGGATGTCCACTCCTAGGGAGAGTAGCAACGGTGCTGAATTTCCTCCATTTGTAGATAATTTCTCTTACTTTGGACTGATGAACACTCAGGTTTCAGAAATGCTTTTGTAACCTTTTCCAGCTTCATGCACCTCTACAATTCTTCTAAGGTCCTCTGAAAGTTGTTTTGATCGAGGCACGGTGCACATAAACAGATCTTTCTTGAGAAGAGCAGGATCTTCTGTAACCTGACTTTGTGTGTCTTTTTTATAGCACAGGGCATCTCTACAACCCACACCTCCAATCTCATCTCATTGATTGGAACACCTGACTATTAATAGCTTTTGCCGAAGGCTTTAACCCAGAGGTTCACATACTTATTTTCAACCTGGATTGTGAATGTTTAAGTGGTGTACTCAGTATTGACGAGAATAAGTACAAATGTTACTAGCTTAGGCAGATTGTGTTTGTGTATTATTGTGACTCAGATGCAGATCAGACCACATTTTATGAGTAATTAATGCAGAAAACCAGGTAATTGCAAAATGTTCATAAACCTTTTCTTGCAACTATAAGTCAGGAGTACTCGCTATGACTCAACATTCAACCATTTTTAAAAAACATTTCTATGCTTCATTATAGGCCGGTGAGTTTAACGTCGGTAGTTGGTAAGTTATTGGAGGGAGTACTAAGAGACAGAATCTACAAGCATTTGGATAGATAGGGACTTATTAGGGAGAGTCAACATGGCTTTGTGCGTGGTAGGTCATGTTTGACCAATCTATTGGAGTTTTTCAAGGAGGTTACCAGGAAAGTCGATGAAGGGAAGGCAGTGGATATTGTCTACATGGACTTCAGTAAGGCCTTTGACAAGGTCCCGCATGGGAGGTTAGTTAGGAAAATTCAGTCGCTAGGTATACATGGAGAGGTGGTAAATTGGATTAGACATTGGCTCGATGGAAGAAGCCAGAGAGTGGTGGTAGAGAATTGCTTCTCTGAGTGGAGGCCTGTGACTAGTGGTGTGCTACAGGGATCAGTGCTGGGTCCATTGTTATTTGTCATCTATATCAATGATCTGGATGATAATGTGGTAAATTGGATCAGCAAGTTTGCTGATGATACAAAGGTTGGAGGTGTAGTAGACAGTGAGGAAGGTTTTCAGAGCCTGCAGAGGGACTTGAACCAGCTGGAAAAATGGGCTGAAAAATGGCAGATGGAGTTTAATACTGACAAGTGTGAGGTATTGCACGTTGGAAGGACAAACCAAGGTAGAACATACAGGGTAAATGGTAAGGCACTGAGGAGTGCAGTGGAACAGAGGGATCTGGGAATACAGATACAAAATTCCCTAAAAGTGTCGTCACAGGTAGATAGGGTCGTAAAGAGAGCTTTTGGTACATTGGCCTTTATTAATCGAAGTATTGAGTATAAGAGCTGGAATGTTATGATGAGGTTGTATAAGGCATTGGTGAGGCCGAATCTGGAGTATTGTGTTCAGTTTTGGTCACCAAATTACAGGAAGGATATAAATAAGGTTGAAAGAGTGCAGAGAAGGTTTACAAGGATGTTGCCGGGACTTGAGAAACTCAGTTACAGAGAAAGGTTGAATAGGTTAGGACTTTATTCCCTGGAGTGTAGAAGAATGAGGGGAGATTTGATAGAGGTATATAAAATTATGATGGATATAGATAGAGTGAATGCAAGCAGGCTTTTTCCACTAAGGCAAGGGGAGAAAAAAACCAGAGGACATGGGTTAAGGGTGAGGGGGGAAAAATTTAAAGGAAACATTAGGGGGGGCTTCTTCACACAGAGAGTGGTGGGAGTATGGAATGAGCTGCCAGACGAGGTGGTAAATGCGGGTTCTTTTTTAACATTTAAGAATAAATTGGACAGATACATGGATGGGAGGTGTATGGAGGGATATGGTCTGTGTGCAGGTCAGTGGGACTATGCAGAAAATGGTTCGGCACAGCCAAGAAGGGCCAAAGGGCCTGTTTCTGTGCTGTAGTTTCTATGGTTCTATGGTTCAGCTCAGTTGGAGGAAACATGATTTCCCATGGCTGCATTTTCACAAAATAATATGCATAAATAAAAAGAAACTTGCAATGCAATGCAAAGTTCATCAATTGCCAAGGCTATAATACAAAGAATGAATTAAGACATACCTCCAAAGTTGCTCCAAATCACTGATTGCTTCCTTCTGCCGCCCATATTTCAGCTTAAAATTGGCTGCTTCTCTCACTAATAGCAAATGAGCTGGTGTATTTGGCTATATTTAAAATCAAAATAACAATTTATAGTCACAAGAGATCCTGCAGATACTGGAAATCCAGAATAACACACACAAACTGCTGAAGGAACTCGTCAGGTCAGGCAGCATCCGTGGGGGGAAATGAACAGTTGATGTTCTGGGCCGACACCTTCATCAGGACCTCCAAATCAGAATCAGATTTAATATCACTGGCATATGTCATGTAATTTGTGAACTTGGAAGCAGGTACAGAGGAGATGTCAGGGGTATGTTTTTTTTACGCAGAGAGTGGTGAGTGCATGGAATGGGCTGCCGGTGGTGGTGGTGGAGGTGGAAATGATAGGGTCTTTTAAGAAACTCCTGGATGGCTACATTGGGTTTAGAAAAATAGAGGGCTATGGGTAAAGCCGAGGTAGTTCTAAGGTAGGGACATGTTCGGCACAGCTTTGTGGGCCAAAGGGCCTGTATTGTGCTGTCTGTTTTCTAAGTTTCTATTAACTTATTGGAAAAAACTGAATTACGGTAAATATAAACATATATACTTGTTAAACAAATATATATTTGTTAAATTAAATAAGTAGTGCAAAAACACAGAAATAAAAAAGTAGCGAGCTGGGTTCAATGCCTATTTGGAAATCAGATGGAGTTTCAGCGCATCCTTTCAAAGATAAGGGGCCTAAAACTGCTCACAATACTCCAAGTGAAGTCTCACCAGTGCTTTATAAAGTCTCAACGTTACAGCTTTGCTTTTGTATTCTAATCCTCTTGAACTGAATGTTAACATTGCATTTGCCTTCCTCACCATGTAGTCAACCTGCAAACTGACCTTTAGGGAATCCTGCACAAGGACTCCCAAATCCCTTTGCACCATTTTTGCTCCATTTAGAAAATAGTGAACCCTTTTTCATTTCTTCTACCAAAGTGCATGACCATACACTTCCCAACACTGTGTTCCATCTGTCATTTTTTTGCACATTCTCCTAATCTGTTAAGTTCTTTTGTAGCCTCTCTACTTCGTTAAAACTACCTGCCCCTCCGCCTATCTTCATATTTTGCAACAAAGCCATCAATCATAGAAAACCTACAGCACAATACAGGCCCTTCAGCCCACAAAGTTGTGCTGAACATGTCCCTACCTTAGAAATGACAAGGCTTACCCATAGCCCTCTATTTTTCTAAGCTCCATGTACCTATCCAAGTCTCTTAAAAGACCCTATCGTATTCGCCTCCACCACAGTCGCCGGCAGCCCATTCCACACACGCACCACTCTCTGCATAAAAAACTTACCCCTGACATCTTCTCAATTGGTCCCAACACAGTCCCCTGTCACTGGACTTTCCAGCCTAGTCACTGGAAGCCAACCAGAAAAGGCTCCCTTTATTCCCACTCTCTGTCTCCTGCCAAACAGCCACCATGCTACAATCCTTCCTGTAATACCACGGGTTCATAGCTTGTTAAGCAGCCTTAAGTGTGACACCTTGTACAAGGCCTTCTGAAAATTCAAATTCACAACATCAACAGATTCTCCTTTGTCTATTCTGTTTGTCATTTCTTTAAAAATTTCCAACAGATTTTTCAGGCAAAATTTTTCCTTGAGGAAATCATGCTATGGCCTATTTCATCATTGCCTCCAAGTACCCCGAATCCATATCCTTAACATTCGACTTCAACATCTTCCCAACCACTGACATCAGACTACAAGCCTACAGCTTCCTTTCTTCTGCCTCTCTCCCTTCTTGAAGAGTGGAGTGACATTTGCAATTTTCCAGTCTTCTGGAAACATTCCAGAACCTAGTGATTCGTGAAAGATCGTTACTAATGCCTCCACAGTCACTTCAGCTACCTCTTTCAGAACCCTGGGGTGTACACCATTTGGTGCAGGTGACTTACCTGCCTTCACACTTTACAGCTTCCCAAAAACCTTATCTCCAGTAATGGTAACTTCACACACTTCATGACCCCCAACACCTGGAATTTCCACCATACTGCTAGTGTCTTCCATAGTGAAGACTGATGCAAAATACTTATTCAGTTCATCCACCATTCCATTGTCCCCCATTACTACCTCTCCATCATCGTCTTCCAGTGGTCCAATACCCACTCATGCCTCTCTTTTACACCTCCTATACGAGGTGACCAGAACTGAGCACAATACTCCAAGTGTGGTCCAACCAGATTTTTCTAGAATGCAGCATTACATCACAGCTCTTGAACTCAGTACCTGACCAATGAGGGTGAACACACCATACACCTTGAAACTACCCTATCAACTTGCACAGCAAGTATTCTTCAAACACCTTAAGATCCACCATTTAAAGTATATCATTAGTCCTCCCAACATGCATCACCATTTTTCAGCCTATTTCACCAAAACATCATGCAGCCAAAGACTACCCCGACACATTCACAAATCTGTCAATCTTTGTGTCATTTGCAGACTTACTGATCTTCCTTCCCATATCCATATCCACATCAAAGTTAGTCACACTTAATACAAGGAACACCTGTCCTTGTAGGACAGCACTAGTCACAGGTATCCATCCACAGAAATCACCCTCTCCTTCTCTCACAAACAGAATCATGCTCTCCAAATCAAGACCCCACAAGATGTTTCATGTTTCAATCCAGACCCCTTTTGACTTCAAAATTTCATCAGATAGTAAGCTCTGTCTGTCTAGCATTTCCTACTGAGTCAACTTGCCCAGACCAGGCATTAATACAGTAAATCTTTTCTGAACAACGCACACAGTATCCTGGAGGGACTCAGTAGGTCAGAGATCAAACAGTCAATATTTCAGGCCAAGACCCTTCTTCAGGACTGGAAATGATAAAAAGCAAGGGGAGGGGGATAGCTACAAGGTGACAGGTAAAGCCAGGTGGGTAGGAAAGATAAAAGGGCTAAAGAGGAAGGAATCTGATCGGAGAAGAAAGTGCACCATGGCAGAAAGGGAAGGGGGAGGTAAGAATAGGAAAGAGGCCAGAGTGGGATATAGAAGAGGGGAGGAGGAGGGAACTTTTTTTTTACCGGAAGGAGAAATCGATATACATGCAATCAGGTTGGAGGCTACCCAGACAGAATACAAGCTCCTCCACCCTGAGAGTGGCCACATTGTGGCAAGACAGGAGGGCACAGACTGACATGTCAGAATGGGAATGGGAATTAAAATGTTTGGCCACAGGGAAGTTCCGCTTTTGGCAGACGGAGCAGAGGTGCTGAACAAAGCGGCTCCCCTATTTACAATGGGTCTCACCAATGTAGAGAAGGCCACATCCGGAAGCACCAGACACGACCGATGACTCCAGCGGATTATCAGGGTGAAGTGCTGCAGTACCTGCAAAGGCTGCTTGCGGCTCTGAATGGAGGTGTGGGAAGTAGTGCACGTGGGGTGGTAGTTAAGGACAAGAGGAAATCTTTCCTGAACTGTTTCCAACGCATTAACATCCTGTCTTAAAGGAGACTGTAACTGTGTAGTTCTCCAGATGTGGTTCCACCAGTGCCCTACACAACCGATATGTCACCTCCAGCAATGAACGATAACACTCTGCAAGTGGTTTTCATGACTATCCTTTTGTAAACCATGCACCTGGCATACAGATCCCCCTGCAGAGCAGAGCAACATTTCAGTTCTTAAATTATTTATTTCTGCCAAAATTGACAAGGTCACATCTACCACATGCCCTTCACATCTTTGCCCATCGTCTTGATGATCTCTTCACAACTGGCTTTTTGCCCTTTTGTGATATCAGCAAATTTAGCACCTATATCTTAAATGCATTCATCCATTTCACATATAAAATGTAACAAGTTCAACCATCCCGATTTATTGCATCTTGTGAAGCAGAAGACTATTTTATGCCAACTCTGTTTCCTCCAAGCTGAAGTCAAAGGCTCACCCTTCTACCGATGCTTTTGATATTTACTCATATGTGCTCACCATTTTGTGTGGTCCTCAAAAACAAAATGCATAGCAGGAGATACCTGGTATTCTTGGTACCACTGGATAGCTTGCGAGAAGACTTCTATTGCACTATCGATATCTTCCTCATGGCTATACATAGTAACTAAGGCTGACACCTAGGGGGAAAAAAAGGACATAAACTTAATACAAAAAAATTGTTCATTTTTGTAAAATCAATAAAAATCATTACATGTGGAGACTTTTAAGAACAATACAAGTAATACACATCAAACACATAAATACTCAAAAACAATAATGAAATGATCCCAGTCTGCAAATCCCATTTATCCCCACAATCTCTCCACTCCAAATTTATTATACCAAAATCTGCATTTTTCTATCCTCTAAAATTATTTCGCAAAATAAACCAATGAATAAGGAACTGGGCCACAATAAGCCAAATTAATACATATTCCACTACCATTGGGGGTATTGGGGGTAAGGTATTGGTGTGGGTGGAGAATTGGTTAGCAGACAGTAAGCAAAGAGTGGGAATAAACGGGACCTTTTCAGAATGGCAGGCGGTGACTAGTGGGGTACCGCAAGGCTCAGTGCTGGGACCCCAGTTGTTTACAATATATATTAATGACTTGGATGAGGGAATTAAATGCAGCATCTCCAAGTTTGCGGATGACACGAAGCTGGGTGGCAGTGTTAGCAGTGAGGAGGATGCTAAGAGGATGCAGGGTGACTTGGATAGGTTGGGTGAGTGGGCAAACTCATGGCAGATGCAATTTAATGTGGATAAATGTGAAGTTATCCACTTTGGTGGCAAAAATAGGAAAACAGATTATTATCTGAATGGTGGCCGATTAGGAAAAGGGGAGGTGCAACGAGACCTGGGTGTCATTATACACCAGTCATTGAAAGTGGGCATGCAGGTACAGCAGGCGGTGAAAAAGGCGAATGGTATGCTGGCATTTATAGCGAGAGGATTCGAGTACAGGAGCAGGGAGGTACTACTGCAGTTGTACAAGGCCTTGGTGAGACCACACCTGGAGTATTGTGTGCAGTTTTGGTCCCCTAATCTGAGGAAAGACATCTTTGCCATAGAGGGAGTACAAAAAGGTTCACCAGATTGATTCCTGGGATGGCAGGACTTTCATATGAAGAAAGACTGGATGAACTGGGCTTGTACTCGTTGGAATTTAGAAGATTGAGGGGGGATCTGATTGAAACGTATAAGATCCTAAAGGGATTGGACAGGCTAGATGCAGGAAGATTGTTCCCGATGTTGGGGAAGTCCAGAACGAGGGGTCACAGTTTGAGGATAGAGGGGAAGCCTTTTAGGACCGAGATTAGGAAAAACTTCTTCACACAGAGAGTGGTGAATCTGTGGAATTCTCTGCCACAGCAAACTGTTGAGGCCAGTTCATTGGCTATGTTTAAGAGGGAGTTAGATATGGCCCTTGTGGCTACAGGGGTTAGGGGGTATGGAGGGAAGGCTGGGTTCTGAGTTGGATGATCAGCCATGATCATAATAAATGGCGGTGCAGGCTCGAAGGGCCGAATGGCCTACTCCTGCACCTATTTTCTATGTTTCTATGTTTCTATTCCTCAGATAGATTTTAAATGTTGTTAATTTGTCTTTTTTAAACGTCTTTGTTTTACAATCGCCATATACTGCAGGGATTAAGATCATAAAAGTACGACAGGTCTGCCCCATCAGCGAGCTGCTGGCTGGCAGAGGAAATGGATAAGATGCAAACTGTATTGAAAGGAGTTGGAGTCGGCTCGCGAAGGTGGTGTGCACTCTAACAGCAGGTGCTTGCTCTAAATGATTTTCTTGTGATCGCGAGCCCCTGTTGGATATTGGTAATGTGGAATGTTGCGAGTCCAGTTGACTGGTTTATTGGCAAGACTGTTGACAGGGGAGCTACCTGGCCTCAGTGTTAGCGTGGTGTCGCCTGTTTGCAGCTGCCCAGGAGAGAGGTGTCAGAGTCAGTCCCTGGAGGCAGTGTGATGCAGTGCACATGCTGGCATTGGTACTGCCCTCCAGTGTTCACCTGATGGAAGACAAGCTGGAACACATTCATCTGCAGACTGCTGCAGGTTTGCTCTTGCTGACAACATTCATGAACTCAGCGACATGAGCTATATATTTTGTGTAACTCTATGTTTGCTACGATCTTGTACTGCATGTCCGGTGAATGACTGTTGATACTGTGTTTTGCACCTTGGCCAGGAGGAACAGAGTTTCATTTCGCTGTATCTATGGATATTCACGTACGGCTGAATGACAAATAAACTTGAACTTTAACTTGCAAAAAGATGATGTGCCTTTTAAATTTCATATCTCTGATCATAAACAACTGACCTCTGACCTTAAAAACAGAATACCCTCTGACTGTAAACAGAATACACTCTGACCGTAAACACAGAATATCCCCTGACCGTAAACACGGAATACCCCCTGACCGTAAACACGGAATACCCTCCGACCGTAAACACAGAATACCCCCTGACCATAAACACAGAATACCCTCCGACCGTAAACAGAACACCCTCCGACCGTAAACAGAATACCCCCTGACCGTAAACACAGAATACCCTCCAACCGTAAACACAGAATACCCTCCGACCGTAAACAGAATACCCTCCGACCGTAAACACGGAATACCCTCTGACCGTAAACAGAATACCCTCCGACCGTAAACACAGAATACCCTCCGACCGTAAACAGAATACCCTCCGACTGTAAACACAGAATACCCTCCGACCGTAAACACAGAATACCCTCCGACCGTAAACACAGAATACCCTCCGACCGTAAACACAGAATACACTCTGACCGTAAACACAGAATACACTCTGACTGTAAACACAGAATACCCTCTGACCGTAAACAAAGAATACCCTTTTGACTGTAAACACAGAATACACCCCGACCGTAAACACAGAATACACTCCGACCGTAAACAGAATACCCTCCGACCGTAAACACAGAATACCCTCCGACTGTAAACACAGAATACCCTCCGACCGTAAACACAGAATACACTCTGACCGTAAACACAGAATACACTCTGACCGTAAACACAGAATACCCTCTGACTGTAAACACAGAATACACTCTAACCGTAAACAAAGAATACCCTTTTGACTGTAAACACAGAATACACTCTGATCATAACCGTATGCCTTTTTAGCACCCACTCTCTAAGTGCTCGAACCCCATCTGTGCACCTCAATCTTGTGTCCCTTTGTCAGGTCACCACTCAACCTGTTACACTTCAGGGAATAAAAGTCCTAATCCATTGCCACAATATGTCTACACAAGATGCAATCTCACTGGCTCTTCACATGACCTTTTGTCAACTGGATAATACAAATACCTCTGTCATGATGTTGTATGTTGACTATAACTCAGTGTTTAACACAATCATTCTCGCAGTTCTGATCAAAAAGCTGCATAACACAGTAAGACATGTACCACATTCTGCAACTGGATATGATACTCGACTTCCTAACCGGTAGACACAATCTGTGCGGACTGGTGACAATGTCTCCACCTCACTGAATCAGCTCAGGGATATGTGCTTAGCCCACTGCTCTACTCTCTCTATACCCATGACCGTGTGGCTAGGCATAGCTCAATTGCCGTCTATAAATTTGCTAACATTAGCTATTTTTGGCAGAATTTCAGATGGTGATGAGAGGGCTGCAGGAGCAAGATATATCAACTAGTTGAGTGATGTTGCAGCAACAACCTTGAACTCAATGTCAGTAAGACCAAAGAGCTGATTGTGGACTTCAGAAAGTGTAAGACGAGGGAACACAGACCAGTCCTCCTAGAGGGATCAGAAGTGGAAAGAGTGAGCAGTTCCAAGTTCCTGGGTGTCAGGATCTCTGAGGATCTATTCTGGGCTCAATATATCGATGCAGCCACAGAGCAGGCACACAGCGACTATATTACATTCGGTGTTTGAGGTTTGATATGTCACCAAAGACACTCAAATATTTCTACAGATGAAGCGTGGAGAGTATTCTAACTGGCTGCATCACCATTTGTTATTGGTATGGGGGCAACTGCAAAGGACTGAAATAAGCCGCAGAGAGTTGTAAACCTATCAGCTCCATCATGGTCACGAGCCTCTGTAGTATCCAGGATATCATCAAGAAGCGATGCCTTAAAAAGATGGCATCCATCATTAAGGAGCCTTATCACCCAGTCCGTGCTTTCTCATTGCTGCCCTCAGGGAGGAGGTACAGGAGCCTGAAGGCACATTCGCATCAATTCAGGAACAGCTTCTTCCTCTCTGCCATCTGATTTATGAATGGACATTGAACCCATGAACACTACTTTTTCATCATTATTTTTGTACTACTTCATTAACTACTTAGTATAACTCACATTTTTTTCTATTATTACGTATTGCATTGCCTGCTGCCATGAAGACAACAAATTTCACGAAATATGCCAGTGGTACTAAACCCGATTCTGATTTACACAGCCTCTCCTTGTAAATCAGGCTCCCAAGTTTAGGCAACATCCTGGTAAACCTTTTCCACACTCTTTCTAGTTAATAACATCATTACTATACCTGGGTGATCAAACTGTGCACAGTACTCCAAGTTTGGCCTCACTAACATCTGCAACATAATTCCCCAACTCCTATACTCAGTACCCTGACTGATGATGGCCAGTGTGCTGAACACCGCCTTCATCGCAATGTCTAGCAGTAATACTGCTCTCAGCAAACTATGCAACTGTACTCCTTGGTACCTCTGTTCCATAGTACTCCCAGAGCCCCACCACTCATTCGATATGTCCTCCCCTGGTTTGATGTCCCAAGTGCAACACTTCACACTTACCTGGATTGAAAGCCATTTGCCAATCTTCAGCCTACATACACAACTCACCAAGATTCTCCCTGTGTTATGACATAACATTCTACAATATCTACGCTACCAACAAACTTACCTACCATAATTGTATCTTTAACATAAGTCAACATCAGGGCAATCAGAGGGTGAAAACAATCACAGATTACTTCTGATCAATCCCCATAGAGTGCACTGATTGCAATCACCAGTTATATTGGCTACATACTATAGCAGCCAATAATCACATCACAGTCACTACAATATTCTGTCATTATACGATTTATAACTTACCATCCCTAATTTATTTGGCTTTTCATCAATTGATCTCAAGATGTCACATGCTTTTGTAACATGACCTTTTGGGAAGATAACAAGAAAAAGAAAAATAATGAACACTTTAATACCAAATGTTTCTTCTAATTGAGAGATAAGAGTGTAGATACTGAATATGGAAATCTCCTCGACCCCTGGTACTTGCCCCTACAATTAAATCAGGTGTAAGACTTGTTCTTACACCCCCTCCTCACCCACACAGGGACTTGAACAGTCCTTGCAGATAAGGCGAAGATTCACATGGACCCCCTCCAGCCCCATCCACTGCATACCTTTGCTCATGGACTCCTTCACATCTGCGAGGCCAAGTGTAGACTGGGTAACCGTTCCGCAGAGGAATAGAATCATCTGGCATGGAAACAGGCCCTCTGGCCCAACTTGCACATACAGACCAAGATTCCCATCTAAGCTAATCCCACTTGCATGCCTTTGGGATATATCCCTCTAAATCAGGGTTTTCCAATCTGGGATCCACGGACCCCTCAAATAATGGTAGGAGTCCATGGTATAAAAAAGGTTGGGAACTCCTGCTCCAAATCTTTCCTATTCATGTCCCTGTACAAGTGTTTGTTAATTATTGTTAATGTGCCTGTCTCAATCACTTCCTCTGGCAGTTCAGTCCATATTCTTCATTTCCCAACCCTAGGAAAAAGACTGCACATCTTATCTATGCCCCTCAGAACTTTTCAACATGTTAATAAGATTACCCCTCATACTATTACGCTCTGATGAATAAAGTCCCAATCTCCTCAATCTCTCCATAACTCAGTCCCTTGAGACCAGAGAGCATCCTCATAAATCTCCTCAGCACCATTTCCAGCTTAAGGCATATTTCCTACAGCAGGGTGACCAAAATGGTACATAATATTCATAATGCGGCCTCACCTATGTTTTGTACAATTGCAACACAACATCCCAGTTTCTATAGTCAGTGCCCTGACTGATGAAGGCCAACATGCCAAAAGTGTACTTCACCACACTGTCTACCTGTGACACCACTTAGATCCTTCTGTTTTACAACCTTCCCCAAGACCCTAGCATCCACTAGTCCCTCCTCAGTCTGTCTTCCCTAAATGCCACACCTCACACTTATTTCTACGATATATCCTCTCGTGCCTCACTGGCACATTGAGCAACCTTGACGTTTCTTTAGCGCTTGTCTATTTTACAAGGCTGAATTTCTGACTCAACGCTCAACCCAGCACGGATGGAAACCATACAAGGAGCCAGCCGCATTTGAACCCGGGACCACTTGCTTCAAAGTACAGTGCAGATGCAACTACACCACCAGCTGGCTACAAGAACAGGGGCAAAGTGCCTACATTTAGTCCATATTAGCTAATCTGAGCTCCTAGTTCACCCTTCCCATTCCCACAATGACCTTGGCCTTCTCCACTGATAGGATGTAGCTCTACGCAAACTAGAGGAATGACACCTCATATTCCACCTGGTATGACCAGTCCATATGGACCATGGCAACCACCGAGTCAGTTGATAAGACCATCAAACACATAGGAACAGAATTATCTGCCATTCCACCATGGCTGATTTATTATCCCTCTCCATCCCATTCTTCTGCCTTCTGTCTGTAATGTTTGAAACCCTTCTGAATCAAAAACCTATCAACCTCCGCTTTAGATATCCAATGATTTGGCCTCCACAGCTGTCCATGGCAATGAATTCCACATATCACCACACTCTAAAGAAATTTCTCATCTCCACTCTAAATGGATGTTCCTCTATTCTGAGCCAGTGGAATGGGCTGCCGGTGGCATTGGTGGAGGCGGAAACAATAGAGACCCCCGGATGGCTACGTGGAGCTTAGAAAAATAGAGGGCTATGGGTAAGCCTAGGTAGTTCTAAGGTAAGGACATGTTTGGCACAGTTTTCTGGGCCAAAGGGCCTGTATTGTGCTGCAGGTTTTCGATGTCTCTATTTTACTCTCTAGTCCTAGACTCACCCACTATAGGAAACATCTTTTCCACATCCACTCTATCTAAGCCTTTCAATATTTGCTAAGTTTCAATGAGATCCCCCACCCCACACCGGTCTTCTAAACTCCAGTGAGTACAGGCCCAGAGCTGTCAAACACTCCTCATACATTAACACTTCAATGCCAGTACATCCTTTCTTAGATATGGGCCCAAAACTGCTCACAAGGACTCTATCCTTATAAAACACATCCTTGCTTTTATATTCGAGTCCTTTTGAAATTAATACTTTCTTTTTAAATCTTTTTATTGAATAAGTATACAAAAAGGTAAGCCATATAGGCACTAATACACTGTTAGAAAATAGTAAAATTACAGGAGATATTAATACAGATAAAAAAAAGATACAAACAATGTAATTTAAACATAACATAATAAGGTAACATAATAGTATACTAATTTTTATATATATATATCAATAGAGAAAAGGAAAAAAAAACCCCAAAAAAACCCCACCGTGCAACTAAACTAAAAGCAAAGCAAAGCAATGGGCTAACTTGGAACCAAGTAGAGTTAAAGAACTTAAAATCACGTCCTCAAACCCGACCTCCGTTAAAAACAGTAAAAAAAAAACAAGAAGGGTATATAAATATGGAGCAAAAAAGAGAAGAAAAAAAATTACATTAAATGAAAATATTGAATAAAAGATCTCCAGGTCTGTTCAAATTTAATTGAGGAATCATACAGATTGCTTCTAATTTTCTCCAAATTCAAGCATAATATCGTCTGAGAAAACCAAAAAAAGGCAGTTGGAGCATTAAGCTCTTTCCAATGTTGTAAGATACATCTTTTCGCCATTAAAGTAAGAAATGCAATCATTCTACGGGCTGAAGGGGAGAGATTACTGGAAATTTTAGGTAGTCCAAAGATAGCAGTAATAGGGTGAGGAGAGATATCTATATTCAATACCTTTGAGATAATATTAAAGATGTCTCTCCAAAAAGTTTCCAAAGTAGGGCAAGACCAAAACATATGAGTTAAAGAGGCTATCTGCCCCGGACATCTATCACAAAAAGGATTAATATGAGAATAAAAACGAGCTAATTTATCTTTGGACATATGTGCTCTATGAACAACTTTAAATTGAATTAGGGAATGTTTAGCACAGATAGAGGAAGTATTGACTAATTGTAAAATCTGCCCCCAGTCATCCACGGAAATGATAGAACCCAATTCCTGTTCCCAATCTACCCTAATCTTATCAAATGGAGCTTTCCTAAGTTTCATAATAATATTATAAATCATAGCCAATGCACCTTTCTGACATGGATTAAGGTTAATTATAGTATCTAAAATATATGTAGGAGGAAGCATTGGAAAGGAAGAAAGTATAGTACTTGGGAAATTTCTAACTTGTAGATATCTAAAAAATTGTATTCTTGATAAATTATATTTATTAGATAATTGTTCAAAAGACATAAGGGAACCATCTAAAAATAAATCCAAGAACCGTGAAATACCCTTAGTCTTCCAAATTTGAAAAGTACGATCTGTGAAAGAGGGAGGAAAAAATATGTTACCTAAAATAGGAGTCGCTAGCTCAAATTGGTTAAGATCAAAAATTTTCTGAATTGAAACCAAATACGTAAGGTATATTTAACTATCGGGTTAGAGACCTGTTTGAGGCGTTTCAAATCAAAAGGAAGAGAGGAACCTAAAATAGAGCCAAGTGTATAGCCCTGAACAGATTGTAATTCCATTGCTACCCATTTAGGAATGGATAGTATATCCTGGTCAAGTAACCAAAATTTCATATGTCGAATATTAATTGCCCAATAATAGAATCTAAAGTTAGGTAATGCTAAACCTCCATCTCTCTTAGCTTTCTGTAAATGTATTTTACCCAGTCTCGGGTTTTTATTTTGCCAAATAAATGAAGAAATTTTTGAGTCAACTTTATCAAAAAAAGATTTTGGAACAAAAATCGGTAATGCCTGAAATATATATAAAAATTTTGGCAGAAAAAACATCTTAACTGCATTAATATGACCAATCAAAGTTAAATATAATGGAAACCATTTAGATGAAAGTTGAATAATGCGGTCAATTAAGGGTAAAAAATTAATCTTAAATAAATCTTTGTGTTTACAAGTAATTTTAATCCCAAGATATGAAAAATAATTATTAATCAATTTAAACGGAAAGTTATGATATAAGGGAAGTTGTTTATTAATCGGGAAAAGTTCACTCTTACTAAGATTTAATTTATAACCTGAAAAAAGACTAAATTGTGCTAATAACTCTAAAACAGCAGGGATGGATTTTTGGGGATTAGAAATATATAAAAGTAAGTCATCAGCACAGAGTGATATTTTATGGGATTTTAAGCCCCGAGTTATCCCAGTAATATTTGGAGATTCTCAAATGGCAATTGCAAGAGGTTCTAATGCAATATCAAATAATAAAGGACTAAGAGGACAACCTTGTCGAGTACCTCGAAAAAGAGGGAAAAAAGGTGAGCTTAGAGAGTTAGTACGAACCGAGGCCACAGGAGAATGATATAACAGTTTGATCCAGGATATAAATTTGGAGCTAAAATTAAACATTTCAAGCACCTTAAATAAGTAAGGCTATTCTACTCTATCAAAAGCTTTCTCAGCATCTAAAGAGATAACACACTCAGGAACATTTTGTGAGGGGGTATAAACAATATTTAACAGTGTGCGAATGTTATAAAAAGAGTAACGACCTTTAATAAAACCCGTTTGGTCTTCCGAAATAATAAAAGGAAGTACTTTTTCTAATCTGTTTGCTAATAATATAGAAAAAATTTTAGAATCAACATTTAATAAAGATACATACATCAAAGTTGCTGGTGAACGCAGCAGGCCAGGCAGCATCTAGGAAGATATTGGTCTATAAGATGCACATTGAGCAGGATCTTTATCCTTCTTTAATATTAGAGAGATTGACACTCTATTGAAAGATTCGGGAAGTTTACCAAGTTTTAATGAAGCCTCGAAAACCCTACAGAACCAAGGGATTAATGAAGGTGCAAAACATTTATAAAATTCTGCGGTTAACCCATCAGGGCCAGGAGCTTTCCCCAGGTTCATAGAGGAAATAACATTCTTAATCTCATCAGTGGTAATGGGAGTATCTAGCATAGAAGACATATCCTGTGAAATCTCAGGGAAATCTAGGTTATCTAAAAAATCATTCATATATTTAGAGTCTCGAGAAGACTCTGATTGATATAAGGAAGAATAAAAATCAAAGAAGGTTTGATTAATCCCCGCATGATCAAGTATCAGTCGATCATTTTGATTATAAATCTGATTAATTTGAGATTTAGCATAATTAGATTTCAATTGGTTAGCCAACAGTTTGCCAATTTTGTCTCTGCGTACATAAAATTCACTTCTTGTTTTCTTTAATTGGTTTACAATCGAGGACGAAAGTAATAAACTGTGTTCCATTTGAAGTTCAGTTCTTTGTTTATATAACTCCTCAGAGGGAGCTGTAACATATTTCTTATCAATTTCCTTAATCTCGTCCACAATTACCAACTCCTCCTGCTTCAGCTTCTTCCTCAAAGCAGCAGAATACGAGATAATCTGACCACAAATATAAGCTTTAAAAGTATCCCAAAGAATGTTCACAGAAATATCCTCTGTATCGTTGATTGTAAAAAAAAATCAATCTGTTCATTCATAAAGTTAACAAAGTCCGAGTGCTGAAGCAACAGCGAATTAAAACACCATCGTCTATTATTTTGTGTATTGGCCAGAATTTTAATAGAAAGCTTAAGTGGAGCATGATCCGAAATGGTTATAGAGTCATAATCACATTTAATCACTGAAGAAATAAGACGAGAGTCAATAAATAATCAATTCTTGAATAGGAATGGTGAACATGTGAAAAAAAAAGGAAAATCTTTTTCCTGAGGATGCAAAAAACGCCAAATGTCTGTTGACCCAGAATCAGAGAGGAATGAATTAATCAAAGTTGCAGATTTATTAGGTAAGGTCCGAAGAGGAGCCGAATGATCCAAAGCTGGAGATAAACAGGTATTAAGATCTCCACCCCAGATCAATGAAAATTCATTCAAATTCGGGAACTGATTGTATAATGATTTATAAAATTCCGGACAGTCCATATTGGGAGCATAAACATTAACCAAAACTACCTTTTTATTAAATAGTAGACCACTAACCAGTAGAAATCTACCATTCGGATCAGAGATAATATCATGATGTATAAAAGTAACTGAGGAGTCTATAAAAATAGAGACGCCTCGAATCTTAGCGTTAGAGTTCGAATGAAACTGTTGTTCCTTCCAGAATTTAAAAAAACGTAGTCTGTCCCCCCTCCACACATGGGTCTCTTGTAAAAATAGAATTTGTGCTTTAAGCCTCCGGAACACTATAAAAACTTTTTTCCTTTTAATAGGATGGTTAAGACCATTAGTATTCCAGGAGACAAAATTAATAATAGATTCCATAAACCCTAAAGTCAACCCGCAAAAAGGAGGATTGACAATAGGCTCAACCCACGAACCCGAAAAGGGAACAGAACAAACAAGAGATACCGGGGAGGAGAATGCAACCAATACTTCAATAGTGTAAATAGCCCAAGAAGAAAAAAACTAAAACATGAAACCCCTCCCACCACCCCCCACCCCATGACCCCAAGGCTAAATCTAAAACAGACCAGCCGGAAAGAAGCAAGCACTAAAACTACCCCCATGACTTCCGATAGACGCTCACTAAAAAAAAGAGTAAATATAAAAAAGATCAGCTAGTTATAAAACAGTAAAAGAATAAAAAAAGTAAATCAATTAAAACAAACACTTAATATAACAGAGAAAAAGCCAGAAAATATAAAAAAAACCGCAACAAACCCCAGACCCTATGAATAAACAAAAAAAAGAAATGAAATTATTAACATAAACTAGTTATGAAAACCTACAAAAAAAAGTAGATTTAAAAACTACAAAATTTAAGGCCTCAAAGGAAATACGTAGAATGACGTTCAGGGAATAACCACCCAGAATCCCCTGGGAAAAAGAAAGGAATGAAGCAGATAGAAAGAAAGTTTAGCAACCATATTAATTAATCAAAAATAAACTTTTCTGCCCATATAAGGAAAAAAAAATTAAGGCCGACAGATTCACAACCTCCGATCAAACGGAGATAGTTAAAAATTACGATTAAGATGTTGAAGGTGAAAATTGATCCAGATAACTCTGGGCATCCGATGGAGATTCCAAAAAACGGAGGGCTCCATCCAACGTACGAATCCTTAGACGTGCTGGGTAAAGCAGCGCTGGTTTTAAATCCATCTTGTAGAGTTCCGACATCACAGATCTGTAACGAACCAGCTGATCCTGAATTGATTTGCTGAAATCCTCCACGAACCGGAAATGAAGATCCAAAAAATCAATGTAACCTTTAGATCGAACAAATCGAAACAGTTTCTCCTTGTCTTGAAAGTAATGAAAACGCAAGATGACATGTCGAGGTTTATCTGACTTAGACGAGTATGATGGAACTCTGTGAACACGATCCAATAACGGTGGTTGGTCAGGAAATACAGTAGGAAATGCATCTTTTAAAAGTTGAGAAAAATACTTCATAGGGTTGTCAGATTCAACAGCTTCACACACACCAATCATTCGAAGATTCTGCCGTCGCATTCTGGATTCTAAGTCAGAGTTTTTAAAGGTCAGAAAGTCAAGTTTTTTCTTCATTATAGTCATTGTTTCTTCAATTTTCCCCATCTTGAGTTCATTTTGTTGCGTGAATTTTTGAAGATTAGAGATAGCTGACTGATGTTCCGTGATAGATGTTTGTATTTTATCGATTGAATCGGCAATTTTCTGGAAATTAATTGAAATTTCCGCACGAATCAGCTCCGTAATAGAGGTTGAAATTTCCCTATGAATTAGATCCGATATAGCTTTCAAAGTCACTGGTGGTTCAGTCGGAGGAAAATCGGTACCTTTCGGTCTAACCGGAGGTTTGCCGTCTTTCCCATTTTTTCCATTCTTAGACATAGCAGACCTTAAAAGCATCCGATTATTGAAGAGCCCAATTTGTTTCAAAGTATTGTAAAAGTCGATGCCTTAATGGTTAGTTAAAATATAGCTGATCATAAGAAGAAAAACTCAGAGGTAATGGAGCGAGTCAAGAACACGACTTCACTCCATGAGCTCCACCGGAAGTCCCCCTTTTGAAATTAATACTAACACTGCATTTGCCTTCGTTACCACCAACTCAACCTGCAAATTAACCTTTAAGGAATTCTGCACAAGGACTCCTGAGTTCCTTTGCAGCACCTCTGATTTCTGAATTTACTCCCCATTTACAAAATAGTCTAAGTCTTTATTCTTTCTATCAAAGTGAATGACCACACACTTCCCTAGACTATATTCCATCTGCTACTTCTTTGCCTTTTCTCCTAATCTGTCCAGGTCCTTCTGAAGACTTCCTGCTTTCTCAACACTACCTGTCCCTCCATGTATCTTTATAGCATCCCAAAATTAGTATCAGTTGATTAATATCAATATGAACATTAAGTTTTCCAATTTTAAATGAGTCTACCTCCTGGTCAATTCCTTCTCCTTCCCAATCTCCTTGTGATCTTCCACTGGTCCTCACATTTTCTGTCTCTTTGCCAAACCAGCCCATCACCCCATTCCCCTGGTTCCATCCAACTACTACAGAAAAAGATTACCCCACAGGTTCCCATTCAACCCAATCTGGTTCTGGCTCCATCTGTGATCAGGCTCTGACCAACTGGCTCCCATTATCACTGTTCAAACAAGGATGCAGGTGAAAGGCCGAAACTACAGTACAGTCCAATTAACTCAACACCCGAGGTTGGGAAAATGCTTAAAGCTATCTTTAAGGAAGAAATAGCAGGAGATCTGGATAGCAAACACAAGGAATTCTGCAGATGCTGGAAATTCAAGCAACACACATCAAAGTTGCTGGTGAACGCAGCAGGCCAGGCAGCATCTCTAGGAAGAGGTACAGTACCTCTTCCTCGAGATGCTGCCTGGCCTGCTGCGTTCATCAGCAACTTTGATGTGTGTTGTTTGGAGATCTGGATAGATTTGGTTCCATTAGGCAGACACAGCATGGATTCATGAAGAGCACGTCCTGCTTGACAAATTTGCTGCAGTTCATTGAGGATATAATGAATTCAGCGGATGAGGGGAAATGGGTGAATGTTGTACAGTTGGACTTCCAGAGGCGTCAATAAAGCTGTCGCATAAAAGATGAAGGTACATAAAGTGGAGGTAATGCATTAGCATGGATAGAGGATGGGTAAGACAAATACAATGCACAGTTGGGATAAATGGGTGGTTCTCTGTTTGCAGGCTGTGGTGAGTGGAGCGATGCAACTGTTCATAATATACAGTAACGATTTCAAAGAGGGGTCAGAGTGCAGCACACCTACATTTGCTGATGACTCTGAATTGAGTGGAAAACAGATTGTGTCGAGAATACACAGAGTCTGCAGAGAGCTAATGATAGGCTACATGAGTGGGCAAGGATCTAGCAGATGGAGTACCATATTGGCAGATGCAAGGTCATCCACATTGGGAATAAAAGTAGAAGATCAAATTATTATTTAAATGGTGAAAGAATGTAGTATGCCATAAGACCATAAGACATAGGAGCAGAATTAGGTCATCTGGCCTATTGAGACTGCTCCACCATTCAATCATGGCTGATCCTTTTTTCCTCTCCTCAGCCCCACTCCCTGTTCTTCTCCCCACAACCTTTGAAGTTGTGTCCAATCAAGAACCTATCAAGATTTGCCTGAAATACATCCAACGTCCTGGCCTCCGCACCTGCCTGTGGTAATAAATTCCATAAATTCACCACCTAAAGAAATTTCTCTGCATCACTGTATTAAATTTTGAGACTATTTTGAGACTACGCCCTCTACTTCCAAACTACCCCACCACAGGAAACATCCCTTCCACATCCACTCTGACTACATTCAAAAGGTTTCAATGAAATTCACCCACCCACCTGCATCCTTCTAAATTGGAATGCGTACAGGCTCAGAGCCACCCAACCTGCCAGTTAACCTTCAGACTGTTCTACACAAGGACTCCACATCTCTCTCCATCTCAATTTTTTGGATTTTCTCCCCATTTACAAAATAGTCTGCACATTTATTTCCACTACCAAAGTGCATAACCATGTATTTTCCAACATTGTATTTCATGTACCATTTTCTTGCCCGTTCTCCAAAGTTTTCTGTCTTTCTGCACCCTACCTGTTTCCTCAACACTTCCTGTCCCTCCACCAATCTTCGTATCATCTGCAAACTTCACAACAAAGCCATCTATTCCATCATCTAATTAATCCGTATACAGCATAAAAAGAAGTGGTCCCAACACCGACCCCTGCGGAACACCACTAGTCAATGGCAGCCAATCAGAAAAGGATCCTTTTATACCCACTCAACGCCGTCTACCAATAAGTCAATGATATAACTAGACCAATAACTGAAATACCATGTGCTCATAACTTGGTAAGCAGCCTCATGTGTGGCACTGTGCCCAAGGTCTTCTGAAAGCCCAAATCCTCACTCTCTTTTGTTTTTACATTAGCTTTGACATCCCTTGTTGTACTATTGTGCCATCTGAGTATTTCTTTGATTTTGGAATACATCAATCATGCACCTGCCTCATTTTCCCTAGAAACTCAGGCCATTGCTGCTCTGCTGACATCCCTGACAGCATCTCCTTCCAATTTACTTCAGCCAACTCCTCTCTCATACCACTGTAATTTCCTTTACTCCACTGAAATACTGCTACGTCAGACTTTACTTTCTCCCAATCAAATTTCAAGTTGAACTCAATCATATTGTGTATGGTGCAAAAGGACTTGGGAGTGTTTGGGTGTGAATCACAGAAGGTTGATCTCCAGATGCAACAGTGTATTAACTAGGCAAATGGAATGTTGGCCTTCATTGCTATAGGGATTGAAGTTAAGAGCAGGGAGATTCTGTTGCAACTATATAGCATACTGATGAGGCCACACCTGGAGTACTATGTGCAGTTCTGGTCTCCTTACTTGAGAAAAGATATACCAACTTTGGAAGGGGTGCAGAGAAAGTTCACCAAACTGAATCCTGAAATGAGTCAGTCCATGAGGAGAGATTGACTTGTCTGGAATTATATTGCTCGAATTCAGAGGAATGAGAGGGAATCTTATAGAAACTAGGGGACAAAGCTTCAAGATTCAGCGGAATAGATGTAGGATGGAAATGATGAGTGCTTTTCCCAGAGAATAGTCAATCTGTGAAATTCTCTGCTCAAGGAGGTAGTAGAGTCTCAGTAAATACACTTAAGACACAAGTAGTGGTTTTTTTTTGCAACGCAAGGGAATTCTGGATCATGGGGAAAAAGCAGGTAGATGGAGCTGAGTCCATGGCCAGATCAGCCATCATCTTATTGAATAGCAGAGCAGGCTCGACAGACAACTCCTATTCCTATTACACCTCCTCTACATATCAAGCAGGAACATTTCTGTTCCTGTTCATCTTCCTCCAATCTTCACACCTCATCTCATATGCCTCACCTCTCTATTTGCCATCATCAGTCACTCACTTGCCACCAATCCCTAACTCCACACTCCCACCACTCCCCACCCACCTTTATACCCCTTCACATTAGTCCACCTCCGATTCCTGCCTCACTGTTCTCCTTATTGGCTGTCTTCCCTCTTAGCCCCAATGCAGCGTTTTGACCAAAAATGTGGGAAATTCTTCTTCTCCCACAGAGGCTGCTCGACCCACTGAGTTCTTCCAGCAGATTGCTTTGTTGATTCTTCCACTCTCCACCCACAGAAAGGACCATTTATAATCAAGCATTGAGCAGCAATTTTAAACAAAGTGATTGAGAAACTAACATGCTAGAATGTCAGAATTCAGAGAGGGATACCCACCTTGAACAAGGTATAACTGTGCGATTGTCATCTTCAGTTCAAATGCATTTTCTGGGTGTTGTTCCAAGAAATCCTTCAAATCAAAATACATCGGAATTACTGATATTAACTCATGGTTCTCACACAGCAACGTTCAAGAACACAGTAAAGTTCAATATTTTAAAAACCAGATACAGAGGCACTGGAGAGGTTGCAGAAAAAATATAGAAGGATGATATTAGAAATGCAAAGATGTATATAGAACCATAGAAAACCTACAGCACAATACAGGCCCTTTGGCCCACAAAGTTGTGCCAGACATGTCCCTACCTTAGAAATTACTAGGCTTCCCATAGCCCTCTATTTTTCTAAGCTCCATGTACCTGTCCAAAAGTCTCTTAAAAGACCCACCTCCACCACTGTTGCCAGCAGCCCATTCCACGCACTCACCACTCTCTGAGTAAAAAACTTACCCCTGACATCTTCTCTGTACCTACTCCCCAGCACCTTAAACCTGTGTCCTCTTGTGGCAACCATTTCAGCCCTGGGAAAAAGCCTCTGACTATCCACATGATCAATGCCTCTCATCATCTTATACACCTCTATCAGGTCACCTCTCATTCTCCATCGCTCCAAGGAGAAAGGGCCGAGTTCACACAACCTATTCTCACAAGGCATGCTCCCCAATACAGGCAACATCCTTGTAAATCTCCTCTGCACCCTTTCTATGGCTTCCACATTCTTCCTGTAGTGAGGCGACCAGAACTGAGCACAGTACTCCAAGTGTGGTCTGACCAGGGTCCTATATAGCTCTAACATTACCTCTCAGCTCCTAAATTCAATTCCACAATTGATGAAGGCCAAAGCGCCGTATGCTTTCTTAACCACAGAGTCAACCTGCGCAGCTGCTTTGAGCGTCCTATGGACTCAGACCCCAAGATCCTTCTGATCCTCCACACTGTCAAGAGTCTTACCATTAATACTATATTCTGCCATCATATTTGACCTACCAGAATGAACCACCTCACACTTATCTGGGTTGAACTCCATCTGCCACTCTCAGCCCAGTTTTGCATCCTATCAATGTCCCGCTGTAACCTCTGACAGCCCTCCACACTATCCACAACACCGCCAACCTTTGTGTCATCAGCAAACTTACTAACCCACTTCCTCATCCAGGTCATTTATAAAAATCTCGAAGAGTAAAGATCCCAGAACAGATCCCTGAGGCACACCACTGGTGACCAACCTCCATGCAGAATATGACATGTCTACAACCACTCTTTGCCTTCTGTGGGCAAACCAGATCTGGATCCACAAAGCAATTTCCCCTTGATCCCATGCCTCCTTACTTTCTCAATAAGCCTTACATGGGGTACCTTATCAAATGCCTTGCTAAAATCCATAAACACTACATCTACGCTCTTCCTTCATCAATGTGTCTAGTCACATCCTAAAAAAATTCAATCAGGCTCGTAAGGCATGACCTGACTTTGACAAAGCCATGCTGACTATTCCTAATCATATTATACCTCTCCAAATGTTCATAAATCCTGCCTCTCAGGATCTTCTCCATCAACTCACCAACCACTGAAGTAAGACTCACTGGTCTATAATTTCCTGGGCTATCTCTACTCCCTTTCTTGAATAAGGGAACGACATCCGCAACCCTCCAATCCTCCGGAACCTCCTCCATCCCCATTGATGATGCAAAGATCATTGCCAGAGGCTCAGCAATCTTCTCCCTCGCCTCCCACAGTAGCCTGGGGTACATCTCATCCAGTCCTGGCGACTTATCCAACTTGATGCTTTCCAAAAGCTCCAGCACATCCTCTTTCTTAATATCTACATGCTCAAGCTTTTCAGTCTGCTGCAAGTCAGCACTACAATCACCAAGATCCTTTTCCATAGTGAATACTGAAGTATTCATTAGGTACCTCTGGTTCCATACACACTTTTCCACTGTCACACTTGATAGGTCCTTATTCTTTCACGTCTTAACCTCTTGCTCTTCACATACTTGTAGAATGCCTTGGGGTTTTCCTTCATCCTGCCCGCCAAGGCCTTCTCATGGCCCCTTCTGGCTCTCCTAATTTCCTTCTTAAGCTCCTTCCTGTTAGCCTTATAATCTTCCAGATCTCTAACATTACCTAGCTCTCTGAACCTTTTGTAATCTTTTCTTTTTTTTTGACTAGATTTATTAAAGCCTTTATACACTACCATTCCTGTACCCTACCATAACTTCCCTGTCTCATTGGAACGTACCTGTGCAGAACTTCACACAAATATCCCCTGAACATTTGCCACATTTCTTCCACACTTCTTCCACACTTTTCCCTGAGAATATCTGTTTCCAATTTAAGCTTCCAATTTCCTGCCTGATAGCCTCATAATTCCCCTTACTCCAATTAAACGCTTCTCTAACTTGTCTGTTCCTATCTCTCTCCAATGATATTGTAAAGGAGATAGAATTATGATCACTATCTCCAAAATGCTCTCCCACTGAGAGATCTGACATCTGACCAGGTTCGTTTCCCAATACCAAATCAAGTACAGCCTCTCCTCTTGTAGGCTTATCTACATATTGTGTCAAGAAACCTTCCTGAACACACCTAACAAACTCCACCTCATCTGGACCCCTTGCTCTAGGGAGATGCCAGTCAATATTTGGGAAATTAAAATCTCCTATCACGACAACTCTGTTATTATTACACCTTTCCAGGATCTGTTTCCCTATCTGATCCTCGATATCCCTGTTACTATTGGGCAGCCTATAAAAAACACCCAGTAAAGTTATTGACCCCTTCCTGTTCCCAACCTCCACCCACAGAGACTCTGTAGACAATCCCTCCATGACATCCACCTTTTCTGCGGCCGTGACACTATCTCTGATTAACAGTGCCACGCCCCCACCTCTTTTGCCTCCCTCCCTGTCCTTTCTGAAACATCTAAAACCCAGCACTTGAAGTAACCATTCTTGTCCCTGAGCCATCCAAGTCTCTGTAATGGCCACCACATCGTATCTCCAACTACTGATCCACGCTCTAAGCTCATCCGCTTTGTTCACAACACTCCTTGCATTAAAATAGATGCATCTCAAACCTTTGGTCTGAGCGCAACCCTTCTCTATCACCTGCCTATCCTCCCTCTCGCACTGTCTCCAAGCTTTCTCTATTTGTGAGCCAACCTCCTCTTCCCCAGTCTCTTCAGTTTGGTTCCCACCCCCCAACAATTCTAGTTTAAACTCTCCCCAGTAGCCTTAGCAAACCTCCCCCCCAGGATATTGGTCCCGCTCGGATTCAAGTGCAACCCGTCCTTTTTGTACAGGTCACACCCGCCCCAAAAGAGATCCCAACGATCCAGAAATCTGAATCCCTGCCCCCTGCTCCAATCCCTCAGCCACACATTTATCTTCCACCTCATTCTATTCCTGTACAGGCAGTAATCCCAAGGTTACTATCTTTGCAGTCCTGTCTCTCAATTTCCTTCCTAACTCCCTGTAGTCTGTTTTCAGGACTTCTTCTGTTTTCCTACCTATGTCATTGGTAACAATATGTACCACGACCTCTGGCTGTTCTCCCTCCCGCTGCAGGATATCTTGAACGCAATCTGAAACATCCCAGACCCTGGCCCCTGGGAGGCAAACTACCATCCAAGTTTCTTTTCTGCGTCCACAGAATCGCCTGTCTGACCCCTAACTATAGAGTCCCCTATCACTACTGCCTTTCTCTTCATTTCCCCACCCTTCTGAGCCACAGGGCCAGACTCTGTGCCAGAGGTACAGCCACTGTTGCTTCCCCCAGGTAGACTGTCCCCCCCCCCAACGGTACTCAAACAGTAGTACTTATTGTCAAGGGGTACAGCCACAGGGGTGCTCTCTGGTACCTGACTCTTCCTATTCCCCCCCCTGACTGTGACCCACTTGTCTGTCTCCCCTGGCCCTGGTGTGACCACCTGCCTATAGCTCCTCTCTGTCACCTCCTCACTCTCCCTGACCAGGCGACTGTCATCAAGCTGCATCTCCAGTTCCCTAACTCGGTCCCTCACATATCAGAGAACAAACCAAGTGGGTCTCTTTTCTCATATCAAAAATTTGATATGCCTATGAATTCAGTGCTGGGCCATCAGCTTTGAGCTTGGCTGGATTTTTCATTTGTCCTCAATCATCCTCAGGCTGTAACTACAGTGGTGAATTTCATTACTGACAAACTGCCTTGCTGAAAGGTGGATAATGTTTTCCACAGTCCTGTCATGGATTTTTATTGTTAGAAAGTCGTGTTCAATAGAATCAGAATCAGAATCGGAATCCTTTATTATTGCCAAGTATGTGGACACATACAGGGAATTTGCTGCCGGTTTCCGAGCTCTCGCTGTACAGAATCAAAAAGCAAACAATAGTGCAAATAATCGTGAACTATATACAATGAGGTATACCTGTGTATGTACAGGTGGACTTGGTTTATAATAGACTAAAATTCAAGTGTTCATAAGACTGATGGCATACGGAAAGAAACTGTTCTTGTACCTATTTGTCCTGACATACAGTGATCTAAAGCGCCTACCAGAAGGAAGGAGTTGGAACAGGTGATGTCCAGGGTGTGATGGGTCTACAATGATGCTGCTTGCTCACTTCCTGACTCTAGATGCATACAAGTCCTGGATCGAGGGCAGCTTCACACCAATAATCCTTCCCGCAGCCCTGACGGTTCTTTGGAGTCTATTCTTGTCTTGTTTGGTAGCTGATCCAAACCAGACAGTGATGGACGAACAGAGAGCAGACTGGATTATTCCTGAGTAGAATTGAATCAGCAGCTCCTGAGGGAGGTTGCACTTCCTGAGTTGACGTAGGAAATACAAGCTCTGCTGAGCCTTTTTGATAAGAGTGTCCGCATTGGGTGTCCACTTCAGGTCCTGGGAGATTGTGTCACCCAGAAACCTGAAGGTCTCCACAGCAGACACAATACTGTTGAGCATAGTGAGTGGGGGGAGTATTGGGGGGCTCCTCCTGAAGTCCACTGTCATCTCCACAGTCTTGAGCGTATTTAGCTCCAGATTGTTCTGACCACACCAGAGGGCCAGCCGTTCCACCACCCATCTGTGTGTAGACTCATCACCGTCTCGGATAAGGCCAATGACAGTTGTGTCGTCTGCAAACTTCAGGAGTTTAACAGATGGATGCTGTGAGGTGCAGTCATTAGTTTAAAGGGAGAAGAGCAGTGGGGAGAGCACACATCCCTGGGGGGCACCGGTACTGATTGTCTGGGTGCTAGAAATGATGCTCTCCAGCCTCACTTGCTGCACCCTGTCAGTCAGGAAGCTTGTGATCCACTGACAGATGGCGGGGGAGACAGTGAGCTGGGTGAGTTTGGAGTGGAGGATTTCTGGGATGATGGTGTTGAACACCGAACTGAAGTCAACAAACAGGACCCTCACAGAAGTTCCTGGGTTGTCGAGGTGTTGTAGTATGTAATGCAGTCCCAGGCTGACTGCATCATCCACTGACCTATTTGCCCGATAAGCAAACTGCAGGGGGTCCTGCAGGGGGCCTGTGATGTCCTTCAGGTGAGCCAGCACTAGTCTCTCAAAGGACTTCATGACCATAGAGTCAGCAGGTTGACAGAAAATCTTTGCCATGCCAATGTTGAATGACCACAGCAAACCTCCGAGGTAAAGAATTCCAAAGTTTTATCAGCCACTGAGAAGAAATTTCTCATCCCAGTCCCACATGTGTTACTCCTTAATCTGAAAGTATGAATCCAAGGCTCAACCAGTTATGTTTCTATCAGATCTCTTTTCATTTTTCTGAGTTCTGGAGAGTACAGTCCCAATCTACATAATGTTTTTTTATTGCGGTTAATTGGGGGGGGTCATTGATTTCCATATGGTAATGTATCGATTGCTGTTGTTACTTTTCTTTTCTCCATTTCTCGCAAGAGACCTTCCATAGATATAGGCTCTTAAGTTGCTCAGGGTGATTATCTCCTGAAAAGCATGCTAGGTTTCATAGAATGAAGTCACATTCAAAGTTTACAAGGATGGGATATGTGCAATGGTAATTGTCTTGAAAGTGTTTTGAAGCAGTGAATGAGAGCAACATCTTGCAGAGCAGCAGCCATTTGAAAAATTCAAGTCTCAACAGGAGTGAGCCACTGTTATGAAGTAGCGAGTGACAAGAGAAACATCTTGCAGAGCAGGAGCCATTTGAAGCCTGCAAATTCATTGGGAGTGAGTTTGTTTTGAAGTAGCGAGTAAGGATGTTCTCTGGCAAGGCTCTGATTGGTAAGTGGGAAGCCTTCAAAGGAGAAATTTTGAGAGTGTAGAGCTTGTATGTTCCTCGTGAACGCAGCAGGCCAGGCAGCATCTCTAGGAAGAGGTACAGTCGACGTTTCGGGCCTAGTGATGCTGCCTGGCCTGCTGCGTTCTCAGCGACTTTGATGTGTGTTGCTTGAATTTCCAGCATCTGCAGAATTCCTCGTGTTTGTGTTTGTATGTTCCTGTCAGGATTAAAGGCAAAGTGAATAGGAATAAGGAACCTTGGTTCTCAAGGGATATTGCAACTCTGATAAAGCAGAAGAGAGCGTTGTATGACATGTATAGGAAACAGGGAGTAAATAAGGTGCTTGAGGAGTATAAAAAGTGCAAGAAAATACTTGAGAAGGAAATCAGGAGGGCTAAAAGAAGACATGAGCTTTTACAGGCATATTAAGAGCAAAAGGATTGTAAGGGATAAAATTGGTCCTCTTGAAGATCAGAGTGGTCGGCTATGTGCGGAACCAAAAGAAATGGGGGAGATCTTAAATAGGTTTTTTGCGTCTGTATTTACTAAGGAAACTGGCATGAAGTCTATGGAATTAAGGGAAACAAGTAGTGAGATCATGGAAACTGTACAGATCGAAAAGGAGGAAGTGCTTGCTGTCTTGAGGAAAATTAAAGTGGATAATTCCCCGGGACTTGACAGGGTGTTCTCTCGGACCTTGAAGGATACTAATGTTGAAATTGCAGGGGCCCTGGCAGAAATATTTAAAATGTCGCTGTCTACAGGTGAGGTGCCGGAGGATTGGAGAGTGGCTCATGTTGTTCCGTTGTTTAAAAAAGGATCGAAAAGTAATCCGGGAAATTATAGGCCGCTAAATTTGACGTCGGTAGTGGGTAAGTTATTGGAGGGAGTACTAAGAGACAGAATCTACAAGCATTTGGAGAGACAGGGACTTATTAGGGACAGTCAACATGGCTTTGTGCATGGTAGGTCATGTTTGACCAATCTATTGGAGTTTTTCGAGGAGGTTACCAGGAAAGTGGATGAAGGGAAGGCAGTGGATATTGTCTACATGGACTTCAGTAAGGCCTTTGACAAGGTCCTGCATGGGAGGTTAATTAGGAAAATTCAGTCGCTAGGTATACATGGAGAAGTGGTAAATTGGATTAGACATTGGCTCAATGGAAGAAGCCAAAGAGTGGTAGTAGAGAATTGCTTCTCAGAGTGGAGGCCTGTGACTAGTGGTGTGCCACAGGGATCAGTGCTGGGTCCATTGTTATTTGTCATCTATATCAATGATCTGGATGATAATGTGGTAACTTGGATCAGCAAATTTGCTGATGATACAAAAACTGGAGGTGTAGTGGACAGTGAGGAAGGTTTTCAAAGCTTGCAGAGGGACTTGGACCAGCTGGAAAAATGGGCTGAAAAATGGCAGATGGAGTTTAATACAGACAAGTGTGAGGTATTGCACTTTGGAAGGATAAACCAAGGTAGAACATACAGGGTAAATGGTAAGGCACTGAGAAGTGCAGTAGAACAGAGGGATCTGGGAATACAGACACAAAATTCCCTAAAAGTGTCGTCACAGGTAGATAGGGTCGTAAAGAGAGCTTTTGGTACATTGGCCTTTATTAATCAAAGTATCGAGTATAAGAGCTGGAATGTTGTGATGAGGTTGTATAAGGCATTGGTGAGGCCGAATCTGGAGTATTGTGTTCAGTTTTGGTCACCAAATTACAGGAAGGATATAAATAAGGTTGAAAGAGTGCAGAGAAGGTTTACAAGGATGTTGCGGGGACTTGAGAAACTCAGTTACAGAGAAAGGTTGAATAGGTTAGGACTTTATTCCCTGGAGCGTAGAAGAATGAGGGGAGATTTGATAGAGGTAGATAAAATTATGACGGGTATAGATAGAGTGAATGCAAGCAGGCTTTTTCCACTGAGGCAAGGGGAGAAAAAAACCAGAGGACATGGGTTAAGGGTGAGGGGGGAAAAGTTCAAAGAGAACATTAGGGGGGGCTTCTTCACACAGAGAGTGGTGGGAGTATGGAATGAGCTGCCAGACGAGGTGGTAAATGCAGGTCCTTTTTTAAGATTTAAGAATAAATTGGACAGATTCATGGATGGGAGGTGTATGGAGGGATATGGTCCGTGTGCAGGTCAGTGGGACTAGGCAGAAAATGGTTCGGCACAGCCAAGAAGGGCCAAAAGACCTGTTTCTGTGCTGTAGTTTCTATGGTTTCTACCTGTGAAGCAACTTTCAGGGATCTGTGGACATGTACCCCCAGATCACTCTGCTCCTCCACATGATCAAGTATCCTGCCATTTACTTTGTACTCTGCCTTGGAGTTTATCCTTCCAAAATGTACCACCTCACACTTCTCTGGGTTGAACTCCATCTGCCACTTCTCAGCCCACTTCTGCATCCTATCAATGTCTCTCTGCAATCTTTGACAATCCTCTACACCATCCACAACACCACCAACCTTTATGTCGTCTGCAAACTTGCCAACCCACCCTCCTTCCCCCACATCCAGATTGTTAATAAAAATCACGAAAAGTAAAGGTCCCAGAACCGATCCTTGTGGGACACCACTAGTCACAACCCTCCAATCCGAATATACTCCCTCCACCACGACGTTTTCTGTAGGCAAGCCAATTCTGAATCCGCCTGGCCAAACTTCCCTGGATCCCATGCCTTCTGACTTTCTGAATAAGCCTACCATGTGGAACCTTGTCAAATACCTTACTAAAATCCATATAGATCACATCCACCGAACTACCCTCATCTATATGCCTGGTCACCTCCTCAAAGAACTCTATCAGGCTTGTTAGATACGATCTGCCCCTCACAAAGCCATGCTGACTGTCCCTGATCAGACCATGATTCTCTAAATGCCCACAGATCCTATCTCTAAGAATCTTTTCCAACAGCTTTCCCACCACAGACGTAAGGCTCACTGGTCTATAATTACCCGGACAATCCCTCCTACCTTCTTTGGACAAGGGGACAACATTCACCTCCCTCCAATCCTCCGGTACCATTCCCGTGGACAACGAGGACATAAAGATCCGAGCCAGAGGCTCAGCAATCTCTTCCCTCGCCTCGTGGAGCAGCCTGGGGAATATTCCGTCAGGCCCCGGGGATTTATCTGTCCTAAGGTATTTTAACAACTCCAACATCTCCTCTCCCTTAATATCAACATGCTCCAGAACATCAACCTCACTCATATTGTCCTCACCATCAAGTTCCCCCTCATTGGTGAATACTGAAGAGAAGTATTCATTGAGGACCTCACTCACTTCCACAGCCTCCAGGCACATCTTCCCACCTTTACCTCTAATCGGTCCTACCTTCACTCCTGTCATCCTTTTTTTCTTCACATAATTGAAGAATGCCTTGGGGTTTTCCTTTACCCTACTTGCCAAGGCCTTCTCATGCCCCCTTCTTGGTCTCCTCAGCCCCTTCTTAAGCTCCCTTCTTGCTACCCTATATTCCTCAATAGACCCATCTGATTCTTGCTTCCTAAACCCCATGTATGCTGCCTTCCTCCACCTGACTAGATTTTCCACCTCACTTGTCACTCATGGTTCCTTCACCCTACCATTCTTTATCTTCCTCACCAGGACAAATTTATCCCTAACATCCTGCAAGAGATCCCTAAACATTGACCACATGTCCATAGTACATTTTTCTTGCAAAAACATCATCCCAATTCACATACGCAAGTTCTAGCCTTATAGCCTCAAAATTTGCCCTTCCCCGATTAAAAATTTTCCTGTTCTCTCTGATTCTATCCTTTTCCATGATAATGCTAAAGGCCAGGGAGCGGTGGTCACTGTCCCCCAGATGCTCATCCACTGAGAGATCTGTGACCTGACCCAGTTCATTACCTAGTACTAGATCTAGTATGGCATTCCCCCCAGTCGGCCTGTCCACATTCTGTAACAGGAATCCGTCCTAGACACATTTAACAAACTCTGCCCCGTCTAAACCATTGGAACTAATCAGATGCCAATCAATATTAGGGAAGTTAAAGTCACCCATGATAACAACCCTGTTATTTTTCCACCTTTCCAAAATCTGCCTCCCAATCTGCTCCTCTGTATCTCTGCTGCTACCAGGGGGCCTATAGAATACCCCCAATAGAGTAACTGCTCCCTTCCTGTTCCTGACTTCTACCCAGACTGACTCAAAAGAGGATCTTGCTACATTACCCACCCTTTCTGGAGCTGTAATAGTATCCCTGACCAGTAATGCCACCCCTCCTCCCCTTTCCCCCCCTCTCTATCCCTTTTAAAGCACTGAAATCCAGGAATATTGAGAATCCATTCCTGCCCTGGTGCCAGCCAAGTCTCTGTAATGAGTGAGTCTGGGCTGGTATCAGTTTAATATAATGAGTGAGTGAGTCTGGGCTGGTATCAGTTTAATGTAATGAGTGAGTGAGTCTGGGCTGGTATCAGTTTCATTGAAGTGGAAGTCACATCAGCTGCCAAATAGGATGATCTCGTATCATCCCTCAACACCAGTTCTTTGGCCAGGAAAGCACAGCAGCATCTCCACATTCGAAGAAGATGGAGGCAAATGAGGCTCCTTTAAACCCCCCCCCACCAACATTTAAACTATTTTTTTCTTCTTTTTTCAAACAGGAGAACCATCAACATTGTTCTAACCAGCTGTATCACCATCTAGTCGGGGAATTGCAAGGCATCTGATGCAAGTCCTACAAAGGATTGTGAGGACTGCTGAGAAGATTGTCGGAGTCTCTCTTCCACCCATTAGAGATACTTATCGGGACGCTACATACGCAGGGCCCTTAGCTTTGTTCATGATCCCTCCCATCTGTCTAACAATCTCTTTGACTCCTTCCCATTAGGGCAAGGACTGTTAGAATGAGAAACAGCTTCTTCCTCCAGACAGTAAGACTATTGACCTCCCTGCCACCACTCAGGTCTCATCACGAATGAAGCACCAGTAGTGTTATAGTACATGCACATTATTACTTATGAATTTATCTGAAGTAATATTACTTTGTGCGTGAATTATATGTACGGTGTTGTACATCTTGGTGCAGAGGAATGCTCTCCTGTTTGCCAGCACACAGGTGTACTGCTGAATGACAATAAATGTGAACTTGATTATGAACCTTTGGTTATTGATCATGCAAGTCAACCACGTGGATGAACAGTGCATGCTTCATTAGCTGGAGGGACCGAGAACAGGATCCACAAAAACTTGAAATGAGTAAAACACCTTTTAATGGAACTCAGTAATCTGGGATACAAGAATTACACGTAGTAATCAAATATTCTTGTCTTATTAAAACTACAGCATTACAGATCTAACGAGAACAACACCTGAAATTCACAATATTGACTCAACCTGGCTTACCTCCAACAGCTGAATAGCTTTCGAATGCTGCTTCTCTCGACACATCTGTGCTGCCTGAATTAACACTGGTAGTGGAGTCTCCGGGTTCTGCTTCTGCAAGCCTAGCGTCAGCTTTCGACATTGGTCAGCCTAAGAACAAAATAAACCCTTGTACTTACTTCCACAAATTACTCTGCAAGTAGATCAGCACCTACTTGAGTTCATAAAATTTAAAAAGGTTGTTGAATTCTGTTCTGGGTCCTTTTTGTTAACAATAAGACTATAAGACATAGGTGCAAAATTAAGCCAACTGGCCCTTAACAAGAGGAAGTTTTGAGGAGACCTAAACAGCAGATTCTGGAAAGATTGCATGCAAACAAAATAATTAATAATTGTATCACCTGATTAAGTATCACCTTTGTTATGCTTAGCAATTCCAAAACATTAAACTAATTCAATGGAGTGCAAAATGCAGGTCTAACTTTGTGCTTACTTTAAGCGAGGTGCACATGTATCATTTGGGAGCATGATGATGGATGCAATTCAACATATTTATACATATAACTCATAATGAATTAATTAAACAAATAAGAATGCTTAATCAAACAAAATATATACAGGATTACTCAAATATTACCAAAATATTAAATAGGCAATACTCTTCTCTGCTTAGCTATAAATTCTGATTCAACGTAGAATGCATCTCAACTATATACACAGTATATTACATAATGCAGCTACAATATACAGACACCCACCGTATAGTAAAATTTTAAATTGCCCCATTCAGGCGTAAAGATTTAATCGCTGTGGAGGATTTCTTATTCTTATGGGATAACGTCTCTTTTGACAAGGGGGATCAATCTGGTTGGCAGGTGAACCTCGTGGCTGTGAAACAGTATCAGGTTCCGGAGCCTCGCCACAGTGGCTGTAGAAACTGACTCAGAGACTGCTGGAAGAGATTCTAACAGCGACAGTGACAGCCACAGCCACCTTCTTCTGATTTCCTCAGCTTTGCTCTTTGGATCTACTTTGACCCTTACTTCTATCCAAGTTATGGCTTCTTTCTCTCTTGTTCCTGCTTCTTCTTTGTATCTTGACCTTGGGAAGGTGCATTTAGTTCACTGAGTCTTGTCTTATTAATCCTTCTATTGCTCCCTTTATGATCAGACCTCTCCTCTTGCTTCCATTGTCATCAGACAAATCTTTTGTTTTTGTATCTCCACTGATTCCTTTCTTTTTGGTCTTTGCATCTACTTTTAAAAGCAACTTTTCATATCCCACTTGAAATTCATGCAATAACCTTAATGCACGCAGAATAGATTCTGGTTCTTTATACTCACAAAAGCTGACTGCTTGCAACTTTCATGCAGTTCCTTGAACTCTCTTCCAGCTTAAAACCAAGCTACATTTTGCACGTAACTGCCTGAATAACATATCAGAAGCTTTTGCAGATATGGTGCCTACAAAAACCATTGTAGTCAGACCGGGGCTTTCATCACTTTCAGAATTCCTCTGAGCAGCATGGTGCTTCCTTGGGCCTATCTGCTTTCCAACCAGAGGCACAGAGGTTGGCACCAATATCTGTTTGTCCTCTGTTGGGCAACGGGTTCATGGTGTTCAGCACGGAGACAATTGCGGCATCATCCAGTAGCTTTCTCAATTCCCTATCAGTTGGCTTCAACGCAAGGGATGTCATATGCAAACAGTCAATGGAAACAGGGAGTTCGGAAGGAAGCAGAGAAGCAGGACCACAAGGGTAGTAATCTCGAGATTGCTGCCGTGCCACATGACAGTGAGGATAGGAATAAAATGAGGTGGCAGATAAATGTGTGGCTGAAGAATTGGAGCAGGGGGCAAAGGTTCAGATTCCTGGATCATTGGGACCACTTCTGGGGCGGGTGTGACCAGTAAAAAAGGGATGGGCTGCACGTGAATCGGAGGGGGACCAAGACATTTGCAGGCAGGTTTACTAGAGCTCTTGGGAGTGGTTTAAACTATATGGCAAGGGGATGGGAACTAGTATGATAGAGCTGAGGTTGAGCCAGCAGGTTTACAAGTAGATGATAGGTGTAAGGAAGGACAAACCAATGATTAGGTACAAATACAGACAGAGCAGAGTGTTAAATTGTAGCACGACTCAAGGTGCTGTATTTAAGTGAACGTAGCATTCGGAATAAGGTGGACAACTCGTGGTACAATCAGCGATTGGTCAGTATGACACTGTGGGCATCACTGAGTCGTGGCTGAAACAAGGCCATACTTGGGAGCTTAACATCAAAGGATATATTTTGTATTGAAAGGACAGGCAGGAAGGCATAGGCTGTGGTGTGGCTCTGATCGTAAGAGACGGAATTACATCTTTAGAAAGAGGTGACATAGGGTCCGAGATTGTTGAACCTTTCATAGTGGAGTTAAGAAATTGCAAGGGTAAAAAGACCATTATGGGAATCGTATATAGGCCTCCAAATAGCAGCCAAGATGTGGGGTTGCAATTGCAAAGAGAACTGGAAAAGGCATGTAATCAGGTAATGACACAATTGTCATGGGATACTTCAATATGCAAGGGTATTGAGAACATCAGGTTGGTGTCGGATTGCATGTACTTACTTTAGAAATTACCAAGGGTTACTCATAGCCCTCTATTTTTCTGACCTCCATGTCCCTTATCCTGGAGTCTCTTAAAAGACCCTGTCATATCCACCTCCATCACCGGCAGCCCATTCCACACACTCATCACTCTCCGCATAAAAAACTTACCTCTGACATCTCCTCTGTACCTACTTCCAAGCACCTTAAAACTGTGCCCCCTTGTGATAGCCATTTCAGCCCTGGGAAAAAGCCTCGGAGGGTCCACAATCAAGTTTTTGAGTGTATTTTTTGACATGCCAAATCTCTTCAAACTCCTAATAAAGTATAGGCACTGTCTTGCGTTCTTTATAACTACATTGATATGTTGGGACCAAGTTAGATCCTCAAAGATTTTGACACCCAGGCACTTGAATCTGCTCACTCTATCCACTTCTGATCCCTCTATGAGGGTTGGTATGTGTTCCTTCATCTTACCCTTCCTGAAGTCCACAATCAGCTCTTTCGTCTTACTGACGTTGAGTGCCAGGTTGTTGCTGCGACACCACTCCGCTAGTTAGAAACGCAGAAACACAGAGAACCTACAGCACAATTACAGGCCCTTCGGCCCACAAAGCTATGCCGAACATGTCCTTACCGTAGAAATTACCTAGGGTTACCTATAGCCCTCTATTTTTCTAAGCTTCATGTACCTACCCAGGAGTTTCTTAAAAGACCCAATGGTATCCGCCTCCACCACCATCGCCAGCAGCCCACTCCACACACTCACCACTCTCTCCGTAAAAAACTTACCCTTGACATCTCCTCTCTACCTACTTCCAAGCACCTTAAAACTGTCCTCTCATGCTAGCCATTTCAGCCCTGGGAAAAAGCCTCTGACTATCCACACGATCAATGTCTCTCATCATCTTATACACCTCTATCAGATCACCTCTCATCCTCCGTCACTCCAAGGAGAAAAGGCCGAGTTCACACAACCTATTCTCATAAGGCATGCTACCCAATCCAGGCAACATCCTTGTAAATCTCCTCTGCACCCTTTCTATGGTTTCCACATCCTTCCTGTAGTGAGGCGACCAGAACTGAGCACAGTACTCCAAGTGGGGTCTGATCAGGGTCCTACATAGCTGCAACATTACCTCTCAGCTCCTAATCTCAATCCCACGATTGATGAAGGCCAATGCACCATATGCCTTCTTAACCACAGAGTCAACCTGCACAGCAGCTTTGAGTGTCCTATGGAACTCAGACCCCATGATCCCTCTGATCCTCCACACTGCCAAGAGTCTTACCATTAATACTATATTCTGCCATCATATTTGACCTACCAAAATGAACCACCTCACACTTATCTGGGTTGAACTCCATCTGCCACTTCTCAGCCCAGTTTTACATCCTATCGATGTTCCACTTTAACTTCTGACAGCCCTCCACACTATCCACAACACCTCCAACCTTTGTGTCATCAGCAAATTTACTAACCCACCCTTCCACTTCTTGATCCAGGTCATTTATAAAAATCACAAAGAGTAAGTGTCCCAGAACAGATCCCTGAGGCACATCACTGGTCACCAACCTCCATGCAGAATATGACCTATCAACGACCATTCTTTGCCTTCTGTGGGTAAGCCAGTTCTGGATCCACAAAGCAATGTCCCCTTGGACCCCATGTCTCCTTACTTTCTCAATAAGCCTTGCATGGGATACCTTGTCAAATGCCTTGCTGAAATCCATATATACTACATCTACTGCTCTTCCTTCATCAATGTGTTTAGTCACATCCTCAAAAAATTCAACCAGGCCCTTAAGGCATGACAACAGGAATTGTGCAGATGCTGGAAATTCAAGCAACACACATCAAAGTTGCTGGTGAACGCAGCAGGCCAGGCAGCATCTGTTAGTCCTGACGAAGGGTCTCGGCCTGAAACGTCGACTGCACCTCTTCCTACAGATGCTGCCTGGCCTTAAGGCATGACCTGCCTTTCACAAAGCCATGCTGATTATTCATAATCATATTATGCCTCTCCAAATGTTCATAAATCCTGCCTCTCAGGATCTTCTCTATCAACTTACCAACCACTGAAGTAAGACTTGCTGGTCTATAATTTCCTGGGCTATCCCTACTCCCTTTCTTGAATAAGGGAACAACATCCACAACCCTCCAATCCTCCAGAACCTCTCCTGTTCTCACTGATGATGCAAAGATCATCACCTGAGGCACAGCAATCTCCTCCCTCCCGCACAGTGGCCTGGGGTACATCTCGTCTGGTCCCAGTGACTAATCCAACTTGATGCTTTCCAAAAGCTCCAGCACATCCTCTTCCTTAATATCTACATGCTCAAGCTTTTCAGTCGGCTGTAAGTCATCCCTACGGTCGCCAATAGTTGGCATATCTCACTCTTGTACGCCCTCTTGTAACCACCTAGATTCTACCAACAATGGTTGTATCATCGGCAAATTTATAGATGGTATTAGAGCTATGCCTAGCCACTCAGTCATGTGTATATACAGAGTAGAGCAGTGGGCTAAGCACACTCCCGTGAGGTGCGCCAGTGTTGATCGTCAGCAAGGAGGATATGTTATCACCAATCCTCACAGATTGTGGTCTTCCAGTTAGGAAGTTGAGGATCCAATTGCAGAGGGAGGTACAGAGACCCAGGTTCTGCAACTTCTCAATCAGGATTGTGGGAATGATGGTATTAAATACTGAGCTATAATCAATGAACAGCGTCCTGACATAGGTGTTTGTGTTGTCCAGGTGGTCTAAAGCCGTATGAAGAGCCATTGAGATTGCATCTGCTGTTGACCTATTGTGGCAATAGGCAAACTGCAATGGGTACAGGTCCCTGCTGTGGCAGGCGTTCAGTCTAGTCATAACCAACCTCTCAAAGCATTTCATCATTGTAGATGTGAGTGCTACCAGGCGTTAGTCATTAAGGCAGCCCACATTAACCAGCTTCAGAATCCACGTCCAATCCTCCGTCATAAAAGTCAAATTGAGTTCCTTTTCCCAATAATCTTAAATAAAGGACGCTTACCCCATCGTAATAGTAAATTATAAATTCTTCCAATAGAACTCTTCATCGAAGGGTTCATACTCATAATAGTATCTAACAGGTCAGCATCCAATATGTAAGGGAAATTACTTAAATATTTTTGTAAAAAATGTCTAACTTGAAGGTATTGTAAAAACTGTGAGTATGAAAGAGAATATTTATCAACTAATTGTTCAAAAGACATCAGTCTATCTTCTTTAATTAAATCCAAGAAAGAATTAATACCTTTATTTTTCCAAAGTAAAAAAATTGGATCACTCAAAGAAGGCTTAAAAAAGTAATTTTGATAAATTAAACTACAAAGTTTAAATTTTTTAAGATTAAAAAAAATTGCGGAACTGGAGCCAAGTTTGTAAGGAATGCTTAATCACAAGATATAAGTTTAAATTAGCAACTTTAGCTAATTGTATAGGTAAAGCAGCTCCCAATAACGAGGTTGAATAAAACTGTTTCACAGCTTTCAATTCCAAGTCTACCCAAATTGGCCGATCGTTCTTATCAACCCAATATAACCAAAAGGACATATATCGCACATTAAAAGCACAGTAGTACATTCTTAAATTAGGCAAAGCGAGACCTCTATCCTTTTTCAACTTTTGTAAGTAACATTTACTAATTCTTGGTCTTTTATTAGTCATAGTCATAGTCATACTTTATTAATCCCGGGGGAAATTATTCCAAATAAAAGATAAAATAATAGAATCAATCCGATCAAAAAACCTCTTAGTCAAAAAAACAGGGATATTCTGAAATAAATATAAAAATTTTGGTAAAATCATCATTTTGACTATATGGAAGTGAAAATGTAAGTGGACTCATCTACTAAATAAATACTTCATAGAATGCAAGCAGGCTTTTTCCACTGAGGCAAGGGGAGAAAAAAAACAGAGGACATGGGTTAAGGGTGAAGGGGGAAAAGTTTAAAGGGAACATTACGGGGAACTTCCTCACACAGAGAGTGGTTGGAGTGTGGAATGAGCTGCCAGACGAGGTGGTAAATGCGGGTTCTTTTGTAACCTTTAAGAATACATTGGATAGATACATGGATGGGAGGTGTATGGAGGGATATGGTCCGTGTGCAGGTCAGTGGGACTAGGCAGAAAATGGTTCGGCACAGCCAAGAAGGGCCAAAAAGCCTGTTTCTGTGCTGTAGTTTTTCTATGGTTTCTATGGTTTTTCTATGGAGTCTACCAAGGGAACAAAACTGGCTTTATAAAGATCCTTATATTTTTTAGTGATTATAACACCTAAATATCTACAAGAATCCGTGACTTTGAAAGGAGTATTACCATATATAGAAACAGATTCATTTAAAGGAAACAATTCACTTTTACTAAAATTTATTTTATATCCTAAAAAATCTCTAAATTCATTAAATAATTTTTAGCAAGGCAGGAATAGATTCCTTGGGATTAGATATATAAATCAATAAATCGTCAGCGTAAAGAGAAATCTTATGATTGGTCTCATTCACAAAAATCCCACAAATATTTTTAGCTTCACAAAGAGCAATAGCAAGGGGTTCTAATATTAAATTAAATAACAAAGGACTTAATGGACAACCTTGTCTTGTCCCCCGTGAAAGCTGAAAAAAAGGAGACCTACAGTTATTAGTAATAACAGTAGCAATAGGAGCTTTATACATCAATTCTAGTCCATTAAAATTAACACCAAAGCCAAATTTCTCTAAAACATTAAATAAATATTTCCATTCAACTCGATCAAACACTTTTTCAGCATCCAAAGAGACGACGCATTGTGGAGTTTTAAAAGAGGACGAATATATAATATTAAATAGTCTCCGAACATTTGAAAAAGAAAAGCCTGTCTGATCTTTAAAAATAATTTTACTCAAAATATTCTCCAGCCGATTGGCCATTATCTTTGACAGAATCTTAGCATCAACATTCAATAATGAAATAGGTCTATATGAGGCACAGTCAGTAGGATCTTTATCCATTTTAATAATTAAAGAAATAGAAGACTCACAGAAAGTAGAGGTAAATCACCTTTCACAAAAGAATCCTTAAATATTTCCAACATACACAGAGAAAGCAATTTTCCAAATTTTTAATAAAATTCTACAGGATAACCATCAAGTCCAGGGGCCTTACCAGATTGCATTGAAAAAATAGCTTTATGAATTTCGGCTTCAGTAATTTGGGCATCAAGAGTTTTTTGATCCTCAACAGAAATTTTAGGAAAAGCAATCTTTCGTAAGAAAGCATTAATTTTAGAAGAACCTACTGGACATTGAGATTTATAAAGTTCAGTATAAAAATCTTGAAAAATCTTATTAATTTCTTCATATTCCCAAGCCAGGGTACCATCTTTCCTACGGAGTTTCAAAATTTGTTTTTTGGCTCTAGCCGTTTTTAATTGAGATGCAAGCAGTTTATTATTTTTATCTCCAGACATATAAAATCGGCTCTTTAACTTAAGCAAATAGCCTTCAATAGGATGAGTTAATAATAGGCTATATTGTGATTGAAGTTCCACCCTTTGTTTGAATAAATCAATATTAGGGGAAATTACATAAATATTATCTAAGTCCTTAATTTGTTTTGAAATCTCATCTAATTCTACTTTAGTCTGTTTTTTAAGCTTAGCTGAATAAGAAATGATCTGACCACGTAAAAATGCTTTAAATGTATCCCATATAATTAATTTGGACATACCACCTATATCATTAAAAAGAAAAAATTCTTTTATCTGGGTTTCAATGAAACTGACAAAGTCAGAGCTTTGCAATAATGTACAGATAACCAAACAACCTTTCAGACAGTTCATTCGGTAGCGGCGACAGGTATAATTTGAACGAACTCCAGTGCAGCTTTTGGATCAAAAAATGTACGAGGAGAATTAGGAGGAAAAACTTTAATTCTTGTCAGGTAACGCAAAGAAGGAAACAGTTTCTTATGCCTGTTTCATTACCAGAGTTAATCTTGATCTTTGTTCCATTACCTCTTTCGGATAATCCTCATAAAAACGGAGCTCAGATTTCTTAAATCTAAAAACTCTCTGTTTTCTTGCCTGTCGCATTATTTGATCTTTAATTTTAAAGTGATGAAAACAAACCAAAGCAGACCTTGGTTTATTTGGATCTTTAAATTTCGAAGTAAAAGCTCTGTGTGCTCTTTCTATAGTAGGCGGCTGTGATAATATGGTAGGAAATAAGGTATGAAAAAGTTTACCAAAGTAAGCAGTTAAATCTCCATCTTCAGCTCCTTCTTGCAGCCCAACAATTCGTATATTCCTTTGGCGAGAGCTAGTTTCCAGGTCTATAATCTTATTTTGATATCTTTCCAAACGAGTTGTAGCTTCAAACAATTTTTGCTTAGTTATCTTCAATTCCTCTTCATGTGTAATAACTTGAGTTTCCGAGTCTTTAAGTTCTCCCAGAAATGACTTCATTTCATGACTATTCTTTTCCAGTTGGTCTTTAATTGACCCATTCTGGTCTTTAATTGAATTCACTGTCCGAACCACATCTTCAGCCCACAATGGCATTTCAACAGATCTTTCCTTTTGCACCTTTCCTTTCCCATTACTTTTGTCACTAGGTTCAGACAAGTTCTTCCCACTCCTCGTAGACAGACATATTGTTCCCCCTCAAGAATCAGCAAATAAAAATTTTAAATTCTAAGTTTAAACTAGGGGGAGAGGAACAAAACTGCGAGCAGCACAAAACTGCTGCTACTCCATTTACAGACAGGTGCAGTCTCCCCATAGCCCTCTATTTTTCTGTTCTTAATCTGGATTATAGAATCTGGGCCATACTCTCCAAATATCCGGACCTGCCTTTCGGTTTTTTTGCACTACCTTACTTTCCCTTTTCTATTTTCTATTTATGATTTATAATTTAAATTTTTAATATTTACTATCGATTTGTACTCCAGGGAGCACGAAGAGCAGAATCAAATATCGCTATGATGATTGTACGCTCTAGTATCAATTGTTTGGTGACAATAAAGTAAAAATATTTACCTCCATCATGGCCAAATGATTAGAAGCGTTTCTACCCACAATGATACATAATGATCAGACAGATTTTATACAACAATGCCAAACATAAGACAATGTACGAAGGACACGTCACATTATCGATCATATACAAAAAAATGAAATCGAAGCAATAGTGATAAGCGTGGATGCTGAAAAAGCATTTGATTCGGTTAATTGGAATCTCCTTTACAGAGTTTTACATAGATTTGGTCTACATGACACAATTATTAAAACTATACAGGCACTATATGACAATCCTACTGCCGGGATTAAAATCAATGGATATTTATCTAACAGTTTTACCCTAGAAAGGGGCACGAGACAGGGTTGTGCATGGTCACCGCTAATCTTCACATTATATCTGGAACCATTAGCTCAATACACCAGACAAAATGAAGATATCAGGGGAATTACTATTAAAGGGACAGAGCATAAATTGGTCTGTTATGCGGATGACATACTGATTTATCTAGGGCAACCAACATACTCTTTACCTAAATTGATGCAATCCTTTGAACAATATGATCAATTATCAGGATACAAGATCAACATAGATAAAACACAACTACTTTCATATAACTATAGCCCACCAAGAGAAATTAAAAGTAGATATCCCTGGGCATGGCAAACAGAGTCTGTCAAATATTTGGGCATCATTATGCCAAAAGATTTGGCAAAATTATCAGAATGCAATTATCAGCCTATATATAAAAACATTAAGGAAGATATAACAAGATGGAACCTAATTCCTTTTCTTGGTCTCAGTTCAAGGATTGAATCTATTAAAATGAGTATACTGCCCAGACTACTATATCTCTTTCAGACCCTACCAATAGAGATTAACCAAAATCAATTCAATGAATGGAACAAGATGCTATCAAGATATATATGGCAAGGTAAAAGGCCTGGGGTTCATCTCAAAACTTTGCAATTAGCCAAGGAAAAGGGGGGGGGGCCTACCTTCTCTTACAGATTATTATTTTGCAGCACAGTTGAGAGCTGTGATATGCTGGTGCAACCCATCGTATGACACTCAATGGAAAAACATTGAGGAGAGGATACTTTCTATCCCCATACAGGCAATTTTGGCTGATAACAACCTACAAAGTTACACAAATAATATTGACAACCTGTGGGTGAAATGGACTCTTAAAATATGGAAAACTATTATAAAAGAATATAAACTAGAGAGAGACATTGCAATTCTTAAATGGTGTGCATATGACTCAGATTTTATGCGAATAAACTGGATGCTAGATTTAAGGACTGGACAGCTAAAGGAATAACAGTTATTTGCAATATAATGAAAGAAGGAACCCTGTTCAGTTTTGAAATGCTCAAAGAGAAACACTTAACAGAAAAACAAGATTTTTACCGGTATTTACAGATGCGACTGTATGTTAATAGGACGGTTAAAAATGTAACCAAGGCAAGTTCATGTCTGATAGAACTATTTAGAAAAGCATATTATTCAGACAACAGTAGTAGAGTCATTTCAAGCGTGTATAAGGGTTTGTCAAATCTTAAAACACATTCATCTTCATACATTAAAACAAAATGGGAGAAGGAGGGAGGGATAATAATATCTGAGGAAGACTGGACAATAATATGGAGGTATCAATGGAAGTGTACCAGTTCACAGAAATGGAGGGAGTTCTGGTGGAAAAACTTGATAAGATATTTTATTACACCCTCTCAGAAATCCCATTATGATAGTAACCTTCCTGTTTGCTGGAGAAATTATGGAAATCAAAATGCCAACTATTATCATATTTTCTGGGAATGCCCCACTATGAAAGACTATTGGAGTGGGATACATAATGCCCTACAAGACATCTTTAAATGTGAAATATCCTTAGAGAGTAAGATCATATATTTTGGGTGTGTACCTCGAGAATGGTTGAAAAGAGATAAATATTTAATGAACATACTGCTGGTGGTTGGTAAAGAGACCCTAACTAGGAAATGGTTGTCACAGGAGAGCCCAACTTTAAATGTATGGATGGAAATTACAATGGACATTTACAAAATGGAGAAGATAACAGCATCTGTTAATCATAAGTTGGAACAATTTTATTCATACTGGAAAAATGGTTTAACGACATAACACCTCATAGGCCTGATTTTATTCTCACAAGTCAATGAATATGTTGTAAAAAAAAAAGATCACTCCCTACTCTGTACATAGTTTTCTTCTTTCGGTTGTTCTTTCTTTCCTCTCCTTTCTATGTGTATACCTCAGATAAATATTATGTGGAGATTTGTAACAAATATGACTATATGATATATATGTACAGTATCTGAAATACATCTTATGGAAACATTTGTTTGATGATGAAATTCAATAAAAAATAAATTACAAAAAACAGAATAGAAGGGTGTCATTTTAGAATAGAGATGAGGAAAATTACTTTAGCCAGAGAGTGGCGAATCTGAAATTTGTTGCCACAGGCAGCTGCAGGCCAAGTATTTACATTCTTCTAAGGCAGAGGTTGATAGATTCTAGATTGGTCAGGGCATGAAGGGACACAAAGGGGTACGGCAGGAGGTTGGGGCCGAGAGGAAAAGTGGATCAGCCATGATGAAATGGTGGAGCAGACTTGATGGGTCAAATGGCTTAATTCTGCTCCGACATCTTCTGGTCTAAAATTGTCAGAGTGCACGGTACTTTGTTCTACTTTGTATTATATTTATGGTTTCTTATAATATCTTTTTAGAAATAGTAAGTCATGGTATTGCTTAACTCTAATACACTTTGAAAATTACTTCTGGGTTCTGCTGCTCAGCAGATGTTTATCAGGTTTGCCCCAGACAGAACAAGACAGGGCTATTAGGAATGCTTTGTGGAGGTCTCCGTTCCAACAACAAACATAATCCTGAATTTTTACTCTCCTATTATTTTAATTCTTTGTTGTCTAAATTAAAATGACATCTAATAATGAGGCGGTATTAAATTTGTACTCTATCGGATTGACACATTACCTGATTTGTGTGCATGGCCAATAACGCTTTGTTGACCTCTATGGCTTGCAGCTGTCTATGGGTGAGTTTATGCTCCACGCCTTCTGCATTGGTCAGTTTCACTTTTTTCTTTGAATCAAACACATTTTGGTCCTAGAAGAAATAATTTTACACTTGAGTTGACCTTTCAGGCCACAGTACAAAACAAAAATTTAAGCTTTACTGATGTTACCACAGAAAAGGTATGAAATGAGAGCAGGTTTGAGGAAAAGATATTTTCACAAACCATCAGCTGAAACATAGTTTGTAAAACAGACATATTTAGACCATACAAGACAGGATCAGAATGAAGCTATCTGGCCCGTAAGTCTGCTCTGCCATTTCACCATGGCTGATCCAATCTCCTGCCTTCTTCCCGTATTCCTTCACGCCCCGACCAATCAACAATCTACCAACCTCTGCCTTAAATATGCATAAAGACACGGCCTCCACAGTGGCCTGCAGCAAAGAATTCCTCCTCAACTGTGTTTTAAAATTACACCCCTCGATTCTGTGTCCTCAGGTCCTGGACACTCCCAAGAAAGGAAGCATCCTCTCCACATCCATTCTATCAAGGACTAGCACCTTTTGATGAGTTTCAATTAGATCACTCACCATTCTTCTGAACTCCAGTGAATACAGGCTCGGAGCCATCACTCTTCATGTGGTAAACCGTTCAAACCTGGTTCACTTTTGTGAACTTCCTTTGAAACCTCTCCAGTTTCAGCACATCGATTCTAAGATAAGGGGCCCAAAACTGCTCACAATATTCCAACTGAAACCTCACTAGTGCTTTATAAAGTCTCAACATTACATCCTTGCTTTTGTACTCTCATCCTCTTGAGATCAATGTTAACATCACATTTACCTTCCTCACCACAGACGCAACCTGCAAATTAACCTTCAGGGAATCCTACACAAGCACTCCCAAGTCCCTATGTGCCTCAGTTTTTCATATTTTTTCTCCATTTAGAAAATACTCAAGCCTTTCATTTCTTCTACCTAAGTGCATGACTGTACACTTCCCGACACTGTATTCCATCTGCCATTTTTTGCCCATTCGCCTAATCTGTCTCAGTACTTCTGTAGCCTCTCTATGTCTTCAATACTAACTGACCCTATCCATCTATCTTCATATTAAGGGAGAGGAGGTGTTGGAGTTATTAAAATACATGAGGACAGATAAGTCCCCGGGACCTGACGGAATATCCCCCAGGCTGCTCCACGAGGTGACGGAAGAGATTGCTGAGCCTCTGGCTAGGATTTTTATGTCCTCGTTGTCCATGGGAATGGTACCAGAGGACTGGAGGGAGGTGAATGTTGTCCCCTTGTCCAAAAAAGGTAGTAGGGATAGTCCGGGTGTTTATAGACCAGTGAGCCTTACGTCTGTGGTGGGAAAGCTGTTGGAAAAGATTCTTAGAGATAGGATCTATAGGCATTTAGAGAATCATGGTCTGATCAGGGACAGTCAGCATGGCTTTGTGAAGGGCAGATTGTGTCTAACAAGCCTGATAGGGTTCTTTGAGGAGGTGACCAGGCATATAGATGAGGGTAGTGCAGTGGATGTGATATACATGGATTTCAGTAAGGCATTTGACAAGGTTCCACATGGTAGGCTTATTCAGAAAGTCAAAAGGCATGGGATCCAGGGAAGTTTGGCCAGGTGGATTCAGAATTGGCTTGCCTGCAGAGGGTCGTGGTGGAGGGAGTACATTCGGATTGGAGGGTTGTGACTAGTGGTGTCCCACAAGGATCGGTTCTGGGACCTCTACTTTTCGTGATTTTTATTATCAACCTGGATGTGGGGGAAGGAGGGTGGGTTGGCAAGTTTGCAGACGACACAAAGGTTGGTGGTATTGTAGATAGTGTAGAGGATTGTTGAAGATTGCAGAGAGACATTGATAGGATGCAGAAGTGGACTGAGAAGTGGCAGATGGAGTTCAACCCAGAGAAGTGTGAGGTGGTACACTTTGGAAGGACAAGCTCCAAGACAGAGTACAAAGTAAATGGCAGGATACTTGGCAGTGTGGAGGAGCAGAGGGATCTGGGGATACATGTCCACAGATCCCTCAAAGTTGCCTCACAGGTGGATAGGGTAGTTAAGAAAGCTTATGGGGTGTTAGCTTTCATAAGTCAAGGGATAGAGTTTAAGAGTCGCGATGTAATGATGCAGCTCTATAAAACTCTGGTTAGGCCACACTTGGAGTACTGTGTCCAGTTCTGGTTGCCTCACTATAGGAAGGATGTGGAAGCATTGGAAAGGGTACAGAGGAGATTTACCAGGATGCTGCCTGGTTTAGAAAGTATGCATTATGATCAGAGATTAAGGGAGCTAAGGCTTTACTCTTTGGAGAGAAGGAGGATGAGAGGAGACATGATAGAGGTGTACAAGATAATAAGAGGAATAGATAGAGTGGATAGCCAGCGCCTCTTCCCCAGCGCACCACTGCTCAATACAAGAGGACATGGCTTTAAGGTAAGGGGTGGGAAGTTCAAGGGGGATATTAGAGGAAGGTTTTTTACTCAGAGAGTGGTTGGTGCATGGAATGCACTGCCTGAGTCAGTGGTGGAGGCAGAAACACTAGTGAAGTTTAAGAGACTACTAGACAGGTATATGGAGGAATTTAAGTTGGGGGGTTATATGGGAGGCAGGGTTTGGGGGTCGCCACAACAATGTGGGCCGAAAGGCCTGTATTGTGCTGTACTATTCTATGTTCTCTGCAAACTCTGCAACAAAGCCATCAGTTCCATCATCCAAATCAATGACATAAAATGTAAAAAGAATTGGTCCCAACACAGAGCCCTGTGGAGCACCAGCAGCCTAACCACCGAAAGCCAACCAGAAAAGCCTCCCTTTATTCCCATTCTTTTCTCATGTATATCAGAATTGATGACTTTTTTTATCGACTCTCAATTAGTTTTGTCTGTTACTGCCTGTGGGTACGATGCCATCGCCGTCTCTGATCGTGCGCCATTGAAACTATCAATCAAATTAACTGAACAACAGGAATTCAAGCAACACACATCAAAGTTGCTAGTGAACGCAGCAGGCCAGGCAGCATCTCTAGGAAGAGGTACAGTCGACGTTTCAGGCCGAGACCCTTCGTCAGGACTAACTGAAGGAAGAGCGAGTAAGAGATTTGAAAGTGGGAGGGGGAGGGGGAGATCCAAAATGATAGGAGAAGACAGGAGGGGGAGGGATGGAGCCAAGAGCTGGACAGGTGATTGGCAAAAGGGATACGAGAGGATCATGGGACAGGAGGTCCGGGAAGAAAGACAAGGGGGTGGGGGGAAAAACCCCAGAGGAAGGGCAAGGGGTATAGTGAGAGGGACAGAGGGAGAAAAAGGAGAGTGAGAGAAAAAGAATGTGTGTATATAAATAAATAATGGATGGGGTATGAGGGGGAGGTGGGGCATTATCGGAAGTTAGAGAAGTCAATGTTCATGCCATCAGGTTGGAGGCTACCCAGACAGAATACAAGGTGTAGTTCCTCGAACCTGAGTGTGGAGCCCTTTCATTTCAAGGGGAATAGAATGTAAAAGCAAGAAAATAATGCAGAACCTTTCTCAGACACTAGTCAGGCTACACTTAGAGTACTTTCAACAGTTTTGGGCCCCATATCTCACAGGGTGTGTTGTGATTGGAGAGTCCAGAGGAGGTTCATGAGTATGACTCTGGGAATGAAGGGGTTAACATATGAGGAGCATTTGGCAGCTTTAGGCCGGTATTCACTGGAATTTAGAAGAATGCGTGGGGATCTTTTTGAAACCCACCAAATGTTGAAAGGACTAGATAGGGTGGATGTGGAGAGGATGTTTCCTATGGTGAGGGTATGCAGAACTAGAGGGCACAGACCCAAAACTGAGAACAAAGGTAAGGTGGATTTTCTTTAAGCTAAAGAGTAATAAATCTGTGGAATGTTCTGCCACAGACTGAGGCCAAGTCCGTGTGTATATTTAAGGCAGAAGTCAATAATTCCCTGATCGGTCAGGGCATCAAATATATGGCAAGAAGGCAGGTGTATGGGGTTTCAGTGGGATCCAGGAAGGGTGGACCAGACACAATGGGCTGAATTGTCTAATTCTGCTTCTAATTCTCAGTCCTGAAGAAGGATCTTGGCCCAAAATGTCAACTATAAAGGCATGCAGAAGTTTGGGAACCCCGGTCAAAATTTCTGTTACTGTGAATAGCTAAGCGAGTAAAAGATGACCTGATTTCCAAAAGGCATAAAGTTAAAGATGATACATTTCTTTAATATTTTAAGCAAGATTACTTTTTTATTTCCATCTTTTACAGTTTCAAAATAACAAAAAAGGAAAGGGGCCCGAAGCAAATGTTTGGGCACCCTGCATGGTCAGTACTTAGCAACACCCCCATTGGCAAGTATCACAGTTTGTAAACACTTTCTTTAGCTAAGTCTTTCAATTCTTGTTTGGGGGATTTTCGCCCATTCTTCCTTGCAAAAGGCTTCCAGTTCTGTGAGATTCTTGGGCCATCTTGCATGCACTGCTCTTTTGAGGTCTATCTACAGATTTTCGATGATGTTTAGGTCAGGGGACTGTGAGGGCCATGGCAAAACCTTCAGCTTGCGCCTCTTGAGGTAGTTCATTGTGGATTTTGAGGTGTGTTTGGGATCATTATCCTGTTGTAGAAGCCATCCTCTTTTCAGCTTCGGCTTTTTTACAGACGGTGTGATGTTTGCTTCCAGAATCTGAGGGTATTTAATTGAATTAATTCTTCCCTCTACCAGTGAAATGTTCCCCGTGCCACTGGGTGCAACACAAGCCAAAGCATGATCGATACACCCCTGTGCTTAACAGTTGGAGAGGTGTCTTTTCATGAAATTCTGCACCTTTTCTTCCAAACATACCTTTGCTCATTGCAGCCAATAAGTTCTATTTTCACTTCATCAGTCCATAGGACTTGTTTCCAAAAGGCATCAGGCTTGTTTAGATGTTCCTTTGCAAACTTCTGGCGCTGAATTTTGTGGTGAGGACGCAGGAAAGGTTTTCTTCTGATGACTCTTCCATGAAGGTCACGTTTGTGCAGGTGTCACTGCACAGTAGAATTGTGCACCACCACTCCAGTGTCTGCTAAATCTTCCTGAAGGTCTTTTGCAGTCAAACGGGGGTTTTGATTTGCCTTTCTAGCAATCCTACGAGCAGTTCTCTCGGAAAGTTTTCTTGGTCTTCCAGACCTGAACTTGACCTTCACCATTCCTGTTAACTGCCATTTCTTAATTACATTACGAACTGAGGAAACGGCTACCTGAAAACGCTTTGCTATCTTCTTATAGCCTTCTCCTGCTTTGTGGGCATCATTTATTTTAATTTTCAGAGTGCTAGGCAGCTGCTTAGAGGAGCCCATGGCTGCTGATTGTTGGGACAAGGTTTGAGGAGTCAGGGTATTTATAAAGCTTTGACATTTGCATCACTTGGCCTTTCCTAGCAATGACTGTGAACAAGCCATAGCCCTAACAAGCTAATTAAGAATCTGAGACCTTGGTAGAAGTTATCCGATAGCTCAAATCTCTTGGGGTGCCCAAACTTTTGCATGGTGCTCCTTTCCTTTTTTTTTCCCACTCTAAAATTGTACAAAACAAAAATAATACACTAATCTTGCTTAAAATGTTGAAAAGAATGTTTCATCTTTAACTTTATGACTTTTGGAGATCAGTTCACCTTCTACTCACTTAACTATTCACAGTTACAGAAATTTTGACCAGGGGTGCCCAAACCTCTGCATGCCACTGTATCTGTTCATTTCCATAGATGCTGCCTGACCTGCTGAGTTCAACCAACATTTTGTGTGTGGTGCTTTGGATTTCCAGCATCTGCAGACTTTCTCATACTTAATATTCCATTCCAATCAATTCCTCTCTCATGTGTCTCTAATTCCCTTTACTCCACTGTAATAGTGATACATCCGATTTTATCTTCTCCCTCTCAAACTGCAGGGTTAATTCTATCATATATGATCACTGTTTCCTAAGGGTTCCTTTACCTTAAGCTCCCTATGCAAATTTGGTTCCCCAAGGGTTCCTTAACCTTAAGCTCTCTTATCACCTCCAGATCATTGCACAACACCCAGTCCAGCACTGTCGATCCCCTAGTGTGCTCAACAACAAGCTGTTCTAAAAAGCCATCCCTTAGACATTCTACAAATTCTCTCTCGAGGTCCAGTACTATCCTGGTTTTCCCAAACCACTTTCATGTTAAAATCCCCAACGATTATCATGGCATTGCCCTTCTGACACACCTTTTCTATCTCCTGCTGTAATTTGTAATCCACATCCCGGCTACTGTTTCCACACTATCCACAATACCTCAAACCTTTGTGTCATCTGCAAATGTACTAGCCAATCCTTCCACTTCTCATCCAAGTTACTTGTACTATTTATTTATAATGCAACAGTCTTTCAGCAGAGAGTGCTACTTTAGAGAACACGATTATGGTCTTAATCAAATTAATCTTCAATATTCTGATAAATAAGTATCAATCAAACTTCCCAGGAAAGTAGAGACAATACAGATAACTGATGTACCTTATTCAGTGTAATTATATTATTGGCAGTTACTGCAAGGAGTCCAACATCTGAAGGCCTGTAAGAATGGAACAAAATACACGTGACCAACACAGAAACACACATCATCTTCTACACATGTGACGGGCAAATCATTTCTTACTTCAGTTTGATCACTTGATTGTAAAGTTGCAAAGCGTCATCATTCCGTCCTTGAAGCTGCATAACATAGGCCATCTGGGCATGAATTATTGCCAGCTCAGCATCGATTTCCTCATCGCTTATATCCTACAATGAAAATTCAGCATGTTTCACAGGGAACATAAATCAATCTTCTGAAATTGAAACCAGAGTTTGAATAGATTTTCCAGAATGTGTTATGTGTGTGAGTTATATGTACTGTTGTGCACCTTGATCTGGAGGATCATTTGGTTATATACATGTGTACAGTTGAATGACAATAAACTTGAACTCAAAAGAAAGCTTTTGGCACAGTGCCCTTCTAAAATCAGAATAGTGAGTATCAGAGTTTGGAAGTTGAAAGATGCTGAAGTACAAGACTTCAATGGGGCCTAATCTGGAGTACTGTGTGCAGTTTTGGTCACCTACCTGCAGGAAAGGCATCAATAACATTGAAATAGTGTAGAGAAAATTTATGAGGACACTGTCAGGACTTGAGGACCTGAGTATCGGGACTGGGATTTTATAACCTACAGTGTAGAAGAACGGTGGAGGAGGGAAATTTGACGAGAGGTATAGATAGGGTAAATGCCAGCAGACTTTTTTCACTGAAGTTGTGTGACACCAGAACGAGAGGTCATGGGTTAAGGGTGAAAAGTAAGAAGTTTAAGGGGAAACTTCTTCACTCAGAGGGTTGTGAAAATATGGAATGAGCTGCGAGCAGAAGTAGTAGATATGAATTCGATTTCAACATTTAAAAGAAGTTTGGATAGGTACATGGATATGAGGGGTATGGAGGGCTATACTTTAGATGTAGGTAATTGGTACAAGGCAGATTAATAGTTTAGCACAGACTAAATGGGCTATCTAGTCTCTGCACTGTAGTACTATCTGGTAAAGCTGAATATTTAACTATCTGAAATTTTTAAATCTAATGTTAAGTCCAAAAGGCTGTGATATTAGGAAAGAAGTTGAACTCACTTTGTGCTTTCATGGAACTATGCTGAGGGTCTAAGTTAAAGTGAGAAAATCTGCACTTGCTGAAAATCTGATACAAAATCTGAAAATGCCAGAAAACACTCAGGAGGTCAGGCTGCATATGGAAGGAAAAAGAGAATTAACGTTTCAGATTGAAGATATCATCAGAATTTCTGAAATATTAACTGTTCTTTCCAGAGATGCTGCTTGACCTGTTGTGTGCTTTCACTATTTTCTATTTAGATCAGAGTACAAAATAATGGGGAAATTAAAATGCCAGGCAATTGGACATTCAGGTCATGCTTGTGGTCACCAAATCTGCAGCTGGTTATCCCAAAGTAGAAAAAACTATATTGTGTAAAAAACACAACATTTTCTCAACCTTGACGAAACACCATCGACTTGAAATACTAACATTTTTTTCTCTTCAAAGATATTGCCAGACCAGATATTACTAGTTATATCTATTACATTCATGTCAATGAAAACTGTACCAAAACCTCTATGCATTGAATATTTTAGGAGGTTGTTTTGAAAATTCAATGCTCCTCTCTTAATTATTACAACAGCATTGCTGTAACAGATCCGATTGCTTTCTATGCATTGACAACAGTTATTATTAAACATTGATTGGGAGTGGGACATGTTACGAACCCGCAGGTTTCGTTTACTGCGGACTTTCGCTTGAAGCGCCTGAGTGAGGCGGGACTATGACATCAGACACAGGCTGACACTGCTGACTGTGGGAGAGAGGGAGAGAGGGGGGAAGAGGGGGAAGGGGGGAAGAGGGGGAAGAGGGGGGAAGAGGGGGGAAGAGGGGGGAAGGGGGGAAGGGGGGGAAGAGGGGAAGGGGAAGGGGGGAAGGGGGAAGGGGGAAGGGGGAAGGGGGAAGGGGGAAGGGGGAAGGGGGAAGGGGGGAAGGGGAGGAAAGGGGAAGGGGAGGAAGGGGGAAGGGGAGGAAGGGGGAAAGGGGAGGAAGGGAGGAAGGGGGAAGGGGAGGAAGGGGGAAGGGGAGGAAGGGGGAAGGGGAGGAAGGGGGAAGGGGAGGAAGGGAGGAAGGGGGAAGGGAGGGGGCAAGAGGGGGAAGAGGGGGAAGAGGGGGGAAGGGGGGGAAGAGGGACACACACACACACACACACACACACACACACACAGGGGAAGCCTGTAGCTTCAGCTTGTCGCAGCTGAGGCTTGGAACTCTCCTATGCCCACAAGGGTGGGTTGATCATTGGCACACTGTGCACAATGAATGTGTGACTGTCACTTTGTATAATCCATAGGAGTGGATTTTGGGGATATCTTGTGGGACCACTTGTGCAGCCCTTGCCCGGGTACATCGTGTGGTAACCTCTGGAGATGATATTCCTGTGACAGGTCACTTTCGGTGATAATTTGTATGTGGATTTGGAACGTCACGACGGACAAGATCTACAGCGACCGTTATCTCGTTTTACCAGCGTGGAACCTGTGGAATACTTCGAACTTACCTTCTCTCTCCATTACAACGTGGATTACAAATATCTCTCTGCCATCATTTATTCCTTGGATAACTGAACTTTCCCACTTTACCATCTCAAGACTCTAAGCTTTGTTCCCCCAAGCTCAGTAGTTTGGGATTTATATTTACACACGTATATACATATAACACTGTTAAACTTTTGTTTATCTTGGTTGAGTTACTATACTATAAGTAGATACTAATAAAGATAGTGGTTTTAACATCAAAACCTGATTCCAGGTGTAGTCTACTGCTGCTGGTTCGTTTCTGAAAGGTTACAGTTCGTAACAGACATCCTCCAGCTATTCCCTCAGTCTAGTCCGTTTTGCAGAAAAATCAATTAAAATGGAGATCTTCACTTTATTTTCATTAAGAGATACAGCACTGCAACAGGCCATTGGGTCCATTGAGCCTGCTCCACCAAACGCATGGATGACGCATTTTCCCTCTCAGCCCCAGTCTCCTGTCTAATCCCCATATCACTTCACGCCCCAACCAATCTGCCTCTGCCACCTTGAATACACCCAATGACTGACCTCCACAGCCATTTGTGGCAACAAATTCCATAGATTCACCACTACCTGAAGAAATTTCTCCTCATCTCTGTTCTAAGAGGATGCAGCTCTACTCTGAGGCTGTGTCCTCTGCTCCGAGATTCCCCCACCAGAGGAAACAGCAAAACATCAAATCAAGTTTAATTGTGATTCAACCATACACGAATGCAGCCAAATGGGACAGGGTTACAATGGGATCAAGGTGCTAAAACACTGAGCACACACAAGAACACATTCACAGAATAAAACAGTCCTGACTCCCCCCCCCATGGCGACACCACAGCTTGATACCAAGTCCTTACACGTGCAAGTCAACAAACCCAGAAAGAATATCAGTAAAATACAACACAGAATATGAATGTATATAGTCCAGATCTCCACCAGCCCATCTCTGCCGAGTGAAATCCTTAGAGGGCAGCATCATCTCCATTCTGGACGCTGTGCCACACTGCTCTCGGTGAAGCACGGCTTCATCTCCTCATTCCAGTGACTGTAAGCAGGTGACACCACGGTTTAGGCCTAGTCCTCGCTGCAACAAAGGCCAGTGAGCTCCCCCCACTATCCGCTGTGCTCTCATCCAACAAATCAGCGAATTAAACTTGCAGCATACCAGATTTACAATGTCCTCTTCACATCCACACAGTCTTAGGTTTCAATGAGGTCAGCCTTCGTTCTTTGATATCCCAGTGAGTACAGGCCCAGAGCCATCAAACGCTCTTCAGATGACAAGCCTCCCAATCACACAACCATTTTTGTGAACCTCCTTTGAACCCTCTCTGATATCAGCACATCCTTCTTAGACAAGGAGCCCAGAACTCTTCACAATACTCCAACTGACGCCTCACCAGTGCTTTAAAAAGCCTCAACATTACATTTTTGTTTTTATATTCTAGTCCTCTAAAACAAATGCTAATATCACATTTGCCTTCCTCACCATCAATTCAACCTGAAAATTGACCTTCAGGGACTCCAGCATGAGGACTCTCAACTCCCTTTGCACCTCAGGTTTTTGAATTTTCTCTCCATTTAGAAATAGTCTACCCTTTTATTTTTTTCTATCATATAGCATGACCATACAGAGGTTGCTGAAGAGATAACTGATACATTGGTCATGATCTTTCAACAACCGCTTGATTCTGGCATGGTCCTGAGACTGGAAGATTGCAAATGTCACTCCACTCTTTGAGAAGGAGGAAGGCAAAAGGAAATTTTTGGCCAGTTAGCCTAACCTCAGTGGTTGGGAAAGTGTTGGAGTCTATTATTATGGATGAGATTTCGGGGCATTTGGAGACTAATAACAAAATAAGTTAAAGTCAGCATGGTTTCTGTAAAGGAAAATCTTGCCTGACAAATCTGTTAGAGTTCTTCAAGGAAGTAACAAGCAGGGTGGACAAAGGAGAGGCAGTGGATGTCATTTACTTAGATTTTCAAAAGGCATCACACATGAGGCTGCTTAACAAGATAATATCCTATGGTGTTACAGGAAAGATGCGTAGCGTGCGTAGCGGAATAGCTGACTGGCTGAAGGCAGTGAGTGGGAACAAAAGGGGCCTTTTCTGGTTGGTGTTCCTCAGGGGTCAGTATTGGGATCACTACTTTTCACACTGGTATTCAAATTGATGCCTTTGTGGCAAAGTTTGCGAATGATATGAAGACAGGTGGAAGGGTACGTAGTACTGAGGAAGCAATACAATTGCATCAGGACTTAGATAAGTTGGAAGAACTGACAAAAAAGTGGCAGAGGAATACAGTGTTGGGAAATAGATGATAATGCAATTTAGTAAAAGGAAAATAGTGCAGGCTATTACCTAAATGAGGAGAAAATTCAAACATCAGAGCTGCAGAGGGACTTAGGAGTCCTCATGCAAGATCTCCAGAAGGTTAATTTACAGGTTGAGTTTGTGGTAAAGAAGGCAAATGCAATGTTGGCATTTATTTCAAGGGGAATAGAATATAAAAACAAGGAGATAACACTGAAGCTTTTTAAGGTACCGGTCAGGGAGATCATTTTTTTTGCGGGAGCTGGGAGAAGACAGGAGGGAAGATGGCTGAGGACTCCGTCCCTGCTGCACAAGGAGCTTTGTGCAGATGACTGGCTTCAAGAAGGAAGGACCAATACTCCTGTGGGAGACCCGTTTGTTTGAGATGGACTTCAGGTGACATTCAGAAGGTGATATATGCTGTCACGCAGACAGAGGGCCCAGCGCACGAGTGACAGTCAAGTTCAAGATGAGCTCCAATTAAATGTATATTTGACTGCTTAAGAATAATGGGCACTTTTTTTTTCTTTCTTTAAGTAATTGTTTGCTTAAGCTAACATTCTTAAATATATTTTATAATTGTATACAGTGTACAATCTGTTATTTCTTGCTGACGGTGATTGCTAGGAGCAGTAAATCACACAGCATTCACACAAAACAGGGATTTGGCAGGACCAAAGTCGGATAACACCCTAGATGTACGAAGCCCAAGGAAGGTGGGTTTCTCGCTACGGAATCCAACAGCTGTTAGTGAGGAGCTATCAAGCCGCATTTCCAGAGATGCCCAATAAAAAGGGGTTTCAAGTACAAGAAATACAAAAGGGCACTTAAAAAAGAAATCAGGAGAGCTAAAAGAAGGCATGAAGTTGCCCTGGAAGACAAGCTGGAGGAGAATCCTTTGGGATTCTACAAATACTTTCAGAGCAAACTGATTGCACGGGACAAAATTGGTCCTCTGGAAAATCAAAATGATTATCCATTTAAACAACAGGAATTCTGCAGATGCTGGAAATTCAAGCAACACACATCAAAGTTGCTGGTGAACGCAGCAGGCCAGGCAGCATCTATAGGAAGAGGCGCAGTCGACGTTTCAGGCCGAGACCCTTCGTCAGGACTATCAGTTAGTCCTGATGAAGGGTCTCGGCCTGAAACGTCGACTGCGCCTCTTCCTATAGATGCTGCCTGGCCTGCTGCGTTCACCAGCAACTTTGATGATTATCCATGTATGGGGTCAAAAGAGATGGGGAAGATTTTAAATAAATTTTTTGTATCTGTTTATTTAGGAGACAGACATAGAGACTATAGAAGTGATGAAAAGCAACATTGTCTTCATGGACTCTCTACCGATCACAGAGGATGAGGTGTCTGCTGTCTTGAGGTAAATTAGGGTGCATAAATCCCCATGGCCTAACAAGGTGCTCCTCGGTCTTACAGGAATCAACCGCAGAAATTACTGGGGCCCTAGCAGAGACTTAAATCATGCTTCACTACAGGTAAGCTACCAGAGGATTGGTGGATAGCTAATGTTGTTGTGCTGTTTAAGAAAGGTTCTGAAAATAAACCAAGAAATCAGTAGTGGGAAAGTCACTGATAGGTATTCTAAGGAACCAGATATATGAGCACTTGGATGGGCATGCACTGATTAGGGATCATCAGCAAGGCTTCATGCGTGGTACGTCATATCTAACCAACCTTACAGAGATTTCTGAGGAAGTTACCAGGAAAATGGATGAAGCCAAGGCAGTGGATGTCGCCTACACGGACTTAGCAAGGCAGACATAGAGACCCTCATGGGAGGTTGATCAAGGTGGTTCAGTTGCTTGGCATTCAAGATGAGGTAGTAAATTGGATTAGAAATTTGACTTGTGGGAGATGCCTGAGATGGTTGCCTCTCTGATTGAAGGCTATGATTAGTGAAGAGACACAGTGATAGTTGTTGGGCTGTTGTTGTTTGTCATCTGTATCAATGATCTAGGAGATAATGTGATTAACAGCAAATGACAGCAAGATTGGGGTTGTAGTAGACAGCAAGGAAGACTATCTGAGCATGCAGCAGGATCTGGACCAGCTGGAAAAATCAGCTGAAAAATGGCAGATGGAATTTAATACAGACTGTACAAGGTGTTACACTACAGTAGGACCAACCAAACAACGTCTTACACAGTGAACAGTAGGGTACTGAAGAGTGCTGTAGAACAAAGGGATCTGGGAATACAGGTTCATAATTGATTGAAAGTGGTGTCACAGGTAGATAGGTCATAAAGAAAGCATTTGGCACATTGGCCTTCATAAATCAAAGTATTGAGTACAGGAGATGGAATGAGCCTCCAGCGCAAGTGGTGCATGCAAGCTCGATTTCAAAGTTTAAGTGAAATTTGGATAGGTACATGAATGATAGGGGTGTAGGAGGCTATGGTCCCGTTGCAGGCTGATGGGAGTAGGCAGTTTAAATGGTTCGGCACAAACTAGATTGGCCAAAGAGCCTGTTTCTGTGCTATGACTCTTTAACAACATGGTGAGACTTTACTACCATCTGTTCCAATCAGGAGCATGGAGTTTCTTCTACAAGTTAAAATTTACTATTTCATATCAGTTAATGATAAAAGATAGTTTTTTTTAATGCCACAATATGGAGAGATTCTGTCCAATCAATTTAACACCGGTTTCACTGCATGTAATTAATGCTTAAAAAAAGTTTGCACAAGAATCAAAGGACCTTCATGGTCTGCAATACTCACAGTATCTTCTGAAAATGACTGCCGACAGAGTTCTAAATCAAAAGAGAGAACGTACATAGAATTAGAAAAGTAGTAATTTTAATTACCCCTTCTGGGTGGTGTATGCCGGGGAGGAGGAAATGAGTGAAAATCAATAATACATATCTGAAGTAAGAACAGTGCTGGAAATATTCTACAGGTCAGTCAGCATCTATGAAGAAAGAAACAGGGGTCATGTTTCAAGTTAATGACCCTTTACCAAAACTAGAAGAGTAAGATTTTTCCAACTATTTTGGCATCTTGGCCCCAGAGTAACACTGCTTTGTTTGGCTGTAGTCATGGGCATTCATGTACAGTTGAATGAGAATTTTGGAAGTAAAAGGGTTATCATACTAGGAACATTTGAGAGTCTGGGTCTGTACTCACTGGAATTTAGAAGGATGAGGGGGGATCTGAGTGAAACCTTACTAACGTTGAAAGGCCGAGAAAGAGAAGATGCGGAAAGGATGTTTCCCATGGTGAGGGAGTCTAGGACAAGAGGCCACAGCCTCAGAATAAAGGGATGTCCATTTAAAAAGAGATGCAGAGAAATTTCTTCAGCCAGAGGGTGGTGAATTTCTGGAATTGTTACCACAGACAACTGTGGCAGCCAGGTTATGTGTATTTAAGGCAAAGATTGATAGGTTCTTGATTGGACATGGCATCGAAGGTTAGGGGGAGAAGACCAGTGAATGAGACTGAGGAGAGGAATAAAGGATCACCCATAATTGAATGACAGAGCAGATTCGATGGGCCAAGTAGCCTAATTCTGCTCCTACATCTTATGGTCTTGGGTCTAATTAAACATGCATTTTCCAGTTCTGATGAACTGTCATTGTACTGAAATGCTATTTTCCCTCTCATTAGGATCTGCTGAAGTTTGAGTATTTCCAGTATTTCCATTCATTTGATTTTATTGCTGATGATTTGTGCTTTGTTGGGCCTTTACAGCCATTTCTAATATTATTAATATATACTAAGTGTTCATTTTAATTTTTTGCAAATGATACTTACCCTCAGCTTTCTGAAGTTTATTCATAGCCAAGGACAGCTTTCCTTCACCAATCAGCGTGCAAGCAGCATTGTAACACAGTTCATAGGAAGTTTCAGGTAGGCCCAAATCCTCCTGTGAAATAAAGTTAAATAGCATTGCACTTTTGCTCTTTCTTTATGCATTACTAATTTAAACATATGTATATTCAAAGATTAAAAGTGCATTTCTTCTCAAAGAATATATAAATTTTACAACCTTGAGAGTTGTTTGCTAGCAGGCAGTCGCAAAGCAAGGAACCGAAAAGAAACCAGTTTAAAAAAGACCAACCACCACCCCCAGTGCCCACAGAGAAAGAGAAAATAAAACTAAATCTTGCAGACAATAGAAGTGAGCAACAACAGCATTCCGAACCACAATGAGTCCTTAGATTAAAATCCCCGGAGCGGCTCGGAGTAGGCCCAAAACCTCAGTATTAGTGGGCCAAGTCGCCACACAGTTCACAGACACGAAGTTCAGCAGCCAGGGGCAATATCACAGTCTTAGTGTTGTGGAGAGTTCACACCTCGAGTTCACGTTGCCCTCACTCATCTCTTCATTGTTTGTGGTGATAGTCTACCATAATTTACTTTAAAAAACTGTTATTCATAACGCTTTCAATCTAATTCCTTTGCTTTCGAACCACCAATAACCTGTCGCATGTTATAAATTTCTTAATGTGATTTATAGATTTTTGTGTACTGCTGCCGACAAACAATAAATTTCACACTACGTGCCAGCGATATTAAACCTGATTCTGATTGCTTGACAGCTAACGATATGTAAACATGACAAAGCATTTGATATGATCCAAGATCTCTATCAGGACAGGTGGGCCACAAGACTCTGTGCTTAGCCCCCTGCTCTGCTCACTCTACACTTGTCTGTGTGGCCAAGCACAGCTCCAATGCCAGATACAAGTTTGGTGATGACACCACTGTCACAGGCCAAACCAAAGATGGTGACAAAGCAGTATTCAGGAGGGAGATGGAAAACCTGGCTGAGTGGTGCCATAACAACAACCGTTTACTCTATGTCAACATGACCAAGGAGCTGATATTGACTTCATGAGGAGGACACCAGAGGTCCGTGAGTCGGTCGTCATCGGAGAATCAAATGTGGAGAGGGTCAGTAGCATTAAGTTCCCCGGAGTTACTATTTTGGAGGATCTGTCTTGGACCCAGAACATAATTATGAAGAAAGCACAGCAGCACCTCTACTTCCTTAAAAATTTGCGAAGATGGGTTCCGGTGACGTCATCGTCCAGAATGGCAGCTTAAATCAACAGCTCCTCCGGAAAAACACATATATTGCCCCGTTAATCCATCAAATATAAGATCTTTCCAGAATATCTGAATTGATAAGGGGGGGGCAAGAATGGAGATTATAAAAAAGCATCACTGCGGAGTCGATGGACGAGAGAGGTATAACGCGCGGCTCTCCTACCCGAACACGTGCTAACGAGGCTGACGATGGGCCTCCTTCAGGCGAAACTGCAAATATGATAAAAATTCTGGAAGCGATACGGGAATTCCAAAAAGATATAAAACAGCAACTTAATGATATAAAGTCAAAACTCGCCAACATCAATCAGAAAATAGCGGTGGCAGAGACTTGAATTGAGAAGGTGGAAGATCACGTGCAAGACGTTGTATGGATACTAAGTAAGACGATAAAAATATTAAATCAACAAGAAAGTAAACTGATTGACCAGGAGGGAAGATCACGATGGAAAAATATCAGGATATACAATGTTCCCGAAGGAGCGGAGGGTTTGTCTATGATGGAGTTTGTAGGAAAGTTGCCGCAGGACGCGCTAGAGACTCCCTCCACTCTGGAGTTTGAGACTGAGAGGGCGCATCGTGCGCTCATCCTGAGGCCTACTGGAGACAGAGAAGATAAGCCACACTCAATAGTAATTAGATTCCTTCGCTACAATTCCAAGGCGGAGATTCTCCGAAGGGCCTGGGGTAAGAAGAGGGTGTTTTTGGACGGGAAATTAATATATTTCAATCAAGATTAACCCCCGGTGGTCCTGCAGAAACGTAAAGAATACTCTGCAGTAAAGCGAGTATTAAAGCAAGGAAAGATTAGATTCCAAACTCCGTACCCTGCTAAACTGCGGGTGTTTTATGAAGATGGCATGCAACTGTATCAGACAGTGGAAGAGGCGACTACAGACATGAGGAACAGACGGCTGTCTGTCAGTGTGATCAAACCGAGGGAAAGCCTGGCTGAGCAGTTATCCCGATCTGCTTGGGAAATAGTAAGAGAACCGAGAAAGCAGGGGACGGGAGGAGGGAGAGAGAATATCAGGAAGAGACTGAGTTTTCCGAAGACAGCCCTCACCCCCTCCAGAAGAGCCATAAGGTTTGCTAACTTTAAAAGTGTTGGTAAGATAAACGGAAGCAAAAATAGACGGTGCTATACCTATTTCAAGAAATACTTATTATAATGTGGATTTTATATTACTCAATATTTTTTATTCATTCATTCACTCCTTTCTCCCCCACCTAAATGAGAATATATATATAGGAGGAATACACAGGGAAATCTTTTCTGATAATGGACATAGACTTGTTCACTTACTTTTCTGGGTACTGTAATGGGGGCCCCCAACTCACAGGGAGGAGAGGCTATCCCCACGGCTAGACGTTTCCTCCAGCTCAACCCAGGGTCATCTACTAGAGACCCCAGCCTTGCAATCACACCTTTGTTGCCTTTTTTTTATTATTCGCGTTTCTTGGTTCTTATTTGTTCAGGGAGTAGATCAACTATGTTTTATTCTGCTAATTTCAATGATATATTGACAGATAAATACACATGGCTAAAGACAAAGTAAAATTCATTTCTTTGAATGTCCATGGGGTGTTAAATCCAATCAAACACAGTAAAATTCTATCCAAAATGAAAAAAGAACAAGCCCATATAGTATATTTACAGGAAACTCACTTACGTGATATTGAGCATAGAAAACTAAAGAGAATGGGTTTCACTAATTTGTTTTTATGATATAAATCAAGACATAGGAGAGGAGTTGCTATTCTCATCTCAAGCAAGCTAAATTTTGAAAAAGTATTCAAAATGGGAGATAAGGAGGGCAGATGTATTCTGGTAAGGGGGAATATAGATGGAAATCCAGTTACTTTATTGAATATATACACATGCCCAGGAAGTGATACTAGTTTCTTCCAGAAAATTACTAATATTATGGTAATGGAAACAGAAGGTCTCCTGATATGTGGGGGAGACTTAAATTTACAATTACAACCAAAGTTAGACTCTTCCAATAGAAAAACCTATGAAACAAAGTCCTTACATAAGAAAGTCAACACACTCTTTTTGAGGATGTTGGTCTCATTGATATATGGAGGGACCTTTTCCCGACAGAAGGGATTACACTCATTATTCTGCGCCCCCGCCCCCCATTCCGTATATACAAGAACAGACTATTTCATAATATTTGGAAAAGACAAAGACAAAATAAACACTCGTGGAATTGGGACAATAGATGTAAGTGACCATGCACCTATATATTTATCTGTTGATTCTGACCTACAACCAAAGAATACTATTTGGAAACTAAATTCAAGTCTACTCAATGATCCCTATTTTAAGGAACAACTTAAAAAGAGAAATTGGTCTTTACTTAGAATTCAATGATAATGGAGAGGTTTCACCTCCCATTCTATGGGATACTCTGAAGGCTGTCTTAAGAGAGAAAATTATAGCGATATCTTCATATAAAGAAAAAAATAAGGAATAAAACATTACAGGAATTACAAAATAGGCTGAAGGAACTAGAAAAAAACACAAATTGAATTTGGCCCAGGATACATTGGAGGAAATTTTAAAAATTTGGAATGAAATTAATAGTTTGGCTACGCAAGATATCAGGAAACAGAGACATTATGAAAGTGGATCTAAGTCTATGTTTATAATGGCGTGGAAACTGAAGAAAAAATTAGCAAAAAATACAATTCATAGAATTAGGGATCCAAGAACAAAAATGATAAAAAATGAGCTAAGTGAAATTCAAGAAGCTTTTGAAGTGTTTTACAAAACTCTATATTCCAAAGTTCCAGAGGGAAGCATAACCCAAATTGACACTTTCCTGAATTCTTTAGAGTTACCCACTTTAAGCGAAGAGCAAAATAGAACAATGACTGTTGACATAACTGAAGTTGAACTAAACACTGCAATTAGTAGGCTTAAATTAAGCAAGTCACCAGGTTCAGATGGATATACGGCAGAGTGGTATAAAGAGTTTAAAAATGAGTTCATTCCTGTCTTACTCCCCACACTGAACTGGGCTCTAAGAAAGGCACAAATGCCACCCAGCTGGAAGGAGGCGATAACCTCAGCCATACCGAAAGAAGGCAAGGATAAAATGGAATGTGGGTCGTTTAGACCAATATCCGTTCTTAATGTAGATTATAGAATATCTACCTCCATCATGGCCAAACGGTTAGAAGAGTTTCTACCCATACTGATACATAAGGATCAGACAGGTTTTATACAACAATGCCAAACACAAGACAATATACGAAGGACACTTCACATTATGGATCATTTTTTAAAAAATGAAATTGAAGCAATAGTGATAAGCGTGGATGCTGAAAAGGCATTTGATTTGGTTAATTGGAATTTTCTTTACAGAGTTTTACATAGATTTGGTCTACATGACACAATTATTAAAACTATACAGGCACTATACAACAATCCTATTGCTAGGATTAAAATCCATGGATATTTATCTCATAGTTTTACCCTAGAAAGGGGTATGAGACATTGAGGAGAGGATACTTTTCATCCACATACAGGCAATTTTAGCTGATAACAATCTACAAAGTTACATAAATAATATTGACAACCCGTGGGTGAAATGGACTCTTAAAATATGGAAAACTATTATAAAAGAATATAAACTAGAGGGAGATATTGCAATTCTTAAATGGTGTGCATATGACTTGGATTTTACGCCAAATACACTGGATGCTAGATTTAAGGAATAACTAAGCTAAAGGAATAACAGTTCTTTGCAATATAATGAAAGAAGGAACACTATTCAGTTTTGAAATGCTTAAAGGGAAACACTTATTAGAAAAACAAGATTTTTATCCGTATTTACAGATGCAACAGTATGTTAATAGGAGGGTTAAAAATGTAACCAAGGCAAGTACATGTTTGACAGAGCTATTTAGAAAAGCATATAATTCAAATAACTGTAGTAGAATCATTTCAAGCGTGTATAAAGGTTTGTCGAATCTTAAAACACATTCAACTTCATACATTAAAACAAAATGGGAGAAGGAAGGAGGGATAATAATATCTAAGGAAGACTGGACAATAATATGGAGGTATCAATGGAAGTGTACCAGTTCACAGAAATAGAGGGAGTTCTGGTGGAAAAACTTGATAAGATATTTTATTACACCCTCTCAGAAATCCCATTATGATAGTAACCCCCCCCCCCCCCCGGTTTGCTAGAGAAATTGTGGAAATCAAAATGCAAACCATTATATTTTCTGGGATTACCCTGTTATCAAAGACTATTGGAGTGGGATACACAATGTCCTACAAGACATTTTTAAATGTGAAATACCCTTAGAAAGAAAGACCATATATTTTGGGTATATACCTCGAGAATGGCTGAAAAGAGATAAATATTTAATGAATATACTGCTGGTGGCCGGTAAAAAGACGCTTACCAGCAACACCTCAAATACTGTCTAGGTAGTCTCCAGCCCCTTGGTATGAACATAGAATTCTCCAACTTCCGGTAATTCCCTGCCCCTCCCTTCCTCTATCCCTATGTCACTCTGCCCCCTCCCTCAGCTGCCCATCACCTCCCTCATGGTTCCGCCTCCTTCTACTACCCATTGTGTTTTTCCCTATTCCTGCTTCACCTTTCCTGCCTTTCACCTCCCTGCTTCCCCTCCCCCACCCCTTTATCTTTCCCCTTACTGGTTTTTCACCTGGAACCTACCAGCCTTCTCCTTCCCACCCTCCCCCACCTTCTTTATAGGGCCTCTGCCCCTTCCCTCTTCAGTCCTGACAAAGGGTTCCGGCCTGAAACGTTGACTCATTTTTTCCATGGATGCTGCCCAACCTGCTGAGTTCCTCCAGCGTGTTGTGAGTGTTGTTTTGACTCCAGAATCTGCATATTATTTTGTGTTTACTCTTACCAGGAAATGGTTATAACAGGAGTGCCTAACTTTAAATGTATGGATGGAAATTACAATGGACATTTACAAAATGGAGAAGATAACAGCATCTGTTAATCATCAGTTGGAACAATTTGATTCATACTGGGAAAAATGTTTTAACTACATAACACATCGTAGGCCTGATTTTATTCTCACAAGTCAATGAATATGTTGTAAAAAAAAGATCACTCCCTACTTGTACGTAGTTTTCTCCTTTCGATTGTTCTTTCTTTCCTCTCTTTTCTATAGGTGTATATCTCAGATAAATATTATGTGGAGATTTGTGGCAAATATGATTACATGATATATATGTACAGTATCTGAAATACATCTCACGGAAATGTTTGTTTGATGATGAAATTCAATAAAAAATAAATTACGGAAGATTTGGCATGACATCTAAAACTTTGACAAACTTCTATAAATGTGTAGTGGAGAGTGTACTGACTATCTGCATCACAGCCCGGTATGGAAACACCAATGGCCTTTTATGGCAAAGCCTACAAAAAGTAGTGGAATCAGCCCAGTCCATCACAGGTAAAGCCCTCCCCACCATTGAGCACATGTACACGAAGCGTTATCGCAGGAAAGATGCATCCATTATCAAGGACCACATCACCCAGGACATGCTCTCATCTTGCTGCTGCCATCAGGAAGGTGAAGGAGCCTCAGGACCCACACTACAAGGTTCAAGAAGAGTTATTACCTCTCAACCATCAGACTCTTGAACCAAAGAGAATAACTTCAATTGCCCCATCATTGAAATGTTCCCTTAACCAATGGAACACTTTCAAGGACTCTTCATTTCATATTTTTGATATTTATTGTTTATTTTTAATTATTTTTGTATTTGCAGTTTGCTGTCTTTTGCACACTGGTTGGATGCCCGTTAGTACAGACTTTTGCTGATTCTATTATGGATTTATTGAAATCGCAGGGTCGTATATGGCGACATATATATACTTTAATGATATATTTACTTTGAAGTTTGAACATAATTGCTGCCCAACTGCATTTTATTAGTGTCATTTAAGGAATTGTTAAGGCAGGTGACCTAGAGCTTCATTGTAGAAAGTTTTAATGAAGGAAATGAACATTAGAGCAGCGGACTGGATGTCAATCAAATGGAATAGCATAATGCCATAGATCCATTACCAAGCTACAGCCTCCCACAACCACCTTGCTACTCCTACCACATTGGATCCTGAAAGAGCTCCATTCCATCCTCTCAGTCTCTCCACCTCTATCAAGTGCACCATGCAAATGCGTGGTCAGGCATTTCACACAAGAGCCTCTGAAATGTCATCATTCTTTCTGAAATATGGCTTCCCTCCATCAGGGTTAAGAGGACTTGACCACATTTCATGCTTGTCTAACATCTCTGCTCTCACCCCTTCTCCTCCCAGACAGAACAAAGATCAAAATGCTTTGCTCCTCAAGTTCATGCAAAAAAAATTACACACAAAATCTCAGCATTAAACTATAAAAGATAGCAATAGAAAGCAATACAGTTCTTTAAAGAGGTAAATTCTCATACTTACAGGGTATGAATCTTGCCAAGTGCTTAAAGCTGCCACAACCGCAGAAAGATTGGTTTTCCTTTCCTCTTCATAGTCATCTTGTGAATTCCGAATTAAATCACGATAAACTGTTAAGCAGTCTTCATACCGTTCCAATCTGTACAACTGAATTTGCAGAAGAGGTGAAGTTAACTATAGAAAATAAAGATGCTTTTATTCCAGTAAAGATCTCAACCTGATTTACTAAATAAATTTTCAAGGGATAGGAAGACATTTGGTAAGAGTTGTGCTTATTCTCTGTCCCTATTTGCTCCTCAACAAGGGAGAAATCAAAAATCAACCATTTTGACAGGCCTGCAGCCACAACCAGACTAGAATAAATCATAGAGCACGAAAGCCCATTATATCCACTTGGACATGTTAACCAGCCACACTAACCCATTTTCCTGCACTAGGTTCATTGCCTATTTCATTCTCTGTCTAAATAGCTCTTATAGCAATTAGATCTTAAGAAATGGGAGCAAAATTAGACTGTTCAGCACATCAAGTCTGCTCTGCCATTCCATCATAGCTGATTTATTATCCCCCAACACCATTCTCCTGCCTTCTCCCTGTAACCTTTGACATCCTGTCTAATCAAGAAACCTTCAACCTCTGCTTTAGATATACCCAATGACTTCACCTCCACAGCCATTTGTAGCAATGAATTCCACAGATTCACCATCCTATGGTTGAAGAAATTCCTCCTCATCTCTGTTCTAAAGGGACATCTCTCTATTCTGAGGGTGTACCCTCTGGACCGGGACTCACCCACTATAAGAAACAATGTCTCCACGTTCACCCTATCTAGGCCTTTCAGTATTCGATGGATTTCAATGAGATCCCTCCTCCCCCACATTCTTCTGAACCCAAGCAAATGCAGGCCTAGAGCTATCAAGCTCAGCTCATGGGTTAACCCTTTCATTCCCAGAATCATTCTCATGAACCTCCCCTGGAACTTTGCCAATGCCAGTACGTATTTTCTCAAATAAGGTGCCCAGATCAGCTCATAATACCCAAGTGCTGTCAGACCAATGCCTTATAAAGCCTCAGCATCACATCCTTGATCTTGTAAGACCACGAGATAAAGGAGCAGAATCCAGCTATTTGGACCATCAAATCTGCTCTGCCATTTCATCATGGCTGATCCAAATTTCCTCTCAGCCCCAATCTCCTGCCATCTAATAGGCAGTTAGCTAAGAGTACCCCCATGGCCATTCCCCTCAGAAATAAATATACAACTGTGGACACTGTTGTGGGGGATGACCTCCCAGGGAAACGTCATGGAGAGCAGGTTATTGACAGTAAGCATGGGTCCGTGGTGCAGAAGGGAAAGAGGAAGAAGGGAACAGTAGTGATAGGAAACTCGATAGTCAGGGAACAGACAGGAGATTCTGCGGACATCAATGGAACTCCCAGATGGCATGTTGCCTCTCAGGTGCCAGAGTCGGGGACGTCTTGATTACATCCACAACATTTTGGAAAGAGTCAGAGGAGCCAGATGTATTGGTATATATTTGTACCAATGACATAGGAAGGGAAAACAAAGAGGTCCAGAAAAGAGAATTTAGAGAACTAGGTAGAAAGCTGAGAAGGGCCTCCAGGGTAGTAATTTTTGGATTGCTGCCTGTGCCATGCGCTAGTGAGGGTAGAAACAGGATGATCTGGCAAATAAATGCGTGGCTGAGAAGCTGGTACAGGGGGCAGGGCTTCGGGTTCTTGAATCATTTGGATCTTTTCTGGGGGAGGCATGACCTGTTCAAAAGTGATGGGTTGCACCTGAACCTGAGGGGAACCAATATTCTCACAGGCAGGTTTGTTTTGAGCTGTCAGGGAGGGTTTAAGCTAGTCTGGCAGGGGGGGTGGGGGGTGGGAACCAAAGTGAAGAGACTCAGGATGGTAAAAAAAGGAAAAGAAAGTGTGCAGGCAGATGATAGAACATAATGACAGTCAGCAGAGTGAGTATCAGTGCAGAATCAAAAAGGGTAGCAAATACAGTACTCAAAGTGTTCTATCTCAATGCACGGTGTATAAGAAATAAGGTGGATGATCTTGTTGCACTATTACAGATTGTCAGGAATGATGTGGCGATTACTAAATTGTGGCTGAAGGATGGTTGTAGTTGGGAGCTGAATGTCCAAGGTTAGAAACATAGAAAACCTACAGCACAACACCGGCCCTTCAGCCCAGAAAGCTGTACCGAACATGTCCTAACCTGAGAAATTACCTAGGGTTACCAAAAGCCCTCTATTTTTCTGAGCTCCATATACCTCTCCGGGAGTCTCTTAAAAGACCCTATCGCATCCGCCTCCACCACCGTTGCCGGCAGCCCATTCCACGCACTCACCATTCTCTGCATAAAAAACTTACCCCTGACATCTCCTGTGTACCTACTCCCCAGCACCTTAAAACTGTGCTCTCTCGTGCTAGCCATTTCAGCCCTGGGAGAAAACCTCTGACTATCCACACGATCAATGCCTCTCTTCCGCTTTTAGACCAAAGCAAACATTAGTGGGAAGGCAGAGGATTGGTAAGCTTTTAAAAACCTACACAGAGCAACTAAATGAATCATTAAGAGGGAAAGCATGAAATATGAAAGCAAGTTAGCAAACAATATTAAAGTGTAAAGTAAAAGCTTTTTGAAGTATGTAAAAAATAAAAGAGGTGAGAGTGGCTACAGAACTGCTAAAAGATGAAGCAGAAGAGATAATAACAGGGACCAAGGAAATAGCAAATGAACTAAATGAGTATTTTGCATCAGTCTTCACTGTGGAAGACACTAGCAGTGTGCCAGATGTTGAAGGGTGTGAGGGAAGAGAAGTGGGTGCAGTTACTATTACAAGGGAGGTGTTCAAAAAACTGAAAGACCTAAAGGGACATAAGTCACCTCAGCCAGATAAACTGCACCCAAGGGTTCTGAAAGAGGTAGCGGCAGATATTGTGGTGGCAATAGAAATGATCTTTCAAAAATCACTGGACTCTGGCATGGTGCCAGAGGACTGGAAAATTGCCAATGTCAGTCCACTCTTTGAAAGGAGGAAGGCAGCATAAAAGAAACTATAGACCAGTTAGACTGACCTCTGTGGTTAGGAAGACGTTAGAGTCATTGGTTAAGGATGAGGTTATCAAGTACTTGGTGATAGAAGACAAGGTTCAGGATGTTAACAGACCTGAACAGATCAGATATGGCAAAGTTATTTCCCATGGTTGGAGAGTCCAGGACAAGAGGGCACGAATTCAGAATTGAAGGATGTCCATTTAGAAATGAGATGCAGAGAAATTACTTTAGTCAGAGGGTGGTAAGTCTGTGGAATTTGTTGCCACGAGCAGCTGTGGAGGACAAGTCATTGGGTGTATTTAAGACAGAGATAGATAGGTTCTTGATTGGCCAGGGCATCAAAGGGTATGGGGAGAAGGCAGGGGAGTGGGGATGACTGGAAGAATTGGATCAGCCCATGATTGAATGGTGGAGCAGACTCAATGTTCCAAATGGCCTACTTCTTTTCCTATATCTTATGATAGGACAAAGTCTGCATGGTTTCCTTAAGGGAAAATCTTGCCTGATGAACCTGCTGGAATTCTTTGAGGAGATTACATGTAGGATGAAAGGGATGCAATAGATGTTGTATATTTGACCTTTAGAAGGCCTTTGACAAGCTTCCACACAAGGCTGCTTCCCAAGTTAAGAGCCCATGGTATTACAGGAAAGCCACTGACATGGTTAGAGCATTGGCTGATTGGTAGGAGGCAGCACGTGGGAATAAAAGGATCCTTTTCAGGTTGGCTGCCAGTGATTCGTGGTGTTCCACAGGGGTCAGTGTTGGGACCGCTTCTTTTTATGCTGTATATCAATGATTTAGATGATGGAATAGATGATTTTGTTGCCAATATAATTGGGCAAGAGAACAGCAAATGAAATACAACATTGGAAAATGCATGGTCATGCACTTTGGTGGTAGAACTAAATTTCCAGACTATTTTCTAAATGGGGAGCAAATGTAAAAGTCTGAGATGCAAAGGGACTAGGGAGTCCTTGTGAAGAACACACAGACACACAGAAAACCTTCAGCACAATACAGGCTGTGCCGAACATGTCCCTACCTTAGAACTACCTAGGTTTTACCCATAGCCCGCTATTTTTCTAAGCTCCATGCAGTCATCCAGGAGTCTCTTAAAAGACCCTATCATATCCGCCTCCACCACTGCCGCCAGAAGCCCATTTCACGTGCTCACCACTCTCTGCGCAAGAAACTTACCCCCGACATCTCTTCTGTACCTACTTCCAAGCACCTTAAAAATATGTCCTCTTGTGCTAGCCATTTCAGCCCTGGGGGAAAGCCTCTGACTATCCACACGATCGATGCCTCTCAATTATCTTGTACACCTCTATCAGGTCACCTCCCATCCTCTGTTCCTCCAAGGAAAAAAAGGCCGAGTTCACTCAGCCTATTCTCATAAGGCATGCTCCCCAATCCAGGCAGCATCCTTGTAAGTCTCCTCTGCACCTTTTCTATGGCTTCCACATCCTTCCCGTAGTGAGGTGACCAGAATTGAGCACAGTACTCCAAGTGGGGTCTGACCAGGGTCCTATATAGCTGTAACATTACCTCTCAGCTCTTAAACTCAATCCCACGATTGATGAAGGCCAATACACCGTATGCCTTTGTAGCCACACAGTCAACCTGCGAAGCAGCTTTGAGTGTCCTATGGACTCAGATCCCAAGATCCCTCTGATCCTCCACACTGCCAGCAGTCTTTCCATTAATATTATGTTCTACCATCATATTTGACCTACCAAAATGAACCACCTCACATTTATCTGGGTTGAACTCCATCTGCCACTTCTCAGCCCAGTTTTGCATCCTATCAATGTCCTGCTGTAACCTCTGACAGTCCTCCACACTATCCACAACACCTCCAACCTTTGTGTCATCAGCAAACTTACTAACCCATCCCTCCACTTCCTCATCCAGGGCATTTATAAAAATCACAAAGAGTAGGGGTCCCAGAACAGATCCCTGAGGCACATCTGGTCAGTGGCCTCCATGCAGAATATGACCTGTCTACAACCACACTTTGCTTTCTGTGGGCAAGCCAGTTCTGGATCCACAAAGCAATGTCCCCTTGGATCCTATGCCTCCTTATTTTCTCAATAAGCCTTGCATGGGGTACCTTATCAAATGCCTTGCTGAAATCCATACACACTACATCTACTGCTCTACCTTCTTCAACGTGTTTAATCACATCCTCAAAAAATTCAATCAGGCTTGTAAGGCACCACCTGCCTTTGACAAAGCCATGCTGACTATTCCTAATCATATTATGCCTCTCCAAATATTCATAAATCCTGCCTCTCAAGATCTTCTCCATCAGCTTACCAACTACTGAAGTAAGACTCACTGGTCTATAATTTCCTGGGCTACCCCTACTCCCTTTCTTGAAAAAGGGAACAACATCCACAACCCTCCAATCCTCCGGAACCTCTCCCATCCCCATTGATGATGCAAAGATCATTGCCAGAGGCTCAGCAATCTCCTCCCTCACTTCCCACAGTAGCCTGGGGTGTAAGTCATCTCTACAACCGCCAAGGTCCTTTTCCATAGTGAATACTGAAGCAAAGTATTCATTAAAGTACCTCTGCTGTTTCCTCCGGTTCCATACACACTTTTCCACTGTCATACTTGATTGGTCCTATTCTCTTGCGTCTTATCCTCTTGCTCTTCACATACTTGTAGAATGCCTTGGGATTTTCCTTAATCCTGTCCGCCGAGGCCTTCTCATGGCCCCTTCTGGCTCTCCTAATTTCATCCTTAAGCTCCTTCCTGCTAGCCTTATAATCTTCTAGATCTCTAACATTACCTAGCTTTTTGAACCTTTCATAAGCTCTTCTTTTCTTTTTGACTAGATTTACAACAGCCTTTGTACACCACAGTTCCCGTACCCTACCATAACTTCCCTGTCTCACTGGAACGTACCTACTCCGAACTCCATGGAAATATCCCCTGAACATTTGCCACATTTCTTCCGTACATTCCCCTGAGAACATCTGTTTCCAATTCATGCTTCCAAGTTCCTGCTTGATAGCATCATATTTCCCCTTACTCCAATTAAATGTTTTCCTAACTTGTCTGTTCCTATCCCTCTCTAATGCTATGGTAAAGGAGATAGAATTGTGATCACTATCTCCAAAATGCTCTCCCACTGAGAGATCTGACACCTGACTAGGTTCATTTCCCAATACCAGATCAAGTACAGCCTCTCCTCTTGTAGGCTTATTTACATATTGTGTCAAGAAACCTTCATGAACACACCTAACAAACTCTACCACATCTAAACCCTTCACTCTCGGGACATGCCAAACAATATTTGGAAAATTAAAATCTCCCACAACAACCCTATTATTATTACTCCTTTCCAGAATCTGTCTCCCTGTCTGCTCCTCTATGTCTCTGTTACTATTGGGTGGTCTATAAAAAACACCCAGTAGGGTTATTGACCCTTCCTATTCCTAACTTCTACCCACAGAGACTCCATAGACAACCCCTCCATGACTTCGTCCTTTTCTGCAGCCGTGACACTATCTCTGATCAGCAGTGCCACACCCCCACCTCTTTTGCCTCCCTTCCTATCCTTTCTGAAACATCTAAAGCCTGGCACTTGAAGTAACCATTCCTGCCCCTGCACCATCCAAGTCTCTGTAATGGCCACCACATCATAGCTCCAAGTGCTGATCCACACTCAAAGCTCATTCGCTTTAACACTCCTCGCGTTAAAATAGACACCACTCAAACCATCGGTCAGAGCACGTCCCTTCTCTATCACCTGCCTATCCTCCCTTTCACAGGGTCTCCAAGCTTTCTGTATTTGTGAGCCAAACTCCTCTTCCCCAGTCTCTTCAGTTCGGTTCCCACCCCCCAACAATCCTAGTTTAAACTCTCCCCAATAGCCTTAGCAAACCTCCCCGCCAGGATATTGGTCCCCCTCGGATTCAAGTGCAACCCGTCCTTTTTGTACAGGTCACACCTGCTTCAGAAGAGTTACCAATGATCCAGAAACCTGAATCCCTGCCCCCTGCTCCAATCCCTCAGCCACGCATTCATCCTCCACCTCATTCTGTTCCTATACTCACTGTCACGTGGCACAGGCAGTAATCCTGAGATTACTACCTTTGCGGTCCTGCTTCTCAACTTCCTTCCTAATTCCCTGTAGTCCGTTTTCAGGACCTCCTCCCTTTTCCTACCTATGTCGTTGGTACCGATATGTACCATGACCTCTGGCTGTTCTCCTTCCAACTGCAAGATATCGTGGACGCGATCAGAAACATCACAGACCCTGGAACCTGGGAGGCAAACTACCATCTGCGTTTCTTTCCTGCGTCACAGAATCACCTATCTGACCCCCTAACTATAAAGTCCCCTATTACTGCTGCCATCCTCTTCCTTTCCCTACCCTTCTAAGCCACAGGGTCAGACTCTGTGCCAGAGGTGCAACCACTGTTGCTTCCCCCAGGTAGGCCATCTCCCCCAACTGTACTCAAACAGGAGTACTTATTGTTAAGGGGGACAGCCACTGGGGTACTCTCTAGCATCTGCCTCTTGTCCTTCCCTCTCCTGACTGTTACCCACTTTTCAGTCTCCTGGGATCCCAGTGACTACCTGCCTACAGCTCCTCTCTGTCACCTCCTCACTCTCCCTGACCAGACGAAGGTCATCGAGTTGCAGCTCCAGCTCCCTAACGTGGTCTCTAAGGAGCTGTAGCTCAATGCACCTGGTGCAGATGTGGTCATCCGGGAGGCCGGGAGTCTCCGGGAGTCTCCAGGACCTCCACATCTGACACCGAGCACAGAACACTGGCCTCACGCACGTACTTTGTCTGTATTCTGAACAGATAACCTACCTCGCCTCGACCTTTTATCACTGAAGCCAAAGCCTTCCTACTCTGTCTCCCTCTACTCCATCGCCCGCTCTGTAAATCTGTCTTCTTTTTAAACTCTTCCTGCTGTTCTCACTGGCCGACCTTCACGCGCTTGCGCAGTCGTGCCCCGTTCAAACCTCAGAAGGTTAATTTGCAGGTAGAGTCGATGGTGAGGAAGGCAACTGCATTGTTCACATTCATTTCAAGAGGTCTAGAATACAAGAGCAGGGATGTGATGCTGAGGCTTTATAAGGCACTGGTGAGGCCTCACCTGAGTATTGTGTACAATTTTGGGCTCCTTATTTAGAAAGATGTCCTGGCATTGGAGAGGGTTCAGAGGAGGGTCAAAGAATGAATGGGTTATCATACGAGGAGTGTTTGATGGCTCTGGGTCTATACTCATGGGAATTTAGAAGGATAGGCGGGGGGGAGGGCGGATCTCACTGAAACTTTTCGAATGCTGAAAGGCCTAGTTGTGGAAAGGATGTTTCCCATGGTAGGGGAGTCTATGACAAGAGGGCACAGCCTCAGGATAGAGGGGGATCCATTTAAAACAGAGATGTGCATAAATTTGGTGGTGAATTTGTGGAATTGATTCCCACAGGCAGCTGTGGAAGCCAGATCACTGGGTGTAATTAAGGTGGAGCTTGATCAGTTCTTGATAGGACACGGCATCAAAGGTTACGGGGAGAAGGCTGGGAAGTGGGGCTGAGGAGGAGAAAAAAGGATGAGACATGATTGAACGGCAGAGCAGACATGACGGGCCAAATGGCCTAATTGTGCTCCTGTGTCTTATAGTCTTATCCCCCCTTATCCCTCAGTGCCCTGACCAGTCAAAAAGCTATCAACCAAACACTTGGCCTCCATAGCTGCCTCTGGCAGAAAAATATCCACAGATTCACTACTCTCTGGCTAAAGAAATTCTTCCTCACCTCTGTTCTAAAAGGACGCCCTTCTATTCTGAGCTGTGTCCTCTGGTCTTAGACTCTCCTACCTTAGGAAATATTCTCTCCATATCCACTCTGCCAAGCCCCTTCACCATTCAATAGGTTTCAATAAGGTCACCCCTCATTCTTCTAAATTCCAGTGAATAGAGGCCCAGAGCCCTCAAACGCTCTTCAAATGACAAGCTGTTTAATCCTGGAATCGTTTTTGGGAACTCCCTTTGAACCCTCTCCATTTTCAGCACATCCTTTCCAAGATAAAGGGCCCAAAACTGCTTACAATACTCCAAAAGAGGCCTTGCCAGTGCTTTATAAAGTCTCAACATTACATCCTTGGCGTTTATATTCTAGTCCTCTTCAAATGACAAGCCGTTTAATCCTGGAATCATTTTTGGGAACTCCCTTTGAACCCTCTCCATTTTCAGCACATCCTTTCTAAGATAAGGGGCCCAAAACCGCTCACAGTATTCCAAGTAAGGCCTCACCAGTGCTTTATAAAGTCTCAACATTACATCCTTGCTTTTATATTCTAGTCCTCTTGAAATGAATGCTAGCATTGCATTTACCCTCTTCACCACAGACTCAACCTGAAAATTAATTTTTCGGGAATCCTGCACAAGCACTCCCAAATCCCTTTGCACCTCAGATTTTTGGATTTTCTATTTAGGAAATGGTTAACCCTCTCATATCTTCTATCAAAGTGCACGACCATACATTTATTGACAATGTATTCCATCTGCCACTTCACTGCCCATTCTTCTAGTCCTTCTCAGAATCAAAATCAGGTTTATTACCACTGGCATGTGTCATGAAATTTGTTAACTTAGCAACAGCAGTTTGATGCAATACATAACATAGAAGAAAAATAAATAAATAACAGTATACCTATATTGAATAGATTAAAAATCTTGTAAAAAGCAGAAATTTTATATATTAAAAAGGTGGGGTAGTGTCCAAGGGTTCAATGCCCATTTAGGAATCGGATGGCAGAGGGGAAGAAGCTGTTCCTGAATCGCTGAGTGTGTGCCTTCAGGCTTCTGTACCTCCTACCTGATGGTAACAGTGAGAAAAGGGCATGCCCTGGGTGCTGGATTTCTTTAATAATTGTCGCTGCCTTTCTGAGACACCGCTCCTTGAAGATAGAAACATAGAAAATAGGTGCAGGAGTAGGCCATTCGGCCCTTCGAGCCTGCACCGCCATTTATTATGATCATGGCTGATCATCCAACTCAGAACCCCGCCCCAGCCTTCCCTCCATACCCCCTGACCCCTGTAGCCACAAGGGCCATATCTAACTCCCTCTTAAATATAGCCAATGAACTGGCCTCAACAGTTTGCTGTGGCAGAGAATTCCACAGATTCACCACTCTCTGTGTGAAGAAGTTTTTCCTAATCTCGGTCCTAAAAGGCTTCCCCTCTATCCTCAAACTGTGACCCCTCGTTCTGGACTTCCCCAACATCGGGAACAATCTTCCTGCATCTAGCCTGTCCAATCCCTTTAGGATCTTATACGTTTCAATCAAATCCCCCCTCAATCTTCTAAATTCCAACGAGTACAAGCCCAGTTCATCCAGTCTTTCTTCATATGAAAGTCCTGCCATCCCAGGAATCAATCTGGTGAACCTTCTTTGTACTCCCTCTATGGCAAAGATGTCTTTCCTCAGATTAGGGGACCAAAACTGCACACAATACTCCAGGTGTGGTCTCACCAAGGCCTTGTACAACTGCAGTAGTACCTCCCTGCTCCTGTACTCGAATCCTCTCGCTATAAATGCCAGCATACCATTCGCCTTTTTCACCGCCTGCTGTACCTGCATGCCCACTTTCAATGACTGGTGTATAATGACACCCAGGTCTCGTTGCACCTCCCCTTTTCCTAATCGGCCACCATTCAGATAATAATCTGTTTTCTTATTTTTGCCACCGAAGTGGATAACTTCACATTTATCCACATTAAATTGCATCTGCCATGAGTTTGCCCACTCACCCAACCTATCCAAGTCACCCTGCATCCTCTTAGCATCCTCCTCACTGCTAACACTGCCACCCAGCTTCGTGTCATCCGCAAACTTGGAGATGTTGCATTTAATTCCCTCATCCAAGTCATTAATATATATTGTAGACAACTGGGGTCCCAGCACTGAGCCTTGCGGTACCCCACTAGTCACCGCCTGCCATTCTGAAAAGGTCCCGTTTATTCCCACTCTTTGCTTCCTGTCTGCTAACCAATTCTCCACCCACACCAATACCTTACCCCCAATACCGTGTGCTTTAAGTTTGCACACTAATCTCCTGTGTGGGACCTTGTCAAAAGCCTTTTGAAAATCCAAATATACCACATCCACTGGTTCTCCCCTATCCACTCTACTAGTTACATCCTCAAAAAATTCTATGAGATTCGTCAGACATGATTTTCCTTTCACAAATCCATGCTGACTTTGTCCGATCATTTCACCGCTTTCCAAATGTGCTGTTATCACATCCTTGATAACTGACTCCAGCAGTTTCCCCACCACCGACGTTAGGCTAACCGGTCTATAATTCCCCGGTTTCTCTCTCCCTCCTTTTTTAAAAAGTGGGGTTACATTAGCCACCCTCCAATCCTCAGGAACTAGTCCAGAATCTAACGAGTTTTGAAAAATTAACACTAATGCATCCACTATTTCTTGGGCTACTTCCTTAAGCACTCTAGGATGCAGACCATCTGGCCCTGGGGATTTATCTGCCTTCAATCCCTTCAATTTACCTAACACCACTTCCCTACTAACATGTATTTCACTCAGTTCCTCCATCTCACTGGACCCTCTGTCCCTTACTATTTCTGGAAGATTATTTATGTCCTCCTTAGTGAAGACAGAACCAAAGTAATTATTCAATTGGTCTGCCATGTCCTTGCTCCCCATAATCAATTCACCTGTTTCTGTCTGTAGGGGACCTACATTTGTCTTAACCAATCTTTTTCTTTTCACATATCTATAAAAGCTTTTACAGTCCGTTTTTATGTTCCCCGCCAGTTTTCTCTCATAATCTTTTTTCCCCTTCCTAATTAAGCCCTTTGTCCTCCTCTGCTGAACTCTGAATTTCTCCCAGTCCTCAGGTGAGCCACTTTCTCTGGCTAATTTGTATGCTACTTCTTTGGAATTGATACTATCCCTAATTTCTCTTGTCAGCCACGGGTATTTTGTATTTATATCCTGGGTATTTTGTAGGCTAGTCCCCAAGATGGATCTGACTCAATTTACAACCCCCTGCAGCTTCTTTCAGGCCTGTGCAGTAGCCGCACCCCACCCCCCATTCCAGACAGTGATGCAGCCTGTCAGAATGCTCTCCATGGTACAACTATAGAAGTTTTTGAGTGTATTTGTTGATATACCAAATCTCTTCAAACTCCTGGTGAAGTCTAGACACTGTCTTGCCTGTCTAATTACTCAAAACTACCTGCCCCTCCACCTACCTTCGTTTTGTCTGCAAACTTTGCAACAGTCATCAACTCCATCATACAAATCATTGACACGTAGCATCAAAAGAATCAGTTTCAACACAGGAAGTTAAAAAAATACAAGGAGAATGGGATGAATGTAACATTAAGGTTAGTAGGTTAATCCATCGTTTCTTCAGGATTCTGGCAATCCTTCCAGAAACCAAGGAAATATCGGGAAGACTGGGTCCTCCTCATTGTTAGGCTTCCCGGTTTTTCTGCCAGCCCAATTGATTTCCTTCACCCAGTAGACATTCAGGGGGAACGTCATGCATAATCATCTTATTTTCTTGAGTAGACGCTCCTGGTCTGAAAGTTTTCACACGGGTAATCGAAGTAGAAAGAACTGCTCCACATTGGGAAGCATGATGGTGGCTGTTATTGTTGAGAGTTAAATCCGTGCAGGTAGGTTTCTGATAGACACCATGTCCTAGGCTAGCATCTGGTTTTCATCGTATTAGAATGTCCAGGAACAGGAAGCAACCATTCTTCTGCATCTCCATTGTAACTTGAATGTTTGGATGTATTCTGTTCAGATGGCAAGGAACTGTTGGAGTGCCTGGAGTCCATGAGGCCACACTGCGAAGGTGACATGACATCAAGGTATCTGAAGAAGCATTTGGGGTGTAACGGCGATGAACCCAGAGCCTTCTCCTCGAAGTCCTCCATGTAGAAACTGGCAACAGCTGGCAACAAGAGCAATCCCATGGCCAATCCGTCTATTTGTTGATAGTAGTTACCCTTATAGAGAAAGTACGTTGAAGAAAGAGTGTATCCAAAAGGTCAATGGTACCCGTATCAAACTGTGACCACAGGAGGACCAAGCTGTCCTTCATGAGAAGTCTCGTGAACAGGGACACCATGTTGAAACTGACCATTATGTCCTCCAGGTTCAGACGGATGTTGGTTATCATTTTAACGAAGTCTGTCGCCTTCTTGATGCGACGCTCACAGCCACCAACAAAGGGGAGCCGCATGGTTGTTAAACGCTTAGGGAGGTGGTAAGCCGGAGAATCTCTCCCACTGACCATAGGCCTTGGGGTGGAACCCTCCTTATGTATCTTAGGAAGCCTGGTAAGTCTTGGTGGTACTGACCCTGAGGCGTAAAACTATTGTGCTGTGCTAATGGCTTTTCGGACTGCCTGGTAAAGGAAGCCATTGAAGTAAAACTAGAGGAGAAAAATTTTAACAAAGATGAAGGTCTCGCCCCAAGTAAGAACTGAAATTCGACTGTAAGTAAGGTGGGAGAGCAGAAAACTGATTGGATGAGGACTAACCAATCAGGAGAGACAGACTACAGGGAAATAAATGGAAGGAGAAGATGGCGGCGCAACGCAGCTCGTAGCGGCCACTCCGGTGGTGATGTCTGTTATCTGTCAAGTGGAGTGCCATGCACAATCCTGATTTGATGGAGACGGATGTGAGAGCATGGAGGAACATCAGGTGAAACTTCTGAAATGCCTGTTTCACTGCTGCTGCTACTGTGTGATCCAGAATCTCCGGAGGAGAAGGCCCCGAGTCCTCGGCTTTGCTTGTTGCTTGGCGGCCGGGGCGGGGTCGAAGCGCTCGGCAGAGATGGTGCTCGGTCAGTGTCGGAGGGCTGGTCGGAGTCTCGAAGTTTTCAGACGGACTCAAGAGTCGGCTGTGGTCGAGTGCTTCCAATGAATCGGCAAGTTTGCTACGCTGGAAGCTCATGGCAGGGAGAGTTTCTCCCTTCTACCGTCTGCGTGAGATGTTGGGGCTATCAGGACTTGAGACTTTTTTTTACCGTGCCCATGGTCTGCTCTTTATCAAATTAGAGTATTGCTTTGCACTGTTGTAACTATATGTTATAATTATGTGGTTTTGTCAGTTTTAGTCTTGGTTTGTCCTGTGTTTCTGTGATATCTTTCTGGAGGAACATTGTATCATTTTTTAATGCATGCATTTCTAAATGACAATAAACGAGGACTGAGTGTCCTCATAATCTAATCTAAAAAATAGCACCACACTAGACATGCCCAGGCATCATCCCTGATGAAGATGACGGAGTTTGTCATCGAAATGTCAGTTACAATTGACACTTGTACCTGGCCGGAAACCCAGCAGTTTATTCATCATATACGCTGTGAAAGCACTGGATCCATTTTTAATCTGAACTACTTAAAGCAATGACTCAAATACTCCAAATTAATCTAATCCCTCTTCCCCTGCACATTGACCATGTGCTCCATTCTCTGCAGGAGCGATTAGATTAACTTGGAGTAATTGATAGCATTCCTGTGCTATGCCAAGAGCCTTGGCAACGCATTCTAGCCCCCACCACTTTCTGTGTAAAAAAAATAAAATCTTGGCTTGTATATCTTTGTACTTGCCCCCCTCACCTTAAGTGCATGCCCTCTACTACTAGACATTTCAATCCTGGGGAAAAAAGATACTATCTATTCTATCTACACCTCTATTATAAACTTCTATCAAATCTCTCAGCCTCCACCACTCTAGAGAAAAGAGCTCCGGCTTAGAACATAGAATAGCACAGGGCCTTGGTCCATGATATTTTCATCAACCTATATAAACCCACTCCATGATCGATCTAATCCTTCCCTCCTACATAGCCTCCTTTGGATCTGATTGAAACAGCACCCTCAGTCCCACAATCAAACGTGCATACTAAATAGGGAAAAAATGTAATGATCAAATCAGTATCAAATTGGTCACCTACAAAGGCCTTCATGAAAACAATGGCCCTGGGTCTAATTTACTTCAATTTCTCACTTAATTTAAATTCAAAAACCAAAATGACTTTTCAAAGGCAACAACTGTCTAATCTTCCACCCTAACTCTCCGTCAACTTGATGATGTTCCTCCAGCATTTTGTATGTGTTGCTGTTGATTTGGATGCTGTATTTAAACAAAAAGTAGTAGAGCAGTGAGGAGTGTGGGGAAGCAAAGGGCTCGGGGAATACAGGTCCAGAATTCATTGAAATTGCTGTCACAAGTAGATAGGTCATAAAGAAAGCTTTTAGCACAATGGCCTTCAGAAATCAAAATACTGAGTGCAGGAGATGGGATGTTATCACAAACAAGAGAAAAATTGCCATTGCTGGAAATCAAAGTAATATGCACAAATTGCAGGAAGAATTCGGCAGGCCAGGCAGCATCATACACTGGCCTGCTGAGTTCCTCCAGCATTTTGTGTAAAGGGGATGTTATTTTGAAGTTGTCAGACTTAATTGTCAGACTTGTTGCCAGACTTGTGAGGCTTAATTTGGAGTATTGTGTGCAGTTTTGGTCACCTACGTACAGAAAAGATGTAAATAAGTTTGAAAGAGTACAGAGAAAATTTAAGAGGATGTTGGCAGGTCTGGAAGACTTGAGTTATAAGGGAAGAATGAACAATTTAGGACTGCATTCTCTAGAACTAGAACATAGAATATTGAGGGGAGATTTAAAAGAGGAATGCAAAATTATTAGGGGTATAGAAAGGGTAAATGCAAGCAGGGTTTTTCCACTGAGGTTGGGTGAGACCACAACTATAAGTCATGGGTTAACAGTGAAAGGGAAATATGAGGGGAAACTCCTTCACTCAGAGGGTGGTGAGAGTGTGGAATGAGCTGCCAGTGCAAGCAGTGGATGCAATTTTGATTCCATTGTTTAAGTTTGGATAACTAGGTGGATGGCAGGGGTATGCAGGGCTACGGTCCAGGTGCAAGTCAGTGGGACTGGGCAGTTTAAATAATTCAGCATGGTCTAGATGGGCCGAAGCTCTACTTCTGTGCTGCAGTTTTCTATGACCCTAATATTGATTTTTAGTAGCAGTGTCAGTCACACATATTGTACAGGGACAACAGTAGTTTCACTCTCAACATGGAAAAGTATATTTAGATACCACTTGTGCATAAAGCTCCTTTAACTTGTTGGTCCTTTGCTCAACACTTTCGATGGTCTTCAATGCCGTTTCGATCCGATTCAGTCTGTATTCACAGTAAGCCTTCTCAAAGGCAATCACATCACTAAAGAGCAAGAGGAGATAACCAAGGTTAATTCTGATGGGCTCAGTGCTATATGTTTATCTTGAACTATTATTTTCACATTTAGAATTTCCATATCTCTCAACCATAATTTCTAAATCTGCTGAAATACATGTAGGATGCCCTAGCTGCAGTAACTAAGGACAGGAGACAGCAATTTGCCCCATAATAACCAGAACAGCTGCAGAAGACCTTTTAGTTCAAAGTATATTTATTATTATCAAAATATGTGCACGTTATACAACCTTGAGATTCGTCTCCATAGGCGCAGCCACTAATCAAAGAAATGCAACAGAATCCATTCAAACAAAAGACGACAGAATGTGCAGAGGGAAAAAACCAAATAGTGCAAACCAGGGGTCCCCAACCTTTTTTGCACCGCAGACCAGTTTAATATTGACAATATTCTTGCGGACCAGCCGACGGGCGGGGGCGGGGGGTGGGGTGTTCAAGTAAGGTTGCCAACTTTCTCACTCCCAAATAAGGAAAAAAGTAGCAGTCAAATACGGGACACACGTGTTTACCCCGAGAAAGACTACCATGACCATGAAGCCTTGCACGGGCACCTGTGGCAACATGCGTGATGTGCACATGCGTGTACGTGCCTTTTTTTTTTACAAATGGGTTTTGGCTTAATCTTCCCGACCCTGTTCAGTGAAACTACACAGTACATATATTATTTCTACTTTATATAGGCTGTGTACTTATCATATCTTTCCTGCCTTTACTGTATGTTAGTGTTATTTTAGGTTTTAAGTGTTACTTGGTATGATTTGGTAGGTTATTTCAAGTTCAACAGTGCGTGACAGGGAATGAGGAAAGGTGCAGCTGACTCGTATCATTTCATATCGCCAAATCATATCGTTTCCTCGCGGCCCGGTAGCACATGCTTTGCGGCCCGGTGGTTGGGGACCACTGGTGCAAACAATAAAAGTTAGCAAACTGCATTCAGGACTGAAGGTCATGAAAGTAAGTCACGGACTCCAAGCCAGGCATCACCGCAGGCCACTCAGAAGCCCACTAGTTCCAGGCCATGGCCTCAGTTCAGCTCACAGACGAGATGAACTGGCCTGTCCCTCACCTCTACCTTGACACCCTGACCCCTTCAATCTGGCCCAGCGTTTAAATCGCTCAAACCTCAAGTTAATCCCACTTCTACATTATAGCATTTCATTCGAAGCAGGAGTTAACCATTTCAGCCCTCAGCCTGTTCTGCTATTCATGAGGTTCACAGATGACCTCCCACTTGCATGACTTTTTCCTTGATTTCTTCATATTCCTCTATTCCCTCAATTTCCAAAAGCATATTCATTACCAATGTGAATGCCCTTGATGACTGAGCCTTTCCAGTTCTCCGGGGTAAAGCATTCCAAAGACTCCTTACCCTCTGAAAAATGAAATTTCTCCTCAGTGCAGTTCTAAACCATCAACTCCTTTTTTCTGAACCCTGGCTGCCAATCCCTCAGTCATCGGAAACACTTACCTGGCAACTAACCTGTTGAAGACAAATCATTTTTCAAGTTTTAATGGACCAGCCTACTGTGAGGAGTTTGTACGTTCTCACCAACACCGCGTGGGGAGCTGCATTCACTCTGGCAAGTACATATTTTTTAGGAACAGACACCAAAAGTGTTCAAAATACTTGGGTGCATACTCATCACGACCAAAAATAATGAAATTCAAAGTACATATCAAGCATTCTTGAATAGCATGAAATGTACTTTAAGAGGTGCTCAAAACTCAAGATAAAGATTATAAAAGATTAGCTTTATTCGCTACATGTATAGTACACTAAACGATCAAAACACGCAGTAAAATGTGTCCTTTGCATCAATAAGACCATAAGATATAGGAGCAGAGGTGGGTCATTCGGCCCATGAAGTCTGCTCCGCTATTCAATCATGGGCTGATCCAATTCATCCAGTCATCCCCACTCCTTTGCCTTCTCCCCATACCCTTTGATGCCCTGGCTAATCAAGAACCTATCTATCTCTGTCTTAAATACACCCACTGACTTGGCCTCCACAGCCGCTCGTGGCAACAAATTCCACAAATTGACAACTCTCTGACTAGAGTAATTTCTCCTGGCTTTAGGGTGAAAGGGGAAAGGTTCAGGGGGAACATTAGGGGGAACTTCTTCAGTCAGAGAGTGGTGGGAGTGTGGAACGAGCTGCCATCTGACGCGGTAAATGCGAGCTCACTCTTAAGTTTTAAGAATAAATTGGATAGGTACATGGATGGGAGAGGTCTGGAGGGTTATGGCCTGGATGCAGGTCAATGGGACTAGCGGAATAAAGTATTGACACAGACTAGAAGGGCCGAATGGCCTGTTTTCTGTGATGTAGTCTTCTACGGTTCTTCATCTCTGTTCTAAATGGACTTCCTTCAATCCTGAAATCGTGCCCTCTTGTCCTAGACTCCCCTACCATGGGAAATAACTTTGCCATATTTAACCTGTTCAGGCCTTTTAACATTCGGGATGTTTCTATGAGATTCCCCCCTCATTCTCCTGAACTCTAGGGAATTCAGCCCAAGAGCTGCCAGACATTCCTCATATGGCAACCCTTTCATTCCTGGAATCATTCTTGTGAATCTTCTCTGAATCCTCTCCAATGTCAGTATATCCTTTCTAAAATAAGAAGCCCAAAACCGCACACAATACGCCAAGTGTGGTCTCACGAGTGCCTTATAGAGCCTCAACATCACATCCCTGCTTTTATATTCTATACTTCTAGAAACGAATGCCAACATTGTACTTACCATCTTCACAACCAACTCAACCAAGAGGTTAACCTTTAGGGTACCATGCACAAGGACTCCCAAGTCATCTCTACATTTTGAATTCTCTCCCTATCTAAATAATAATCTGCCCATTTATTTCTTCCACCAAAGTTAATGACCATACACTTTCCAACATTGTATTTCATTTGCCCATTCCCCTAAACTATCTAAGTCTCTCTGCAGGCTCTCTGTTTCCTCAACACTATCTGCTCCTCCACCTATCTTTGTATCATCGGTAAGGGTGCAGTCAGTGGGTTTGGCAGATTAACAGTCAGCATGGATAAGATGGGCCAAAAGGCCTGTTTCGGTTCTGTAGAGCTCTATGACTCTGACTCTGACTCTAAATGCTGTGGAGTTTTGAATTTGCATTTCAAGGTATCTGCATCTTACCTGGAAAGCACCTTGGTGTGAGTGTGAATTATATTCAGTGCTTCTTTGAAATTTCCATTGTGCACCAGACAGACGACTTTACAATGCAGTGCAGTGACATCATCCTTGTCATCTTGCAGTACTACAAATTAAAATTACACTTTAATTAGCAGTAATAAATTTACCATTATACTGATGTGTAAACAGAAAAAACCAAACTAATTTACAGCTATTTCAAAATGCTATGGTAGTTAAAACTATACACTGCTAACTTTGCTAAAATTAAGGGTAAAATTTGTCATTTATCTCCTCGATGGACAATTGTAGGTTCCAATGAATCCATCTACACAGTCTCTGCAGAAGGTAATATTCTTGCCAACTTTAGCCAATACATCTCTGTAACACTCAACAAGTTCAGTTTGTTGTCATCTGACTGGACATATTTTCAACCGAAGTAACAGCATTCCTCCAAACCACTGTGCACCCACACAACACACAGCACATAACACAAGCTATAAACAAGTTAAAAAATATAATTAAAATACAAGTAGAAAAGCACAGCACAGGTAAACAGTAAACAGCTGACTGTCCGAGTGATGAGACCTCGGAGGTGGCAGGGTATACATTAGTCTCACAGCCTGAGGGAAGAAGCTGTTACCCAGTCCTGACACTCTTGAACCTCTTCCTGATGGTGATGGGTCAAAGAGATTGTGGGATGCGTGGTGGGGATCCTCATCAGTGCTTCCGGCCTTTCGTCTAGAATGTAAATGTCACAAACCGTAGGAAGACCCTGGGTGGTCCTCTCACGTTTTGACTATCCTCTGTAGGTCTTGCAGCTTCTGTACCACACAGTGATGCAGACAGACGGGACCTTCTTGATGGTGATCCTGCAGAAAGCTTTTAGAATAGAGGTGGTGAACCTTGCCCACCTCAGCCTTCGCAGGAAGTGTAGACGCTGCTGTGCTTTCTTGACTGCTGAGGAAGTGTTGTGGGTCCAGGTTAAATCACCTGTCACGTGCACATCGAGGAACTTTGTACTCTTCACTCTCTCCATGGCAGAGCCATTAATATGCAATGAAGGGTGGACGACCTGTGCCTTCCTGAAATCCTCAATCACCTCTTCTGTCTTGTCCACATTGAGACTCGGATTGTTATCCTCACACCATTTGACAAACCTCTCTCCCTCCTCTCTGTAAGCTGACTTACCATTGTTGCCAATGAGGCCAACCACTCTATCACATCAGTGAGCTTAATGATGTAATCCACAACCCTCCAATCCCCCGGAACCTCTCTTGTCGCCATTGATGATACAAAGGTCATTGCCAGAGGCTCAGCAATCTCCTCCCTCGCCTCCCACAGTAGCCTGGGGTACATCTCATCCGGTCCCAGCGACTTATCAAACTTGATGCTTTCCAAAAGCTCCAACACATCCTCTTTCTTAATGCCTATATGCTCAAGCTTTTCAGTCAACTGTAAGTCATCCCTGCAATCGCCAAGATCCTTTTCCGTAGTGAAGACCGAAGTAAAATATTCATTAAGTATCTCTGCTATCTCCTCCACCATTCTTTCCATCTCATTGAAATGTACCTATGCAGAACGCTACGCAAATATCCCCTAAACATTTGCGACATTTCTGCCGTATATTTCCCTGAGAACATCTGTTCCCAATTTATGCTTCCAAGTTCCTGCCTGATAGCTTCACATTTCCCCTTACTCCAACTAAACGCTTTCAAACTTCCCCCCTTCTAAATCTCTTGCTCTAAGGAGCTGCCAATCAATGTTGGGGAAATTAAAACCTCCCATCACGACAACCCTGTTATTATTGCACCGTTCCAGAATCTATCTTCCTCTCTGCTCTTCGATGTCCCTGTTACGATTGGATGGTCTATAAAAAACACCCAGTAGAGTTATTGACCCCTTTCTGTGCCTAACTTGCACCCACAGAGACTCAGGAGACAACTCCTCCATGACTTCCTCCTTTTCTGCAGCCGTGACACTATCTCTGATCAGCAGTGCCTCGCCCCCACCTCTTTTGCCTCCCTCCCTGTCCTTTCGGAAACATCTACAACCTGGCACAAGAAGTAACCATTCCTGCCCCTGAGCCATCCAAATCTCTGTAATGGCCAAAACATCATATCTCCAAGTGCTGATCCACGCTCTAAGCTCATCCACTTTGTTCATGATGCTTCTTGCGTTAAAACAGACACATCTCAAACCATTGGTCTGAGCGTGTCCCTTCTCTATCACCTACCTATCCTCCCTCTCGCACTACAAGCCTTCTCTATTTGTGAGCCAATTGCCCATTCCTCTGTCTCTTCAATTCGGTTCCCAACCCCCAGCAATTCTAGTTTAAACTCTCCCCAATAGCCTTAGCAAATTCCCTGCCACGATATGGGTCCCCCTGGGATTCAAGTGCAACACAACCTTTTTGTACAGGTCACTCCTGCCCCAAAAGAGGTCCCAATGATCCAGAAATCTGAATCCCTGTCCCCTGCTCCAATCCCTCAGCCACACATTTATCCTCCACCTCATTCTGTTTCTATTCTCACTGTCACGTGGCACAGGCAGTAATCCCGAGATTACTACCTTTGTGATCCTGCTTCTCAACTTCCTTCCTAACTCCCTATATTCTCCTTTCAGGACCTCCTCCCTTTTCCTACCACGACCTCAGGCTGTTCACCTGCACACCTCAGGAAATTGTGGACACAATCAGAAACATCCCAGACCCTGGAACCTGGGAGGCAAACTACCATCTGTGCTTCTTTCCTGCATCCAAAGAATCGCCTGTCTGACCCTCTAACTATAGAGTCCCCTATCACTACTGGCATCCTGTTCCTTTCCCTACCCTTCTGAGCCACAGGGCCAGACTCTGTGCCAGAGGCACGGCCACTGTTGCTTCCCCAGGTAGGCTGTCCCCCCCCCCCAACAGTACTCAAACAGGAGTACTTATTGTTCAGGGGTACAGCCACAGAGGTACTCTCTATTACCTGACTCTTCCCCTTCCCTCTACTGACTGTTACTCACTTGTCTGTCTCCTGCGGCCCCAGTGTGACCACCTGCCTATAACTCTCCTCTATCACCTTCTCGCTCTCCCTGACCAGACAAAGGTCATCAAGCTGCATCTCCAGTTCCCTAACCTGGTCCCCAAGGAGCTGCAGCTCAACACACCTGGTACAGATGTGGCCGTCCGGGAGGCTGGGAGTCTCCTGGGCATCCCACATCCGACACCCAGTACTGAACACACATACTTCCAATTCCTATTTTTCACAAGTAACTTAGCTCACCTTGACCCATTATCGCCCAAGCCCCGTTGAGCCAAAGCCCTCCCACTCTGACGCCAGCTCTATAAAACTGTCTTCTTTTTGAACTCTTCCCGCCCGTCTAACTCACCGACATTCACGCACCTGCGCAGTCATGCCTTGATCAAACTGAAGAAAAAATGCTCTCCATTTAAATTCTTCCTGCTGGTCTAACTCGCTGACGTCCACACGCCTGCGCACTTCATGATTACTAATGTCACTGTTGCTGATGGTAATGATTCAGGCCAGTTATCGGTACTCTCTTGGGCATCAGAACGATCCTGTCTGCCCTGAGCCTGCATGGACAATGGACTGTTTCAGAAAGATATTAAAGATGTCTGTTAGGACCTCTGCTAGCTGGGCTGCACAGTTCCTCAGCATCTGACCAGGTATGTTAACCAGCCGGATAGCTTTGTCTGAGTTTACTCCCGCTGGGATCCTCCTCACCTCAGCTGCAGCCACAGAGGGTGCCTATTCCTCAAGAAGAGAGGGGACGTTTCCTTGACGCCACATAATTCAAGTCATCAAATCGTGCACAGAAAGTATTCAGCCTATCAGGAAAAGAAACAATGTAGCGGCTAACCCAGAGAGTGGATTTACCATCAATTATGGTTAACATGGGCTGGCCGGTGATGTAGTGGCATTAGCACTGGACTTCGAGGCGGATGGCCCCAAGTTCAAGTCCAGCCAGGTCCCCAGTATCTGCATGGACGAAAGGCCTGGCGATCTACTTCCATATCCACACTATCATAGGGTAGCCATGAGTCGAAGACGACTCGACAGCAATCAATAACAACATAGTTTAATCATAGCCATAGTCATAATCATACTTTATTGATCCCGGGGGAAATTGGTTTTCGTTACAGTTGCACCATAAATAAGTAAATAGTAATAAAACTATAAATAGTTAAATAGTAATATGTAAATTATGCCAGAAAATAAGTCCAGGACCAGCCTATTGGCTCAGGGTGTCCGACCCTCCAAGGGAGGAGTTGTAAAGTTTGATGGCCACAGGCAGGAATGACTTCCTATGACGCTCTGTGCTGCATCTCGGTGGAATGAGTCTCTGGCTGAATGTACTCCTGTGCCCACCCAGTACATTATGTAGTGGATGGGAGACATTGTCCAAGATGGCATGCAACTTAGACAACATCCTCTTTTCAGACACCACCGTGAGAGAGTCCAGTTCCATCTCCACAACATCACTGGCCTTACGAATGAGGTAAGTTGAGTGGAAAAGCAAATTGTGCAGAAGGTATGGAGAGTCTGCAGAGAGATATAGATAGTTTAAGTGAGTGGGCAAGAGTCTGGCAGATGGAGTACAATGTTGGTAAATGTGAGGTCATCCACTTTGGAAGGGAAAATGAAAGAGCAGATCATTATTTACAAGCAGCACGCTGCTGTGCAGAGGGACTTGGGAGTGCTTGTGCATGAATCACAAAAGGTTGGTTTGCAGGTGCAGCAGGCTATCAAGAAGGCAAATGGAATGTTGGCCTTCATCACTAGAGGGTTTGAATTTAATAACAGGGAGGTTATGCTGCAATTGTACAGTGCACTGGTGAGGCCGCACCTGGAGTACTGCGTGCAGTTCTGGTCTCCTTACTTGAGGAAGGATATATTGGCTTTAGAGGTACACCAGGTTGATTCCAGGGATGAGGGGATTAGACTATGAGGAGAGATTGAGTTGCCTGGGACTGTACTCCCTAGAATTCGGAAGAATGAGAGGAGATCTTATAGAAACATAAAATTATGAAAGGGATAGACAAGGTAGAGGCAGGAAAATTGTGGTACTGGTAGGTGAGACTAGAACTGGAGGACATAGCCTCCAGATTCAGGGGAGTGAAGAAAGCGAATGCGATGTTGGTATTCATTTCTAGAGGAATAGAGTGTAGGAGCAGGGATGTGATGTTGAGGCTCTTTAAGGCACTGGTAAGACTTGTCCCCTTGTCCTCACCTACCACCCCACCAGCCTCCGGATCCAGCACATTATCCTCCGCAACTTCTGCCACCTTCAACAGGACCCCACCACTAAGCACATCTTTCCCTCTCCGCTTTCCGCGGGGATGGGTCCCTCCACGACTCCCTGGTCCACACATCCCTCCCCACAGATCTCCCACCCAGCACTTATCCCTGTCAGCATTGGTGCTACACCTGTCCCTACACCACCTCTCTTGTCATCATTCAGGGCCCCAAACAGTCCTTCCAGGTGAGGCAACACTTCACTTGTGAGTCTGTTGGGGTCATCTATTGCATCCGGTGCTCCCGGTGCGGCCTCCTCCACATCGGTGAAACCCGACACAGATTGGGGGACCGCTTCGTCAAGCACCTCCACTCCGTCCGCCACAACAGACAGGATCTCCCAGTAGCCACCCACTTCAACTCTGCTTCCCACTCCCATTCAGATATGTCCATACATGGCCTCCTCTACTGTCATGATGAGGCTAAACTCAGGTTGGAGGTGCAACACCTCATATACCGTCTAGGTAGTCTCCAGCCCCTTGGTATGAATATAGAATTCTCCAACTTCCGGTAATTCCCTGCCCCTCCCTTCCTCTATCCCTATGTCACTCTGCCCCCTCCCTCAGCTGCCCATCACCTCCCTCATGGTTCCGCCTCCTTCTACTACCCATTGTGTTTTCCCCTATTCCTTCTTCACCTTTCCTGCCTATCACCTCCCTGCTTCCCCTCCCCCACCCCTTTATCTTTCCCCTTACTGGTTTTTCACCTGGAACCTACCAGCCTTCTCCTTCCCACCCTCCCCCCACCTTCTTTATAGGGCCTCTGCCCCCTCTCTCTATAGTCCTGACGAAGGGTTCCGGCCCAAAATGTCGACCGATCTTTTCCACGGATGCTGCCCGACCTGCTGAGTTCCTCCAGCGTGTTGTGAGTCCAACATCCTTGTAAATCTCCTCTGCACCCCTTCTATGGTTTCATGTCCCTCCTGTAGTGAGGCAACCAGAACTGAGTGCAGTACTCCAAGTGGGGTCTGACCTATGTTTCTTCTAAGCTATGCACGCACACACACGTTTTTCAACCAGCGCACAAAGGAAATTAATGTGCGCACAAAAGGTTAGTTACCTAAAATAATGTAATTAATAATTACACTTATTGAAAATAATCTTTTAGCTAACTGTTTCGGTTAACTAGTTAGTCAATTTTTCAAATACCACAATGCACGTCACTAATTTACGTCACCTCACCTTTCCTGTTCCAGTTTGTACAGCTGCATTCTGCGCGAGGCAAAATGAACAACATAAGAAAGCAGTATCTGTGAGACAATGTTTCGTGGAGTGAAAAAGTTAAAAGTTTTGCTAAGCCAACAACGTGAAGAAAACATCACCGTAGATACAAGTTCGCTGTTGACTTTTATAAACAGTCTTTGTGTTCATTTAGAAGAAAGGCTTCCTGAAGATGAGGTTCAAGAATGGTCAGCTTTTGATTTCTCCACAATTGCAAATTGTGACTTCACATTTGGCGATGAACAAGTTAATGCCTTATGTCTAAAATATCATGATTTTCTAGCTGAGAAATACTGTAATACTTAGACAGTTTAATGATTTCAAATTTTCCGTGCAAGAAAAAATTAAATCCAAACTGATTTCAAACTTTGCTCAAATGGTGGCATTTGTACTTCAAAATGAACAGTTTTGCGACCTTGCACAGTTGATGGACATTTGGGGAACCTTTCTTGCGTCTAGTGCAGACTGTGAGCGAGGTTTTAGCCTAATGAATCAACTCAAAAACAAGCTGAGAAACCATTTAGGTGAATATCATTTGGATATGTTAATGAGAATCAGAAGCTATCAATTGGATGGAAGTTCTATTAGTCCAGACAGAGTTTACAAAGGATGGGTAAATGCCAAAGACAGGAGAGAGAAAAAATAACTGAGTGACTTAAATATGTATGTTATTTTGTTTGTTATTCTGTGCAGTTTTATGTCAAATATTTTGTAAATCTACATAAACTGTCCCATGTGTGCATTCAGTGCGCACATACTTTTGTCACAGGAAAAAAATTTGCACAACATAAGATTTTTGCGCACACTGACTACTAAAAATTAGAGGGAACGTTGGGTCTGACCAGGGTCCTATATAGCTGCAACATTACCTCTCGGCTCTTAAAGTCAATCCCATGACTGATTACGGCCAATGCACCGTATGCCTTCTTAACCACAGAGTCAACCTGCGTAGTAGCTGAGAGTGTCTTATGGACTTGGACCCCAAGATCCCTCTGATGCTCCACACTACCAAGAGTCTTACCATTAATAATATATTCTGCCATCATATTTGACCATACAAAATGAACCACCTCACACTTATCTGGGTTGAACTCCATCTGCCACTTCTCAGCCCAGTTTTGCATCCTATCAATATCCCGCTGTAACCTCTGACAGCCCTCCACACTATCCACAACACCCCCAACCTTTGTGTCATCAGCAAATTTACTAACCCATCCCTCCACTTCCTCATCCAGGTCATTTATAAAAATCACAAAGAGTAAGGGTCCCAGAACAGATCCCTGAGGCACACCACTGGTCACCAACCTCCATACAGAATATGACACGTCTACAACCACTCTCTCCCTCCTGTGGGCAAGCCAGTTCTGGATCACAAAGCAATTTCCCCTTGGATCCCATGCCTCCTTACTTTGAAGGCTCTACTTTCATCAATGGTGGACAGAGTATGATGTGCACTTCGGCCCGCCGGCTGGGACATGTCACCACGGCCTCTCACCACCCACACCCGCCGCTTACTTCTGTTCAGGGACTTCAGAGCCCGGCTGTAGTCCGCAGTCTGCCCGCAACGATTCACTTCGGTCCACAGCGCCGTTAGCGAGCTGCCACTCGCCATGGCCAAAGCAACACCAGCAACACCGGCAACCCCGGTCCTCTGTCAGGCCCAACTGCCCCGCACCGCCTGCGGACAGCACCACCACCGGCCACCGCCGCCGCCCGCGCCACCTGCCGGCCGGAGAGTCGACAGCCGCCGCCGCTAGCGCCACCTGCCGCCCGGAGAGTCGACAGCCGTCGCCGCCAGCGCCACCGGCCGCCCGGACAGTCGCCAGCCGCCGCCGCCGCCGCCCGTGCCACCTGCCGGCCGGAGAGTCGACAGCCGCCGCCGCCGCCGCCCGCGCCACCTGCCGGCCGTAGACTCGACAGCCGCAGCCGCCGCCCGCGCCACCTGCCGGCCGGAGAGTCGACAGCCGCCGCCGCCGCCGCCCGCGCCACCTGCCGGCCGTAGAGTCGACAGCCGCAGCCGCCGCCAGCGCCACCGGCCGCCCGGACAGTCGCCAGCCGCCGCCGCCGCCGCCGCCCGCGCCACCTGCCGGCCGGAGAGTCGACAGCCGTCGCCGCCAGCGCCACCTGCCGGCCGGAGAGTCGACAGCCGCCGCCGCCGCCGCCCGCGCCACCTGCCGGCCGTAGACTCGACAGCCGCAGCCGCCGCCCGCGCCACCTGCCGGCCGGAGAGTCGACAGCCGCCGCCGCCGCCGCCCGCGCCACCTGCCGGCCGTAGAGTCGACAGCCGCAGCCGCCGCCCGCGCCACCTGCCGGCCGGAGAGTCGACAGCCGCCGCCGCCGCCCGCGCCACCTGCCGGCCGGAGAGTCGCCAGCCGTCGCCGCCAGCGCCACCTGCCGGCCGGAGAGTCAACAGCCGCAGCCGCCGCCCGCGCCACCTGCCGCCCGGACAGTCGACAGCCGCCGCCGCCGCCGCCGCCCGCGCCACCTGCCGGCCGGAGAGTCGCCAGCCGTCGCCGCCAGCGCCACCTGCCGGCCGGAGAGTCGACAGCCGCCGCCGCCGCCGCCCGCGCCACCTGCCGGCCGTAGAGTCGACAGCCGCAGCCGCCGCCCGCGCCACCTGCCGGCCGGAGAGTCGCCGGCCGCCGCCGCCGCCGCCCGTGCCACCTGCCGGCCGGAGAGTCGACAGCCGCCGCCGCCGCCCGCGCCACCTGCCGGCCGGAGAGTCGCCAGCCGTCGCCGCCAGCGCCACCTGCCGGCCGGAGAGACGCCGGCCGCCGCCGCCCGCGCCACCTGCCGGCCGGAGAGTCCACAGCCGCCGCCGCCAGCGCCACCTGCCGGCCGGAGAGACGACAGCCGCCGCCGCTAGCGCCACCTGCCGCCCGGAGAGTCGACAACAGCCGACACCCGCGCCACCTGCCGGCCGGAGGGTCGCCAGCGCCACCTGCCGGCCGGAGAGTCGACTGCCGCCGCCGCAGCCGCCCGCGCCACCTGCCGGCCGGAGGGTCGCCAGCCGCCGCCGCCAGCGCCACCTGCCGGCCGGAGAGTCAACAGCCGCAGCCGCCGCCCGCGCCACCTGCCGGCCGGAGAGTCGACAGCCGCCGCCGCCGCCGCCCGCGCCACCTGCCGGCCGTAGAGTCGACAGCCGCAGCCGCCGCCCGCGCCACCTGCCGCCCGGACAGTCGACAGCCGCCGCCACCGCCGCCGCCCGCGCCACCTGCCGGCCGGAGGGTCGCCAGCCGCCGCCGCCAGCGCCACCTGCCGGCCGGAGAGTCAACAGCCGCAGCCGCCGCCCGCGCCACCTGCCGGCCGGAGAGTCGACAGCCGCCGCCGCCGCCGCCCGCGCCACCTGCCGGCCGTAGAGTCGACAGCCGCAGCCGCCGCCCGCGCCACCTGCCGGCCGGAGAGTCGACAGCCGCCGCCGCCGCCGCCCGCGCCACCTGCCGGCCGTAGAGTCGACAGCCGCAGCCGCCGCCCGCGCCACCTGCCGCCCGGACAGTCGACAGCCGCCGCCGCCGCCGCCGCCCGCGCCACCTGCCGGCCGGAGAGTCGCCAGCCGTCGCCGCCAGCGCCACCTGCCGGCCGGAGAGTCGACAGCCGCCGCCGCCGCCGCCCGCGCCACCTGCCGGCCGTAGAGTCGACAGCCGCAGCCGCCGCCCGCGCCACCTGCCGGCCGGAGAGTCGCCGGCCGCCGCCGCCGCCGCCCGTGCCACCTGCCGGCCGGAGAGTCGACAGCCGCCGCCGCCGCCCGCGCCACCTGCCGGCCGGAGAGTCGCCAGCCGACGCCGCCAGCGCCACCTGCCGGCCGGAGAGTCGACAGCCGCCGCCGCCGCCGCCCGCGCCACCTGCCGGCCGTAGAGTCGACAGCCGCAGCCGCCGCCCGCGCCACCTGCCGGCCGGAGAGTCGCCGGCCGCCGCCGCCGCCGCCCGTGCCACCTGCCGGCCGGAGAGTCGACAGCCGCCGCCGCCGCCCGCGCCACCTGCCGGCCGGAGAGTCGCCAGCCGTCGCCGCCAGCGCCACCTGCCGGCCGGAGAGACGCCGGCCGCCGCCGCCCGCGCCACCTGCCGGCCGGAGAGTCCACAGCCGCCGCCGCCAGCGCCACCTGCCGGCCGGAGAGACGACAGCCGCCGCCGCTAGCGCCACCTGCCGCCCGGAGAGTCGACAACAGCCGACACCCGCGCCACCTGCCGGCCGGAGGGTCGCCAGCCGCCGCCGCCAGCGCCACCTGCCGGCCGGAGAGTCAACAGCCGCAGCCGCCGCCCGCGCCACCTGCCGGCCGGAGAGTCGACAGCCGCCGCCGCCGCCGCCCGCGCCACCTGCCGGCCGTAGAGTCGACAGCCGCAGCCGCCGCCCGCGCCACCTGCCGCCCGGACAGTCGACAGCCGCCGCCACCGCCGCCGCCCGCGCCACCTGCCGGCCGGAGGGTCGCCAGCCGCCGCCGCCAGCGCCACCTGCCGGCCGGAGAGTCAACAGCCGCAGCCGCCGCCCGCGCCACCTGCCGGCCGGAGAGTCGACAGCCGCCGCCGCCGCCGCCCGCGCCACCTGCCGGCCGTAGAGTCGACAGCCGCAGCCGCCGCCCGCGCCACCTGCCGGCCGGAGAGTCGACAGCCGCCGCCGCCGCCGCCCGCGCCACCTGCCGGCCGTAGAGTCGACAGCCGCAGCCGCCTCCCGCGCCACCTGCCGCCCGGACAGTCGACAGCCGCCGCCGCCGCCGCCGCCCGCGCCACCTGCCGGCCGGAGAGTCGCCAGCCGTCGCCGCCAGCGCCACCTGCCGGCCGGAGAGTCGACAGCCGCCGCCGCCGCCGCCGCCCGCGCCACCTGCCGGCCGGAGGGTCGCCAGCCGCCGCCGCCAGCGCCACCTGCCGGCCGGAGAGTCAACAGCCGCAGCCGCCGCCCGCGCCACCTGCCGGCCGGAGAGTCGACAGCCGCCGCCGCCGCCGCCCGCGCCACCTGCCGGCCGTAGAGTCGACAGCCGCAGCCGCCGCCCGCGCCACCTGCCGGCCGGAGAGTCGACAGCCGCCGCCGCCGCCGCCCGCGCCACCTGCCGGCCGTAGAGTCGACAGCCGCAGCCGCCGCCCGCGCCACCTGCCGCCCGGACAGTCGACAGCCGCCGCCGCCGCCGCCGCCCGCGCCACCTGCCGGCCGGAGAGTCGCCAGCCGTCGCCGCCAGCGCCACCTGCCGGCCGGAGAGTCGACAGCCGCCGCCGCCGCCGCCCGCGCCACCTGCCGGCCGTAGAGTCGACAGCCGCAGCCGCCGCCCGCGCCACCTGCCGGCCGGAGAGTCGCCGGCCGCCGCCGCCGCCGCCCGTGCCACCTGCCGGCCGGAGAGTCGACAGCCGCCGCCGCCGCCCGCGCCACCTGCCGGCCGGAGAGTCGCCAGCCGTCGCCGCCAGCGCCACCTGCCGGCCGGAGAGACGCCGGCCGCCGCCGCCCGCGCCACCTGCCGGCCGGAGAGTCCACAGCCGCCGCCGCCAGCGCCACCTGCCGGCCGGAGAGACGACAGCCGCCGCCGCTAGCGCCACCTGCCGCCCGGAGAGTCGACAACAGCCGACACCCGCGCCACCTGCCGGCCGGAGGGTCGCCAGCCGCCGCCGCCAGCGCCACCTGCCGGCCGGAGAGTCGACAGCCGCAGCCGCCGCCCGCGCCACCTGCCGGCCGGAGAGTCGACAGCCGCCGCCGCCGCCGCCCGCGCCACCTGCCGGCCGGAGAGTCGACAGCCGCAGCCGCCGCCCGCGCCACCTGCCGCCCGGACAGTCGACAGCCGCCGCCACCGCCGCCGCCCGCGCCACCTGCCGGCCGGAGAGTCGACAGCCGCAGCCGCCGCCCGCGCCACCTGCCGGCCGGAGAGTCGACAGCCGCCGCCGCCGCCGCCCGCGCCACCTGCCGGCCGTAGAGTCGACAGCCGCAGCCGCCGCCCGCGCCACCTGCCGGCCGGAGAGTCGCCGGCCGCCGCCGCCGCCGCCCGTGCCACCTGCCGGCCGGAGAGTCGACAGCCGCCGCCGCCGCCCGCGCCACCTGCCGGCCGGAGAGTCGCCAGCCGTCGCCGCCAGCGCCACCTGCCGGCCGGAGAGTCAACAGCCGCAGCCGCCGCCCGCGCCACCTGCCGGCCGGAGAGTCGACAGCCGCCGCCGCCGCCGCCCGCGCCACCTGCCGGCCGTAGAGTCGACAGCCGCAGCCGCCGCCCGCGCCACCTGCCGCCCGGACAGTCGACAGCCGCCGCCGCCGCCGCCGCCCGCGCCACCTGCCGGCCGGAGAGTCGCCAGCCGTCGCCGCCAGCGCCACCTGCCGGCCGGAGAGTCGACAGCCGCCGCCGCCACCGCCCGCGCCACCTGCCGGCCGGAGAGACGCCGGCCGCCGCCGCCCGCGCCACCTGCCGGCCGGAGAGTCCACAGCCGCCGCCGCCAGCGCTACCTGCCGGCCGGAGAGACGACAGCCGCCGCCGCTAGCGCCACCTGCCGCCCGGAGAGTCGACAACAGCCGACACCCGCGCCACCTGCCGGCCGGAGAGTCGCCAGCCGTCGCCGCCAGCGCCACCTGCCGGCCGGAGAGTCGACAGCCGCCGCCGCCACCGCCCGCGCCACCTGCCGGCCGGAGAGACGCCGGCCGCCGCCGCCCGCGCCACCTGCCGGCCGGAGAGTCCACAGCCGCCGCCGCCAGCGCCACCTGCCGGCCGGAGAGACGACAGCCGCCGCCGCTAGCGCCACCTGCCGCCCGGAGAGTCGACAACAGCCGACACCCGCGCCACCTGCCGGCCGGAGAGACGCCGGCCGCCGCCCCGTGCCACCTGCCGGCCGGAGAGTCGACAGCCGCCGCCGCCGCCGCCCGCGCCACCTGCCGGCCGGAGAGTCGACAGCCGCCGCCGCTAGCGCCACCTGCCGCCCGGAGAGTCGACAGCCGTCGCCGCCAGCGCCACCGGCCGCCCGGACAGTCGCCAGCCGCCGCCGCCGCCGCCCGTGCCACCTGCCGGCCGGAGAGTCGACAGCCGCCGCCGCCGCCGCCCGCGCCACCTGCCGGCCGTAGACTCGACAGCCGCAGCCGCCGCCCGCGCCACCTGCCGGCCGGAGAGTCGACAGCCGCCGCCGCCGCCGCCCGCGCCACCTGCCGGCCGTAGAGTCGACAGCCGCAGCCGCCGCCCGCGCCACCTGCCGCCCGGACAGTCGACAGCCGCCGCCGCCGCCGCCGCCCGCGCCACCTGCCGGCCGGAGAGTCGCCAGCCGTCGCCGCCAGCGCCACCTGCCGGCCGGAGAGTCGACAGCCGCCGCCGCCGCCGCCCGCGCCACCTGCCGGCCGTAGACTCGACAGCCGCAGCCGCCGCCCGCGCCACCTGCCGGCCGGAGAGTCGACAGCCGCCGCCGCCGCCGCCCGCGCCACCTGCCGGCCGTAGAGTCGACAGCCGCAGCCGCCGCCCGCGCCACCTGCCGGCCGGAGAGTCGACAGCCGCCGCCGCCGCCCGCGCCACCTGCCGGCCGGAGAGTCGCCAGCCGTCGCCGCCAGCGCCACCTGCCGGCCGGAGAGTCAACAGCCGCAGCCGCCGCCCGCGCCACCTGCCGCCCGGACAGTCGACAGCCGCCGCCGCCGCCGCCGCCCGCGCCACCTGCCGGCCGGAGAGTCGCCAGCCGTCGCCGCCAGCGCCACCTGCCGGCCGGAGAGTCGACAGCCGCCGCCGCCGCCGCCCGCGCCACCTGCCGGCCGTAGAGTCGACAGCCGCAGCCGCCGCCCGCGCCACCTGCCGGCCGGAGAGTCGCCGGCCGCCGCCGCCGCCGCCCGTGCCACCTGCCGGCCGGAGAGTCGACAGCCGCCGCCGCCGCCCGCGCCACCTGCCGGCCGGAGAGTCGCCAGCCGTCGCCGCCAGCGCCACCTGCCGGCCGGAGAGACGCCGGCCGCCGCCGCCCGCGCCACCTGCCGGCCGGAGAGTCCACAGCCGCCGCCGCCAGCGCCACCTGCCGGCCGGAGAGACGACAGCCGCCGCCGCTAGCGCCACCTGCCGCCCGGAGAGTCGACAACAGCCGACACCCGCGCCACCTGCCGGCCGGAGGGTCGCCAGCGCCACCTGCCGGCCGGAGAGTCGACTGCCGCCGCCGCAGCCGCCCGCGCCACCTGCCGGCCGGAGGGTCGCCAGCCGCCGCCGCCAGCGCCACCTGCCGGCCGGAGAGTCAACAGCCGCAGCCGCCGCCCGCGCCACCTGCCGGCCGGAGAGTCGACAGCCGCCGCCGCCGCCGCCCGCGCCACCTGCCGGCCGTAGAGTCGACAGCCGCAGCCGCCGCCCGCGCCACCTGCCGCCCGGACAGTCGACAGCCGCCGCCACCGCCGCCGCCCGCGCCACCTGCCGGCCGGAGGGTCGCCAGCCGCCGCCGCCAGCGCCACCTGCCGGCCGGAGAGTCAACAGCCGCAGCCGCCGCCCGCGCCACCTGCCGGCCGGAGAGTCGACAGCCGCCGCCGCCGCCGCCCGCGCCACCTGCCGGCCGTAGAGTCGACAGCCGCAGCCGCCGCCCGCGCCACCTGCCGGCCGGAGAGTCGACAGCCGCCGCCGCCGCCGCCCGCGCCACCTGCCGGCCGTAGAGTCGACAGCCGCAGCCGCCGCCCGCGCCACCTGCCGCCCGGACAGTCGACAGCCGCCGCCGCCGCCGCCGCCCGCGCCACCTGCCGGCCGGAGAGTCGCCAGCCGTCGCCGCCAGCGCCACCTGCCGGCCGGAGAGTCAACAGCCGCAGCCGCCGCCGCCCGCGCCACCTGCCGGCCGTAGAGTCGACAGCCGCAGCCGCCGCCCGCGCCACCTGCCGGCCGGAGAGTCGACAGCCGCCGCCGCCGCCGCCCGCGCCACCTGCCGGCCGTAGAGTCGACAGCCGCAGCCGCCGCCCGCGCCACCTGCCGCCCGGACAGTCGACAGCCGCCGCCGCCGCCGCCGCCCGCGCCACCTGCCGGCCGGAGAGTCGCCAGCCGTCGCCGCCAGCGCCACCTGCCGGCCGGAGAGTCGACAGCCGCCGCCGCCGCCGCCCGCGCCACCTGCCGGCCGTAGAGTCGACAGCCGCAGCCGCCGCCCGCGCCACCTGCCGCCCGGACAGTCGACAGCCGCCGCCGCCGCCGCCGCCCGCGCCACCTGCCGGCCGGAGAGTCGCCAGCCGGCGCCGCCAGCGCCACCTGCCGGCCGGAGAGACGCCGGCCGCCGCCGCCCGCGCCACCTGCCGGCCGGAGAGTCCACAGCCGCCGCCGCCAGCGCCACCTGCCGGCCGGAGAGACGACAGCCGCCGCCGCTAGCGCCACCTGCCGCCCGGAGAGTCGACAACAGCCGACACCCGCGCCACCTGCCGGCCGGAGGGTCGCCAGCGCCACCTGCCGGCCGGAGAGTCGACTGCCGCCGCCGCAGCCGCCCGCGCCACCTGCCGGCCGGAGGGTCGCCAGCCGCCGCCGCCAGCGCCACCTGCCGGCCGGAGAGTCAACAGCCGCAGCCGCCGCCCGCGCCACCTGCCGGCCGGAGAGTCGACAGCCGCCGCCGCCGCCGCCCGCGCCACCTGCCGGCCGTAGAGTCGACAGCCGCAGCCGCCGCCCGCGCCACCTGCCGCCCGGACAGTCGACAGCCGCCGCCACCGCCGCCGCCCGCGCCACCTGCCGGCCGGAGAGTCGACAGCCGCAGCCGCCGCCCGCGCCACCTGCCGGCCGGAGAGTCGACAGCCGCCGCCGCCGCCGCCCGCGCCACCTGCCGGCCGTAGAGTCGACAGCCGCAGCCGCCGCCCGCGCCACCTGCCGGCCGGAGAGTCGCCGGCCGCCGCCGCCGCCGCCCGTGCCACCTGCCGGCCGGAGAGTCGACAGCCGCCGCCGCCGCCCGCGCCACCTGCCGGCCGGAGAGTCGCCAGCCGTCGCCGCCAGCGCCACCTGCCGGCCGGAGAGTCAACAGCCGCAGCCGCCGCCCGCGCCACCTGCCGGCCGGAGAGTCGACAGCCGCCGCCGCCGCCGCCCGCGCCACCTGCCGGCCGTAGAGTCGACAGCCGCAGCCGCCGCCCGCGCCACCTGCCGCCCGGACAGTCGACAGCCGCCGCCGCCGCCGCCGCCCGCGCCACCTGCCGGCCGGAGAGTCGCCAGCCGTCGCCGCCAGCGCCACCTGCCGGCCGGAGAGTCGACAGCCGCCGCCGCCACCGCCCGCGCCACCTGCCGGCCGGAGAGACGCCGGCCGCCGCCGCCCGCGCCACCTGCCGGCCGGAGAGTCCACAGCCGCCGCCGCCAGCGCTACCTGCCGGCCGGAGAGACGACAGCCGCCGCCGCTAGCGCCACCTGCCGCCCGGAGAGTCGACAACAGCCGACACCCGCGCCACCTGCCGGCCGGAGAGTCGCCAGCCGGCGCCGCCAGCGCCACCTGCCGGCCGGAGAGTCGACAGCCGCCGCCGCCACCGCCCGCGCCACCTGCCGGCCGGAGAGACGCCGGCCGCCGCCGCCCGCGCCACCTGCCGGCCGGAGAGTCCACAGCCGCCGCCGCCAGCGCCACCTGCCGGCCGGAGAGACGACAGCCGCCGCCGCTAGCGCCACCTGCCGCCCGGAGAGTCGACAACAGCCGACACCCGCGCCACCTGCCGGCCGGAGGGTCGCCAGCGCCACCTGCCGGCCGGAGAGTCGACTGCCGCCGCCGAGCCGCCCGCGCCACCTGCCGGCCGGAGAGTCGACAGCCGCCGCCGCCGCCGCCCGCGCCACCTGCCGGCCGGAGAGTCGACAGCCGTCGCCGCCAGCGCCACCTGCCGGCCGGAGAGTCGACAGCCGCCGCCGCCACCGCCCGCGCCACCTGCCGGCCGGAGAGACGCCGGCCGCCGCCCCGTGCCACCTGCCGGCCGGAGAGTCGACAGCCGCCGCCGCCGCCGCCCGCGCCACCTGCCGGCCGTAGAGTCGACAGCCGCAGCCGCCGCCCGCGCCACCTGCCGGCCGGAGAGACGCCGGCCGCCGCCCCGTGCCACCTGCCGGCCGGAGAGTCGACAGCCGCCGCCGCCGCCGCCCGCGCCACCTGCCGGCCGTAGAGTCGACAGCCGCAGCCGCCGCCCGCGCCACCTGCCGCCCGGACAGTCGCCAGCCGCCGCCGCCGCCCGCGCCACCTGCCGGCCGGAGAGTCCACAGCCGCCGCCGCCAGCGCCACCTGCCGGCCGGACAGTCGCCAGCCGCCGCCGCCGCCCGCGCCACCTGCCGTCGGAGGGTCGACAGCCGCCGCCGCCCGCGCCACCTGCCGGCCGGAGAGTCGCCAGCCGCAGCCTTCAACATCCCGTCCTTTCTCCTGCACCCGATACGGTACTTTGTTTTATAAAGGCCAATGTGCCAAAACTTTTCTTTACTACCTGTGCTGCCACATTTAAGGAATTATGGACCTGATCCTCTGTTGTACCACCCTGCTCAGTCTACCTGACTGAGTGCAACACCTCCCGCCTGTCTGTTCAATTCCATCCGCCATTCTCCAGCAGATCCCTCTGCCAGCCGGAGCCTTCTCGCTGTCCGCTGCACCCACAATCTTGCTGTCATCCTCAAATTTGCTGAGTCAGAATCAGGCTCATTATCACCGGCATGTGACGTGAAATTAAATTATCTGGTAGTAATGCTGTTTCATTTGGCTGTCTGTACAGTATTCACATACGGTTGAATGACAATGAAGCTTCTGCTTGTTTATCATCCAGATCATTGATCCAGGTGACAACAGAGCCAACACCAATCCATACGGCGCTCCACTAGTCACCAGCCTCCAGACAGGCAGCCGCCGACTACCTTTCTCGAAGGCACAAATTGGCCGGAGATGTGCAAGCCCATGTGAGAGGAGGAAGCTTTCTTATTGAAAAGCTTCCCAAAGCATTTCACATCCTTTTAAGTATTAATTCTGCAGAATGTAGTTGTCACTGACCAGACCAACATTTTTCATTAGTTGCCCCTGAGAAGATGGCAGTGTGCCCCCATCTTGACTCACTGTATTCTTTGTTATGAAAGTAAATGAGGTATCTATCTATCACTGAAACATACTCCCGCACAACCGAACAATGCGCTGGGTGCGGCCCACAAGCATGCAGTGCCAACACGTATGCTCACAGTACAACGAATCCTACCGTGAGTTGCTACCATTCTTTAACTTTCTTTACAAATGTACACATTAAGGTAGGAATTTTAGTAGGTCATGTTAAGGTGGAATAATGCCTGTACTGTAATACTCCCTTTAATTTTTAATGTCATCGCTAGACCTCTTCACAATTATGCAGCAGAGAACCAGTGCTCGTGCTCAACCTGTCCAAGCTGACTGTGTCAGAACACAGATCATCATCACAGGCCCTTCAGCCCACAAAACGGTGCTGACCATGTAACCTACTCTGGAAACTACCTAGAATTTCCCTACCACACCGCCCTCTATTTTTCTAAGCTCCACGTACCTATCTAAGGGTCTCTTAAAAGATCCTATCGTATCCACCTCCACCATTGTCACTGGCAGCCCATTCCACACACTCACCACTCTCTGAGTAAAAAACTTACCCCTGATATCCCCCCTGTACCTACTTCCAAGCACATTAAAACTGTGCCCTCTCGTGTTAGCCATTTCAGCCCCGGGAAAAAGCCTCTGACAACCCACACAATCAATGCCTCTCATCATCTTATACACCTCTATCAGGTCACCTCTCATCCTCTGTCACTCCAAGGAGAAAAGGCCGAGTTCACTCAACCTATTCTCATAAGGCATGCTCCCCAATCGAGACAAAATCCTTGTAAATCTCCTCTGCACCCTTTCTGTGGTTTCCACATCCCTCCTGTAGCGAGGCAACCAGAACTGAGCACAGTACTCCAAGTGGGGTCTGACCAAGATCTGATATAGCTCTAACATTACCTCACGGCTCTTAAACCGAGTCCCACGGTTGATGAATGCCAACACATCGTAAGCCTTCTTAACAACACTGTCAACCTGCACAGTAGCTTTGAGTGTCCAGTGGACATGGACCCCAAGATCCCTCTGATCCTGTTTTGCCTACCTGAGACAGTCCTAGTGACCTGTGTTTGGTTCATTTATTTCTAAAGTATTCAAATATGATGGCAGAATTTAGTATTAATGGTAAGACTCTTGGCAGTGTGGAGGATCAGAGGGATCATGGGGTCCGAGTCCATAGGACAATGAAACTTGCTGTGCAGGTTGACTCTGTGGTTAAGAAGGCATATGGTGCATTGGCCTTCATCAATCATGGGATTGAGTTTAGGAGCCGAGAGGTAATGTTGCAGCTATATAAGACCCTGGTCAGACCCCACTTGGAGTACTGTACTCAGTTCTGGTCACCTCACTACAGGAAAGAATGTGGAAACCATAGAAAGGGTGCAGAGGAGATTTACAAGGATGTTGCCTGGATTGGGGAGCATACCTTATGAGAATAGGTTGAGTGGACTCGACCTTTTCTCCTTGAAGCAACGGAGGATGAGAGGTGACCTGATAGAGGTGTATAAGATGATGAGAGGCATTGATCATGTGGATAGTCAGAGGCTTTTTCCCAGGGATGAAATGGTTGCCACAAGAGGGCACAGGTTTAAGGTGCTGGGGAGTAGGTACAGAGAAGATGTCAGGGGTAAGTTTTTTACTCAGAGAGTGGTGACTGCGTGGAATGGGCTGCCGGCAATGGTGATGGAGGTGGGTCTTTTAAGAGACTTTTGGACAGGTACATGGAGCTTAGTAAAATAGAGGGCTATGGGTAAGCCTAGTAATTTCTAAGGTAGGGACATGTTCGGCCCAACTTTGTGGACCGAAGGGCCTGTATTGTGCTGTAGTTTTTCTATGTTTCTATGTAAAGTCAAAGTCTAATTTATTACCTGAGTACATAAGTGTTACCACAAGCAACCCTGAGAATCCTTTTCTGCGGGCATACTTAGCAAATCCATAGAACAGTACATGTAAACGCCAGCAACTATAAACTGTAAATTAACTGTGCAAATGAAGCTATAAATAAATAACTATAAATAACAAGGATGAATTAACAATATAACTGAGTCGTTAAATGAGTGTAGCTATCCCCCTTTGTTCAGGAGCCTGATGGTTGAGGTGTAGGAACTGTTCTTGAACATGGTAGTGAGAGTCCTGAGACTCCTGTACCTCCAACTGATGACAGCAATGAGAAAGGAGCATGATCTGGGTGGTGAGGATCTGTGCAGGTGAGTGTAGAATGAGTGAGTGTACAGTGAGTGAGTGTACAGGTAGAGTGAGTGTACAGTGAGTGAGTGTACAGGTAGAGTGAGTGTACAGTGAGTGAGTGTACAGTGAGTGAGTGTACAGGTAGAGTGAGTGTACAGTGAGTGAGTGTACAGTGAGTGAGTGTACAGTGAGTGAGTGTACAGGTAGAGTGAGTGTACAGTGAGTGAGTGTACAGTGAGTGAGTGTACAGGTAGAGTGAGTGTACAGTGAGTGAGTGTACAGGTAGAGTGAGTGTACAGTGAGTGAGTGTACAGGTAGAGTGAGTGTACAGTGAGTGAGTGTACAGGTAGAGTGAGTGTACAGGTAGAGTGAGTGTACAGTGAGTGAGTGTACAGGTAGAGTGAGTGTACAGTGAGTGAGTGTACAGGTAGAGTGAGTGTACAGGTAGAGTGAGTGTACAATGAGTGAGTGTACAGTGAGTGAGTGTACAGTGAGTGAGTGTACAGGTGGAGTGAGTGTACAATGAGTGAGTGTACAGTGAGTGAGTGTACAATGAGTGAGTGTACAGGTAGAGTGAGTGTACAGTGAGTGAGTGTACAGGTAGAGTGAGTGTACAGGTAGAGTGAGTGTACAGTGAGTGAGTGTACAGGTAGAGTGAGTGTACAGGTAGAGTGAGTGTACAGTGAGTGAGTGTACAGTGAGTGAGTGTACAGGTAGAGTGAGTGTACAATGAGTGAGTGTACAGTGAGTGAGTGTACAGGTGGAGTGAGTGTACAGGTGGAGTGAGTGTACAGTGAGTGAGTGTACAGGTGGAGTGAGTGTACAGTTAGAGTGAGTGTACAGGTAGAGTGAGTGTACAGTGAGTGAGTGTACAGGTAGAGTGAGTGTACAGTGAGTGAGTGTACAGTGAGTGAGTGTACAGGTAGAGTGAGTGTACAGTGAGTGAGTGTACAGGTAGAGTGAGTGTACAGGTAGAGTGAGTGTACAATGAGTGAGTGTACAGTGAGTGAGTGTACAGTGAGTGAGTGTACAGGTGGAGTGAGTGTACAATGAGTGAGTGTACAGTGAGTGAGTGTACAATGAGTGAGTGTACAGGTAGAGTGAGTGTACAGTGAGTGAGTGTACAGTGAGTGAGTGTACAGGTAGAGTGAGTGTACAGTGAGTGAGTGTACAGTGAGTGAGTGTACAGGTAGAGTGAGTGTACAGTGAGTGAGTGTACAGTGAGTGAGTGTACAGGTAGAGTGAGTGTACAATGAGTGAGTGTACAGTGAGTGAGTGTACAGGTGGAGTGAGTGTACAGGTAGAGTGAGTGTACAGTGAGTGAGTGTACAGGTGGAGTGAGTGTACAGTTAGAGTGAGTGTACAGGTAGAGTGAGTGTACAGTGAGTGAGTGTACAGGTAGAGTGAGTGTACAATGAGTGAGTGTACAGTGAGTGAGTGTACAGGTAGAGTGAGTGTACAGTGAGTGAGTGTACAGGTAGAGTGAGTGTACAGGTGGAGTGAGTGTACAGGTAGAGTGAGTGTACAGTGAGTGAGTGTACAGGTAGAGTGAGTGTACAGTGAGTGAGTGTACAGTGAGTGAGTGTACAAGTAGAGTGAGTGTACAGTGAGTGAGTGTACAGGTAGAGTGAGTGTACAGTGAGTGAGTGTACAGGTAGAGTGAGTGTACAGGTAGAGTGAGTGTACAGTGAGTGAGTGTACAGGTAGAGTGAGTGTACAGTGAGTGAGTGTACAGGTAGAGTGAGTGTACAGGTAGAGTGAGTGTACAATGAGTGAGTGTACAGTGAGTGAGTGTACAGGTGGAGTGAGTGTACAATGAGTGAGTGTACAGTGAGTGAGTGTACAATGAGTGAGTGTACAGGTAGAGTGAGTGTACAGTGAGTGAGTGTACAGGTAGAGTGAGTGTACAGGTAGAGTGAGTGTACAGTGAGTGAGTGTACAGGTAGAGTGAGTGTACAGGTAGAGTGAGTGTACAGTGAGTGAGTGTACAGTGAGTGAGTGTACAGGTAGAGTGAGTGTACAGGTAGAGTGAGTGTACAATGAGTGAGTGTACAGTGAGTGAGTGTACAGGTGGAGTGAGTGTACAATGAGTGAGTGTACAGTGAGTGAGTGTACAGGTGGAGTGAGTGTACAGGTAGAGTGAGTGTACAGTGAGTGAGTGTACAGGTAGAGTGAGTGTACAGGTAGAGTGAGTGTACAGTGAGTGAGTGTACAGGTAGAGTGAGTGTACAGGTAGAGTGAGTGTACAGGTAGAGTGAGTGTACAGTGAGTGAGTGTACAGGTAGAGTGAGTGTACAGGTAGAGTGAGTGTACAATGAGTGAGTGTACAGTGAGTGAGTGTACAGGTGGAGTGAGTGTACAGGTAGAGTGAGTGTACAGTGAGTGAGTGTACAGGTAGAGTGAGTGTACAATGAGTGAGTGTACAGTGAGTGAGTGTACAGGTAGAGTGAGTGTACAGTGAGTGAGTGTACAGGTAGAGTGAGTGTACAGGTGGAGTGAGTGTACAGGTAGAGTGAGTGTACAGTGAGTGAGTGTACAGGTAGAGTGAGTGTACAGTGAGTGAGTGTACAGTGAGTGAGTGTACAAGTAGAGTGAGTGTACAATGAGTGAGTGTACAGTGAGTGAGTGTACAGGTAGAGTGAGTGTACAGGTAGAGTGAGTGTACAGTGAGTGAGTGTACAGGTAGAGTGAGTGTACAGTGAGTGAGTGTACAGGTAGTGAGTGTACAGGTAGAGTGAGTGTACAGGTAGAGTGAGTGTACAGGTAGAGTGAGTGTACAGTGAGTGAGTGTACAGGTAGAGTGAGTGTACAGTGAGTGAGTGTACAGGTAGAGTGAGTGTACAGGTAGAGTGAGTGTACAGTGAGTGAGTGTACAGGTAGAGTGAGTGTACAGGTGGAGTGAGTGTACAATGAGTGAGTGTACAGTGAGTGAGTGTACAATGAGTGAGTGTACAGGTAGAGTGAGTGTACAGTGAGTGAGTGTACAGGTAGAGTGAGTGTACAGGTAGAGTGAGTGTACAGTGAGTGAGTGTACAGGTAGAGTGAGTGTACAGGTAGAGTGAGTGTACAGTGAGTGAGTGTACAGTGAGTGAGTGTACAGGTAGAGTGAGTGTACAGGTAGAGTGAGTGTACAATGAGTGAGTGTACAGTGAGTGAGTGTACAGGTGGAGTGAGTGTACAGGTAGAGTGAGTGTACAGTGAGTGAGTGTACAGGTGGAGTGAGTGTACAGTTAGAGTGAGTGTACAGGTAGAGTGAGTGTACAGTGAGTGAGTGTACAGGTAGAGTGAGTGTACAATGAGTGAGTGTACAGTGAGTGAGTGTACAGGTAGAGTGAGTGTACAGTGAGTGAGTGTACAGGTAGAGTGAGTGTACAGGTGGAGTGAGTGTACAGGTAGAGTGAGTGTACAGTGAGTGAGTGTACAGTGAGTGAGTGTACAAGTAGAGTGAGTGTACAATGAGTGAGTGTACAGTGAGTGAGTGTACAGGTAGAGTGAGTGTACAGGTAGAGTGAGTGTACAGTGAGTGAGTGTACAGGTGGAGTGAGTGTACAGTGAGTGAGTGTACAGGTAGAGTGAGTGTACAGGTAGAGTGAGTGTACAGTGAGTGAGTGTACAGGTGGAGTGAGTGTACAGTGAGTGAGTGTACAATGAGTGAGTGTACAGTGAGTGAGTGTACAGGTGGAGTGAGTGTACAGGTGGAGTGAGTGTACAGTGAGTGAGTGTACAGGTAGAGTGAGTGGGTATGAAAATGGGTACGGTAAAGAAATGGTTAACAAGTAGGAATGTATGCTGTTAGGCAGATTGACCCTTCATACTAAGTAAGGCCCCTGGTATACCCGATGACATGCATGAAAACAAAGCTGATTTGCGTTAAAGCAATCAATTACCTTGTCTCTGGAGATGTTTTCTATATTGTTTGATTGTAAGTTAATAGGATGCATTGACCCTGGGGAGGCAGAGGCCGACTGTTGTGGGACGTGCAGTGTAAAGGACATATGTTGGCCTGATACGTGACCAGGGCTTGGAAGTGGCCCAAGATGAGGTCGTGTAGGTGTCGGATTGGATGTCTAGCCCCTTCCAGCTGGACTGGGAGGGGGTGATAGGGCTATGAAGGTGGGCAAGTTCTTTCCTGGGCAGACCACTCGCCTGGGTCCCAGCTTTGGGCCGAGCAGCTGAACTGGCCAGTCCACGGTCGATCGCCTGCCTCAGGGACCATGCAGACGTTGCTAAGTATACTTGGCGGTGTAGACTACCAGGGGCTGTTTAAGTTAGCCCTACCTATTAGTGGTGCAGGTAGTGTACAATATAAAGCATTTCTCGCAACTCTCTATCAGATCTATAGAAGTTTGCCAAAGATTTTTGATGACATCCCAAACCCCTGCAGACTCCTGAGAAAATAGAGGTGCTGTTGTGCTTTCTTCAGAATAATATTTATATGACGGGTTCAAGACAGATTCCCTGAGATAGTGACACCAGGAATTTAAAGTTACTGACCCTCTCCACCTCTGATCCTCCGATGATTACCGGCTCATGGACCTCTGGTTTCCCTCCCTTGAAGTCTACAACCAGTTCCTTGGTCTTATGGACATTAAGTGAGAGGTGGTTGCTATTACACCACCCAGCCAAGTTTTTATTCTCCCTCCTGTACGCTGATTCATCACACCCTTGATACAGCCCACAACAGTGGTGTCATCAGCAAACTTGTATATGGTGTTGGAGCTGTACTGAGCCACACAGTCATGGGTGTAAAGTGAATAGAGTAGGGGGTTAAGCACACAGTCCTGCAGTGCTCCGGTGCTGATGGAGACTGTGGAGATGTTTTTGCCAATCCGAACTGACTCAGGTCCACAAGTAAGGAAATTCAGGATCCAATTGCACAAGTGACTATTGAACCCAGGTCTTGGAGTTTACAATGTCCTGTCAAAGGGTCTCAGTCCGAAACGTCGACTGTACCTCTTCCTAGAGATGCTGCCTGGCCTGCTGCGTTCACCAGCAACTTTGTGTGTGTTGCTTGGAGGTTACAGATTAGTTTTCAGGGGATAGCCCTTTTAAATTCTCACTGTCTACAATACCGATGTAAATGTCAGGAAGGTTATAATTTCATCTGTCTTTACTACTTCCTCAAAGATCATTGCCAGAGGCTCAGCAATCTCCTTCCTCGCCTCCCACAGTAGCCTGGAGTACATCTCATCCGGTCCCGGTGACTTATCCAACTTGATGCTTTCCAAAAGCTCCAGCACATCCTCTTTCTTAATATCTACATGCTCAAGCTTTTCAGTCAACTGTAAGTCATCCCTACAATCGCCAAGATCCTTTTCCATAGTGAATACTGAAGCAAAGTATTCATTAAGTACCTCTGCTATCTCCTCCGGTTCCATACACACGTTTCCACTGTCACACTTGATAGGTCCTATTCTCTCATGTCTTATCCTCTTGCTCTTCACATACTTGTCGAATGCCTTGGGGTTTTCCTTAATCCTCTCCAACAAGGCCTTCTCATGGCCCCTTCTGGCTCTCCTGATTTCATTCTTCAGCTCCTTCCTGCTAGCCTTATAATCTTCTAGATCTCTATCATTACCTAACTCTCTGAACCTTTCTTTTTCACCAGATTTTCAACAGCCTTTGTACACCATGGTTTCTGTACCCTACCATAACTTCCCCGTCTCATTGGAACATACCTATTCAGAATGCTACACAAATATCCCCTGAACATTCACCACATTTCTGCTGTACATTTCCCTGAGAACATCTGCTCCCAATTTAAGCTTCCAATTTCCTGCCTGATAGCCTCATATTTCCCCTTACTCCAATTAAATGCTTTCCTAACTTCTCTGTTCCTATCTCTCTCCAACCCTATGGTAAAGGAGATAGAATTGTGATCACTATCTCCAAAATGCTCTCCCACTGAGAGATCTGACACATGACCAGGTTCATTTCCCAATACCAGATCAAGTACAGTCTCTCCTCTTGTAGGCTTATCTACATATTGTGTCAGAAAACCTTCCTGAACACACCTAACAAACTCCACCCCATCGAAACCCCTTGTTCCAGAGAGATGCCAATCGATATTTGGGAAATTAAAATCTCCCACAACAACAACCCTGTTATTATTACACCTTTCCAGAATCTGTCTCCCTATCTGCTCCTCGATGTCTCTGTTACTATTGGGTGGTCTATAAAAAACACCCAGTAGAGTTATTGACCTCTTCCTGTTCCCAACCTCCACCCACAGAGACTCTGTAGACAACCCCTCCATAACTTAAACACGAGGAATTCTGCAGATGCTGGAATTTCAAGCAACACACATCAAAGTTGCTGGTGAACGCAGCAGGCCAGGCAGCATCTGTAGGAAGAGGTACAGTCGACATTTCGGGCCGAGACCCTTCATCAGGAAGAGCTAGTAAGAGATTTGAAAGTGGGAGGGGGAGGGGGAGATCCAAAATGATAGGAGAAGACAGGAGGGGGAGGGATGGAGCCAAGAGCTGGACATGTGTTTGGCAAAAGGGATATGAGAGGATCATGGGACAGGAGGCCCAGGGAGAAAGAAAAGGGAGAGGGGGGGAGAAAACCCCAGAGGATGGGCAAGGGGTATAGTGAGAGGGACAGAGGGAGAAAAAGGAGAGAGAGAAAGAATGTGTGTATATAAATAAATAACGGATTGGGTACGAGGGAGAGGTGGGGCATTAGCGGAAGTTAGAGAAGTCGATGTTCATGCCATCAGGTTGGAGGCTACCCAGACGGAATATAAGGTGTTGTTCCTCCAACCTGAGTGTGGCTTCATCTTTACAGTAGAGGAGGCCGTGGATAGACATGTCAGAATGGGAATGGGATGTGGAATTAAAATGTGTGGCCACTGGGAGATCCTGCTTTCTCTGGCGGACAGAGCGTAGGTGTTCACAAAGCGGTCTCCCAGTCTGCGTCAGGTCTCTCCATAATTTCCACCTTTTCTGCAGTCGTGACACTATCTCTGATCAACAGTGCCATGCCCCCACCTCTATTGCCTCCCTCCTTGTCCTTTCTGAAACATCTAAAGCCCGGCACTTGAAGTAACCATTCCTGACCCTGAGCCATCCAAGTCTCTGTAATGGCCACAACATCATATCTCCAAGTACTGATCCACGCTCTAAGCTCATCCACTTTGTTTATAATACTACTCGCATTAAAAAAGACACATCTCAAACCTTCGGTCTGAGCGCAACCCTTCTCTATCACCTGCCTATCCTCCCTCTCACACTGTCTCCAAGCTTTCTCTATTTGTGAGCCAACCATCTCTTCCTCAGTCTCTTTAGTTCAGTTCCCACCCCCCCCAGCAATGCTAGTTCAAGCTCTCCCCAATAGCCTTAGCAAACCTCCCCGCCAGGATATTGGTCCCCCTGGGATTCAAGTGCAACTCATCCTTTTTGTACAGGTCACACCTACCCCAAAAGAGGTCCCAATGATCCAGAAATCTGAATCCCTGCCCCCTGCTCCAATCCCTCAGCCGCGCATTTATCCTCCACCTCATTCTATTCCTATACTCACTATCACGTGGCATAGGCAGTAATCCTGAGATGACGACCTTTGTGGTCCTGCTTCTCAATTTCCTTCCTAACTCCCTGTAGTTTGCTTTCAGGACGTCTTCCCTTTTCCTACCTATGTCTTTGGTACCAATATGTACCACGACCTCTGGCTGTTCTCCCTCCCACTGCAGGATATCGTGGACACGATCTGAAACTTCCTGGACCCTGGCACCTGGGAGGCAAACTACCATCCGTGTTTCTGCAAAGGTGAAAAGAACCTGATGGGATTTGTATAAGGACTCCTCAACAGTCGGAAGGATATGGTCTACAGATTACAATGCGAGCTAGAAAATGCATACCAAAGGGCTAAATTACAATAGTCATGGGGATTTCATTATGCAGGCAGATTCAGAAAATCGGGTTTGTGCAAGATTCCAGGAGGGGGAATTTGCAGAATGCCTGTGAGTTGGCTTTTTAGAGAAAATTGTGGTTGAGCTCACTAGGGGACCAGCTCTTCTGGATTGGGTGCTGTGTAATGAACCAGAATTGATTAGAGCTGTGGTCCCCAACCACCGGGCCGCGGACCAGTACCGGGCCGCAAAGCGTGTGCTACTGGGCCACGAGGAAACGATATGATTTGGCAATACGAAACATTATGAGTCAGCTGCACCTTTCCTCATTCCCTGTCACGCACTGTTGAACTTGAACACCCGCCGCCACCCCCCCCCGCGACCCCGTCAGCCGGTCCGCAAGAATATCGTCAATATTAAACCAGTCCACAGTGCGCGAAAGGTTGGGGACCCCTGGATTAGAGAGCTTAAGGAAAAAGAACCCTTAGATGCAAGTGATCATATTATCAACTTTGTCCTGAAATTTGAGGAGAAGCTAGAGAGGTGTATCTGTATTACAGTGGAGTAAAGGGAATTACAGAGGCACGGGAGAGGAGTTGGCCGGAACTGATTGGTAAAGAACACTGGCAGGGATGACGGCAGAGCAGCAATGGCTGAGATTTCTGGGAGCAATTTGGAAGGCAAAGGATATATACATCCCAAATAGGAAGAAGCATCTAAAAGAAAGAACCCCAAGGCTTTCTACAAATATCTGAAGAGCAAGAGGATGAACCGTGTGAGAATATGACCAATCAGGTGTGATTGTGGAAATGTGGGCATGGAGTCGGAGGTGGTAGCAGAGGTACTTAATGAATGTTTTGCTTCAGTGTTCACCAGGGAAAAAGACCTTGGCAATTGTGGGGATAACTTACAGCAGACTGAAACACTTGAGCATATACACGTTAAGAAAGAGGATGTGCAGAAGCTTTTGAAAACCACTGTTAGATAAGTCACCAGGACCAGATGAGATGTACCCCAGGCTACTGTGAGAAGTGAAGGAGGAGATTGCTGAGCCTCTGCTGATGATCTTTGCATCATCAGTAGGGACGGGAGAGGTTCCGGAGGATTGGAGGGTTGCAAATATTATTCCCTTGTTCAAGAAGGCGAGTAGAGATAACCCAGGGAATTATAGACCAGTGAGTCTGACTTCAGTGGTGGGCAAGTTGTTGGAGAAGAACCTGAGAGGCAGGATTTATGAGCGTTTGGAGAGACACAATCTGATTAGGGATAGTCAGCATGGCGTTGTCAAAGGCAGGTCGTGCCTTGCCAGCCTGATCAAATTCTTTCAGGATGTAAAACACATTGATGAAGATAGAGCAGTGGATGTAGTGCATATGGATTTCAGTAAGGCATTTGATAAGGTTTCTCATGCAAAGCTCCTTCGGAAAGTAAGGAGGCATGGGATTCAAGGAGACCTTGCTTTATGGATCCAGAACCGGCTTGTCCGCAGAAAGGAAAGGGTGGTTATAGATAGTTTGTATTCTGCATGGAGGTCGGTGACCAGTGGTGTGCCTCAGGGATCTGTTCTGGGACACCTCCCCTTTGTGATTTTTATAAATGACCTGGATAAAGAAGTAGAAGGGTTGGTTAGTAAGTTTGCTGATGACACAAAGATTGGGGGTGTTGTGGATAGTCTGAAGGGTTGTCAGAGGTTACAGCAGGACATTGATAGGATGCAGAACTGGGCTGAGAAGTGGCAGATAGACTTCAACCTAGATAAGTGTGAAGTGGTTCATTTTGGTAGGTCCAATTTGAAGACAGAATATAATATTAAGGGTAAGACTATTGGCCGTGTGGAGAATCAGAGAGATCTTGGGTTCCATGTCTATAGGACACTCAAAGCTGCTGTGCAGGTTGACAGTGTTGTTCAGAAGGTGTATGGTGTGTTGGCTTTCATCAGCCATGGGATTGAGTTCAAGAGCCGTGAGGTAATGTTACAGCTATACAAGACCTTGGTCAGACCCCACTTGGAGTACTGTGCTCAGTTCTGGTCACCTCACTACAGGAAGGATGTGGATACTATGGAGAGAGTGCAGAGGAGATTTACAAGGATGTTGCCTGGATTGGGGAGCGTGCTTTATGAGAATAGGTTGAATGAACTTGGCCTTTTCTCCTTGGAGTGATGGAGGATGAGAGGTGACCTGATAGAGGTGTATAAGATGATGGGAGGCATTGACCGTGTGGGTAGCCAGAGGCTTTTTCCCAGGGCTGAAATGGCTAACGGGAGGGGGCACAGTTTTAAGGTGCTTGGGAATAGGTACAGAGGGGATGTCAGGGATAGGTTTTTCACACAGAGAGTGGTGAGTGCGTGGTATGGGCTGCCGGTGGCAGTGGTGGAAGTGGCAAAAGTAGGATCTATTAAGAGACTCTCAGATAGGTACACGGAGCTTAGAAAAACAGAGGGCTATGCAGTAGGGAAATTCTAGGCTGTTTCTGGAGTAGGTTACACAACATTGTGGGCCAAAGGGTTTGTAACGTGCTGTAGATTTCTATTTTCTATGTTCTATGTTAAGACACAACCATGGCTACAAGAGAAGTCAAAGCCAACATAAAGGCCAAAGAAGGCATATAATAGAGCAAAAAACAGTGGGAAGTTAGATGATTGGGAAGCTCTTAAAAACAAGGGGAAACAAGTCATTAAAAAGGTAAAGAGAATACAAAAGTAAGCCAGCCAGTAATATTAAAGAGGATACCAAAAGTTTCTCCAGATACATAAAGTATAAAAGAGGTGAAAGTGGATATTGGACTGCTAAAGATGATATTAGAGAGGTAGTAATGGGGACAACAAAATGGTGAACAAGTATTTTGCATCAGACTTCACTGTGGAAAACACTAGCAGTATAGTGGAAGTTCCAGGTGCCGGGTCATGAAATGCGTGAAGTTACCATTACTGGGGAGAAGGTTCTTGGTGAAGCTGAAAAGTTTAAAGGTAGATAGGTCACCTGGACCAGATAGTGAACACCACGGGGTTCTGATAGAGGTGGCTGTCTCTAGATAGAGGAGCCCCTGTGCAGGATACCCTAAAGGTTAACCTCCAGGTTGAGTCGGTGGTGAAGATGGCGAATACAATGTTGGCATTCATTTCCAGAGGTATAGAATATAAGAACAGGGATGTGATGTTGAGGCTCTATAAGGCACTCGTGAGACCACACTTGGAGTATTGTGTGCAGTTTTGAGCTCCTTATTTTAGAAATGATATACTGACATTGGAGATGGAGCGACCACTCTCCACTGAACATCGATGACTCCTCCGTAGAGATCGTTAGGAGCACCAAATTTCTTGGTGTTCACCTGGCGGAGAATCTCACCTGGTCCCTCCACACCAGTTCCACAGCAAAGAAAGCCCAGCAGCGTCTCCACTTTCTGTGAAGGCTGAGAAAAGTCCATCTCCCACCCCCATCCTCACCACATTCTACAGAGGTTGTATTGAGAGCATCCTGAGCAGCTGCATCACTGCCTGGTTCGGAAATTGCATCATCTTGGATCGCAAGACCCTGCAGCGGATAGTGAGGTCAGCTGAGAAAATCATCGGAGTCTCTCTTCCCACCATTACAGACATTTACATCACATGCTGCATCCGTAAAGCAAACAGCATTATGAAGGACCCCACGCACCCCTCATATAAACTCTTCTCCCTCCTGCCATCTGGCAAAAGGTACCGAAGCATTCGGGCTCTCACGACCAGACTATGTAACAGTTTCTTCCCCCAAGCCATCAGACTTCTCAATACTCAAGAGTCTAGACTGACACCAAACTACTGCCCTCTACTGTGCCTATTGTCTTGTTTATTATTTATTGTAATGCCTGCACTGTTTTGTGCACTTTATGCAGTCCTGGGTAGGTCTGTAGTCTAGTGTAGTTTTGTGTTGTTTTATGTAGCACCATGGTCCTGAAAAACGTCTCGTTTTTACTGTGTATTGTACCAGCAGTTATGGTCGAAATGACTATAAAAAGTGACTTGACTTGACTTGATTCAGAGAAGATTCACAAGAATGAATGCAGGAATGAAAGGGTTACTGTATGAGGAATGTCTGGCAGCTCTTGGGCTGAATTCCCTGGAGTTCAGGAGAATGAGGGGGGATCTCCTAGAAACATTCAGAATGTTATTGAGGACCAGTGAGCCTTACGTCTGTGGTGGGAAAGCTGTTGGAAAAGATTCTAAGAGATAGGATCTATAGGCATTTAGAGAATCATGGTCTGATCAGGGACAGTCAGCATGGCTTTGTGAAGGGCAGATCGTGTCTAACAAGCCTGATAGAGTACTTTGAGGAGGTGACCAGGCATATAGATGAGGGTAGTGCAGTGGGTGTGATCTATATGGGTTTTAGTAAGGCATTTGACAAGGTTCCACACAGTAGGCTTATTCAGAAAGTTAGAAGGCATGGGATCCAGGGAAGTTTGGCCAGGTGGATTCAGAATTGGCTTGCCTGCAGAAGGCAGAGGGTCGTGGTGGAGGGAGTACATTCAGATTGGAGGATTGTGACAAGTGGTGTCCCACAAGGATCTGTTCTGGGACCTCCACTTTTCGTCATTTTTATTAATAACCTTGATGTAGGGGTAGAAGGGTGGGTTGGCAAGTTTGCAGACAACACAAATGTTGGTGGTGTTGTAGATAGTGTAGAAGATTGTCAAAGATTGCAGAGAGAAGGAGGATGAAAGGAGACATGATAGAGGTGTACAAGATAATAAGAGGAATAGATAGAGTGGATAGCCAGTGCCTCTTCCCCAGGGCACCACTGCTCAATACAAGAGGACATGGCTTTAAGGTAAGAGGTGGGTAGTGGGAAGTTCAGGGGGGATATTAGAGGAAGGTTTTTTACTCAGAGAGTGGTTGGTGCCTGGAATACACTGCCTGAGTCAGTGGTGGAGGCAGATACACTCATGAAGTTTAAGAGACTACTAGACAGGTATATGGAGGAATTTAAGTTGGGGGGTTATATGGGAGGCAGTGTTTGAGGGTTGGAGCAACTTTGTGGGCTGAAGGGCCTGTAATGTGCTGTACTATTCTATGTTCTATGTTCTATGTTAAAAGGCCTGAACAGATTAGATATGGGAAAGTTATTTCCCATGGTAGGGGATTCTAGGACAAGGGGGCATGGACTTCAGGATCTCTGTCCATTTAGAACAGAGATACGGATAAATTACTTTAATGAAAGGTTGATAAATCTGTGGAATTGTTGCCACGAGTGGCTGTGGAGACCAAGTCATTGGGTGCATTTAAGGCAGAGATAGATAGGTTCTTGATTGGCTAGGGCATCAAAGGCTATGGGGAGAAGGCAGGGGAGTGGGGCTGACTGGAAGAATTGGATCAGCCCATGATTGAATAGCGGAGCAGACTCAATGGGCTGAATGGCCTACTTCTGCTCCTATATCTTGTGGTCTTATGGATCTTATGGCTGAAGAGATTGTAGAGGTGTTAGTAATGATCTTTCAAGAATCACCATATTCTGGAATACTGGAAAATTGCAGATGTCACTCCACTCTTCTAGAAGGGAGGGAGGCAGAAGGAAGGAAACTATAGGCCAGTTAGTCTGACCTCAGTGGTTGAGAAGAGGGAGTTGATTATCAAGGATGAGGCATGGTTTCCTCAAGGGAAAATCTTGCCTGATAAATCTGATGGAATTCTTTGAAGAAATATCAAGCAGAACAGATGATGTCGAATCGGTTGATGTTGTGTACTGATTTTCAAAAGGGTTTGACAAGGTGCCACATGATGTGGATGATGGAATTGATGGCTTTTTTGCAAAGTTTGCAGTCGATATGAGGATAGGTGGGGTAGCAGGTAGTTTTGAGGAAGTAAAGAAGCCACAGAAGGGTTTAGACAGGTTAGGAGAATGGGAAAATAAACGGCAGATGGAATACAGTGTCAGGAAATGTCTGGTCGTGCACTTTTGGAGAAGTAATGAAGGGTTGACTATTTTCTCAATGGTGAGAACATACTAAAAACTGAGGTGCAAGGGGGCTTGGGAGTCCGTGTGCAGGATACCCTAAAGGTTACATTGAGTCTGTGCTGAGGAAGGCAAATGGGATGTTAGCAGTCGTTTCTTAGGACTAGGATATAAAAGCAAGGGTGTGATGAAGTTTTTAAGGATATTGCGGATGCAGGGGTTAATGACCTTCAAGGACTTTGTTAGCATAAGTTGCATCCTTGTTTTTGCTTTGCGCAGCTGTGAGGTTGTGAAATAGCTAAACTACTTCTTTGTTTCAATCAATGACAGAACTGTCTGATTCTGTAGAGTAACAGATATGTGTGTCTGACAAACACTCCAAGGCTGACTGGCCCTCTGTGTCTTGAGGTTTGACAATCTTATACTAAGAATTGGAAAACAACTCCACATATGGATAATGATGGCCTCTTTGAACTGTATAAACGTTGCTGTATGTAACCTGCTGACAGAGGTCCCTTACGAGCCTCCAGAGAGAGAGGGACACTGTCCCTCTGGTAACCTGCTGGCAGAGGTCCCTCACGAGCCTCCAGAGAGAGAGGGACACTGTCCCTCTGGTAACCTGCTGGCAGAGGTCCCTCACGAGCCTCCAGAGAGAGAGGGACACTGTCCCTCTGGTAACCTGCTGGCAGAGGTCCCTCACGAGCCTCCAGAGAGAGAGGGACACTGTCCCTCTGGTAACCTGCTGGCAGAGGTCCCTCACGAGCCTCCAGAGAGAGAGGGACACTGTCCCTCTGGTAACCTGCTGACAGAGGTCCCTCACGAGCCTCCAGAGAGAGAGGGACACTGTCCCTCTGGTAGGCAGCTCCAGAGCCTCTCACCAGCTGAGTTCCAACAAGTGAACTGGTGAAAAGCATAAAGTAAAGAAGTTTGTGGCATGATTATTGGTCCAGCAAATTTAGGTTTAGAGATGTACTATTGAGACTTTGTAAGGCAGTGGTGAGGCTTCCGTTGAAGTGTTGTGAGCCGTTCTCAGCCCGTTATCTCAGACCGGACTCAATTTGCTCACTTCTATTGTCTATACAATCTGTTTTCTTTTCTCTGTGGGCACTGAGGCATTGGTGTTATTTTTTAAATTGGGTTCTTTCAAATTCCTTGCTTTACAATTGCCTGTAAACAAAAACACCTTAAAGTTTTATCATTTATACATTCTTTGATAATAAATGCACTTTGAAGCTTTGGATGTCCTGAAACTGGAGAGGTTTCAAATGGGGTTCACGAAAATGAATAGAGGATTGAATGCTGTCATATGCAGAGCGAACGCTCTGGGCCTGTACTCACTGGAATTCAGAAGAATGAGGGGTGTCCTTATTGAAACAGTGAATGGTGAAAGGTCTTGACAGAGTGGATGTGGAGAGGATGTTTCCTATGGCGGGAAAGTCCAAAACCAGAAAACACAATCTCAGAATAGAGGGGTGTCCTGTTAGATTGGAGATGAGGAGGAATTTCTTTTGCCAGAGAGTGGTAAATCTGTGAAATTCTTTGCCACAGGCAGTTGTGGAGGCCAAGTCTTTATGTACTGTGGTGCTAGAAAGTTGGTGAACCCTGTAGAATTTTCTCTATGTAAAGATTTGTGAAGATTTGATCACATTTTATGTTATATTTATGTAGAAATAGAATTTGAACCTAAAGCGTGATCAAATCTTCACCAGATTCCTAGAACTAGATTAAGATTACCCAATTAGTAAATAACACAAAACTTGTTCATTTATTTTTTGAGTGCAATGAACCAATATTACATCTATTTGTCAGAAAAATTATGTGAACCTTCACTTTCAGTAACTGGTGTGACCCCGTTGTACAGCAGTAACTTCAACCAAACATTTCCAGTAACTGTTGATCGGTGCTGCACATCAGCTTGGAGGAATTTTAGGCCATTCCTCCTTACAAAACCGCTTCAACCCTGGGATGTTGGTCAGCTTCCTTGCATGAACTGCTTGCTTCAGGTCCTTTTCTATAGGATTAAGGTCAGGACTTTAACATGAATTTTCTTCTTTTTGAACCACACTTGTTGATTTACTCTTGTCTTTCAGATCATTGTCTTCCTGTGTTATCCAACTTCTATTAAGCTTCATTAAGTGACAGACTGCTACTCTGACATTGTCCTGTAAAATGTCGATGCAGTTTTGAATTCATTGTTTCTTCAATGATGGCAAGCTGTTCTGGCCCTGAGGCAGCAAAACGGCCTCAAACCATCAGGCCATAAGACCGGAATCTGACCCATCGAGTCTGCTCCACCATTCAATCATGGCTGAACCTTTTTTTATCTATCTCCTCCTCAACTCCAGTTCCCAGCCTTCTCCCTGTAACCTTTGATGCCATGTCCAATCAAGAACCTATCAATCTCTGCCTTAAATACACCCAACGACCCGGTCTCCACAGCTGCACGTGGCAATAAACTCCACAAATTCACCATTCTTTGGCTAAAGAAATTTCTCCAGATCTCTGTTTTGAAAGGGCGCCCCTCTATCCTGAGGCTGTGCCCTCTTGTCATAGACTCACAACCATGGGAAACATCTGTCTAGGCCTTTCAACATTCAAAAGGTTTCAATGAGATCCCCCCTCATCCTTCTGAATTCCAGCGAGTACAGACCCAGAGCCATCAAACGTTCTTCGTATGATAACCCTTTCATTCCTGGAATCATCCTTGTGAACCTCCTCCGGATCCTCTCCAATGCCAGCACATCTTTTCTAAAATGAGGGGCCCAAAACTGTAGACAATTCTCAAGGTGAGGCCTCACCAGTGCCTTATAAAGCCTCAGCATCTCATCTCTGCTCTTGAAATGAATGCTAACATTGCATTTGCCTTCCTCACCACCGACTCAACCTGCAAGTTAACTTTCAGGGTGTTCTACACAAGTCCCTCTGCATCTCAGATTCCTGGATTTTCTCTCCATTTAGAAAATAATCCACACTTTTATTTCTGCTACCAAAGTGTATGACCAGGCATTTTCCAACATTGTATTTCATTTGCCACTTTCTTGTCCATTCTCCCAATCTGCCTAAGTCCTTCTGCATCCTACCTGTTTCCACAACACTACCTTGCCCCTCCATCAATCTTCGTATCATCTGAAAACTTGGCAACAAGGCCATCTATTCCATCATCTAAATCATTTATATACAGCATAAAAAGAGGCAGTCCCAACACCAACCTCTGTGGAACACCAGTAGTCACTGGCAGCCAACCAGAAAAGGATCCTTTTATTCCCAGTCGCTGCCTCCTATCAATCAGCCAATGCTCAAACCATGTTAGTAACTTTCCTGTAATACCATGGACTCTTAATTTGGTAAGCAGCCTCGTGTGTGACACTTTGTCAAAGGCCTTCTGCAAGTCCAAATATACAACATCCACTACACCCCCTTTATCTATCCTACTTGTAATCTCCTCAAAGAATTCCAACAGTTTCGTTAGGTAGGATTTTCCCTGAAGGAAAATATGCTGACTTTGTACTATCTTGTCCTGTGACACCAAGTACTCCATCAGCTCATCCTTCACAATTGACTCCAACATCTTCCCAACCACTGAGGTCAGGCTAACATGATGCTCCTTGCACCATGTTTCACAGTTGGGATGAGGTTTTGGTGTTGGTGTGCAGTGCCCTTTTGCCTCCAAACATAATAGTGTGCATTTCTGCCAAGAAGTTCAACTTTTGTCTCATCTAACCACAGAACATTGTCTCAGAAACATTGTGGAACTTGGGATGTGCAGCATTTTTTTTGAGAGCTGTGGTTCCTCTGAACACCATTCTTGTGATTTTCTTATAGTGGACACCTGAACAGAGACTTTAGCAATTTCTAGATATTTCTGTAGATCTATTAATGTTACCCTTGGGCTCTTTTTCCTTCAGCATTGTACATTGTGCTCTTGCAGGATATCCACTCCTAGGGAGAGTAGCAACAATACTGAATTTCCTCCACTTATAGACAGTTTCTCTTAGTGTGGACTGATGAACACTCAGGTCTTCAGAAATGTTTTTTGTAGCCTTTTCCAGCTTCATGCATCTCTACAGTTCTTCTAAGGCCCTCTGAAAGTTGTTTGATCGAGGCATGGTGCACGTAAACAGAGCTTTCTTGAGAAGAACAGGCTCTGTCAGTAACCTGACTTTGTGTGTCTTTTTTATAGAACAGGGCACCTCTACAACCCACACCTCCAATCTCATCTCATTAATTGGAACACCGGACTCCAAATAGCTTTTGTAGAAGGCATTACCCCAGAGGTTCACATACTCTTTTGAACCCAGACTATGAATGTTTACATGGTGTACTCAGGAATGATGAGAAGTAGTACAATTGTTGGTGTGTTATTAGTTTAGGCAGATTGTGTTTGTCTATTGTTGTGATTTAGATGAAAATCAGACCACATTTTATGAGTAATTAATGCAGAAAGCTAGGTAATTGCAAAGTGGTCATAAGCTTTTTCTTGGAACTGTAACTCCACTTTTTATGAAATTCGTTACTCTAATTGATGACTTGTTTTGTGTGTTGCATGTTGCACCCTGACCGACGTACCACCACAAGAATCTCCTCCAGGAACTCTCCCAGCCCCTGCTACAGTATGATTTTCTTCCCCAATCTTGCCACGCAGACCTCTCACTCTTGCAGGAACCGGTTCCCTCATTTAGATCCAAACCACCAGATCTTGTCCTCAGGACATCCCTGACTTCACCCCGTACCGTCCCTGAAGGTGAGTCTATAAACCAGACCATTGTCACCGACAACTGGGGCAGGGAGTGGGATATTACTGTAGTGGAAACGATAAGGTTGGGGGGGTGAGGAACAGAAGAGGGGAAGGTGGGGAGGTGGTGGGCGAGGGGAAGGTGGAGAGGGGGTGGTGAGGAGGGGACGGTGGAGTGGGGTGGTGGGGAGGTGAGGTGATGGGAAAGTGGGGAGTAGTCGGTGGGGGGGGGGGTGGAGAGCGGTGGGAGGGTGGGGAGGTGATGGGAAGCAGTCGGTGCTCCGAATGCTCGGGGTGTCAGTCGGACCGTGTCGGGGTGGGGAGAGCTGATGGGGTGGATGGGGAGTAGTCAGTGGTGGGGTGGGGAGGTGGGAGAGGTGAGGGGGTGGGGAGTAGGCGGGAGGGTGGGGAATAGACGGTGCTCTGAACGGACGGGGGTGGGGAGAGGAGGAGGGAGGGGTGGGAGGGTGGGGAGGTGATGGGGAGTAGTCGGTGGTGGGGTGGGAGGGTGGGGGGAGGTGAGGAGGGTGGAGAGGTGGGGGGAGGGGGAAGGTGAGTAGGGTGCGGGAAGGTGAGGAGGGTGGGGAGGTGGGGGAGGGGGAAGGTGAGGAGGGTGAGGAAGGAGGTGAGGGGGTGGGGAAGGAGGTGAGGGGTGGGGGAGGGAATGAGGGGGGTGGGGGAGGGGTGAAGGAGTGGGGAAGGGGGTGAGGGGGTGGGGAGAGGTGATGGGGTGGATGGGGAGCAGTCGGTGGTGCAATGGGGAAGGTGGGGGGTGGGAGGGTGGGGAGGGGGAAGGTGAGGGGAGGTGAGGGGGTGGGAGGGTGGGGAGATGGGGGGAGGGGGAAGGTGGGGAGGTGAGGGGGTGGGGAAGGGTGTGAGGGGGGGTGGGGAGGGGTGAGGGGGAGGGGGGAGGGGTGGGGGAGGGGTGAGGGAGGGGGTGAGGGGGTGGGGGAGGTGGTGAGGGGTTGGGGGGAGGTGGTGTGGGGGTGGGGGGAGGGGTGTGGGGGTGGGGAAGGAGAGGGGGTGGGGAAGGGGGTGAGGGGGTGGGGGAGGGGTGAGGGGGTGGGGAAGGAGGTGAGGGGGTGGGGAAGGGGTGAGGGGGTGGGGAAGGGGTGAGGGGGTGGGGGAGGGTGTGAGGGGTTGGGGAGGGGTGAGGGGGTGGGGAGGGGGTGGGGGAGGGGTGAGGGGGTGGGGGAGGGGTGAGGGGGGTGGGGGAGGGTGTGAGGGGTTGGGGGGGTGGGGGAGGGGTGAGGGGGTGGGGGAGGGTGTGTGGGGGTGGGGGAGGGGTGAGGGGGTGGGGGAGGGTGTGAGGGGTTGGGGGGAGGGGTGTGGGGGTGGGGGAGGAGGTGGGTGAGGGGGGGGTGGGGGAGGGGTGAGGGGGGTGGGGGAGGAGGTGGGTGAGGGGGGTGGGGGAGGGGTGGGTGAGGGGGTGGGGGAGGGTGTGAGGGGTTGGGGGTGAGGGGTGTGGGGTTGGGGGAGGGGTGGGGGGGGGGGAGGGGGTGGGGGAGGGGGAGGGGGGTGGGGGAGGGGTGTGGGGGTGGGGGAGGGGTGTGGGGGTGGGGGAGGGGTGGGGGAGGAGGTGGGTGAGGGGGGTGGGGGAGGTGGGTGAGGGGGTGGGGGAGGGGGTGAGGGGGGTGGGGGAGGAGGTGGGTGAGGGGGGTGGGGGAGGGGGTGAGGGGGTGGGGGAGGGGGTGAGGGGGGGTGGGGGGATCAGACGGCGCTCCGAAGGCTCGGGCAGTCAGTCGGACCGTGTCGGGCGCGGGCAGATTTCCATCGCCAGCGACGCGCCCGCACTTGGGCGCAGTTGGATGACGTAGGAGTAGCCGGTGCCGATCCGGATCGGTTGCTGAGGCCGGTGGAGAGCGGATTCGGATTCTGCTCCGGCCCCGGGATGGATTACACGGTTCATGAGGCCTGGAACGACGCCACCAACGTTTATCTGATGGCCGGGCTGCTGAGTGTCGGGTTGCTGCTTTACGCGAGGAGGCGAGTCAGGCCCGGGCCCGGTCTGGGTGGGGGGGACGGGCGGGATCCGGGTTCCCGTCCGGGGTGGGGGTGATGGTGGGTTGGCGGGTGGGATGATGGTGAGGGGGTGGGGGGTGAGGTGGGGGTGGGGGTGGTGGGGAGAGGGGTGGGGTGAGGTGGGGGTGGTGGGGGGTGAGGTGGGGGTGGTGGGGAGAGGGGTGGGGTGAGGTGGGGGTGGTGGGGGGTGAGGTGGGGGTGGGGAGTGAGATGGGGGTGGTGGGGAGGGGGTTGGTCGTAAGGGGGCGGGGGCGGGATCCGGGTTCCTGTTGGGGGGGGTGAGGGTGGGGAGTGGGGGGGTGGGGGTTGGTCGGGGGGGGTGATGGGGAGTGGGGTGGGTGTGGGGGTGGTGGGGGGTGTGAGGGTGGGGGTGGGGGTTGGTCAGTGGGGGGGTCTGTGGATGGGGGGCTGTCGATCGATGGGCGTCGGTGGTGGGAGAGGCGCCGCGAAATGGGGCTGAGCAGAAGCGAGGTTTCAGCAGCGGTCAGCTGGGGGGATCCGAGCGCTTCGGGACCGGTTGTAACAGTCCAGGATACTGTGTCCTGTCCTGTCTGTAGTGACCACTCAGCCTGTCCAGTGTCCCTCCAGTACCTGTGTGTGCAGCAAACCCCGATCATCACCCGAACCATAATGGTTTCTGATGGTCTGAGCAGTGCCTTGTAAAGCCTCATCATTGTTCTTATATTCTTGTCCCCTCGAATAAATGCCAACATTGCATTCTCCTTCCTTACCATTGGGTCAATCTGCAAATTAACCTTTCAGTAATCCAGCAAAAGTCCCTTTGCACGTCAGATTGTTTTTAGAAATTCTCCCCGTTCAGAAAATATTTTGCGTCTTTATCTCTTCTACCAAACTGCATGGCCACTCGCTCTCCTGCACTCTTGTCATCTGCTGCTTCTTTGCCTTTTCTGCCAATCTGTCCAAGCCCGTACGCAGCCTACACACACAAAATGCTGCAGGAACTCAGCAGGCCCAGCAGCATCTATGGAAAAAAACATTGAGAAAAAAGGCTGAGGAGTAGATTTGAAAGGTGGGGGGAGGGAGAGAGAAACACAAGGTGATGGGTGAAAGCCGGAGGGGGAGGGATGAAGTAAAGAACTGGGAGATTGATTAGTGAAAGGGATAGAAGCCATGAAAGAAAGAAGAGGGAGGGGGAGTCCCGGAGGGAGGTGGGCAGGCAGGGAGTATTCCAAAGTGGAGTATTCCGTTTGGGTAGCCACTCAGGTTGGAGGAACAACAGCTTGTCTTCTGTGTGGGTAACCTCCAACCTGATGGCATGAACATCAATTTCTCAAACTTCCAGTAATGCCCCCCACCCCTTCCCCTTCATTTCCCGTCCCCTTTTCCCTCTCTCACCTTGTCTCCTTGCAGCCAACCAGAAAAGGCTCCCTTTATTCCCACTCTCTGCCTCCTGCCAATCAGCCACTGCTCTAGCCATAGAAATCATAGAAACTACAGCAAAGAAACAGGCCTTTTGGCCCTTCTTGGCTGTGCCGAACCATTTTCTGCCTAGTCCCACTGACCTGCACACGGAACATATCCCTCCATACACCTCCAATCCATGTATCTGTCCAATTTATTCTTAAATGTTAAAAAAGAACCTGCATTTACCACCTCGTCTGGCAGCTCATTCCATACTCCCACCACTCTCTGTGTGAAGAAGCCCCCCCCCTAATGTTCCCTTTAAACTTTGCTCCCCTCACCCTAAACCCATGTCCTCTGGTTTTTTTCTCCCCTTGTCTCAGTGGAAAAAGCCTGCTTGCATTCACTCTATCTATACCCATCATAATTTTATATACCTCTATCAAATCTCCCCTCATTCTTCTACACTCCAGGGAATAAAGTCCTAACCTATTCAACCTTTCTCTGTAACTGAGTTTCTCAAGTCCCGGCAACATCCTTGTAAACCTTCTCTGCACTCTTTCAACCTTATTAATACCCTTCCTGTAATTTGGTGACCAAAACTGAACACAATACTCCAGATTCGGCCTCACCAATGCCTTATACAACCTCATCATAACATTCCAGTTCTTATACTCAATACTTTGATTAATAAAGGCCAATGTACCAAAAGCTCTCTTTACGACCCTATCTACCTGTGACGCCACTTTTAGGGAATTTTGTATCTGTATTCCCAGATCCCTCTGTTCCACTGCACTCCTCAGTGCCTTACCATTAACCCTGTATGTTCTACGATGGTTTGTCCTTCCAACGTGCAATACCTCACACTTGTCAGTATTAAACTCGATCTGCCATTTTTCCAGCTGGTCCAAGTCCCTCTGCAGGCTCTGAAAACCTTCCTCACTGTCTACTACACCTTCAATCTTTGTATCATCAGCAAACTTGCTGATCCAATTTACCACATTATCATCCAGATCATTGATATAGATGACAAATAACAATGGACCCAGCACTGATCCCTGTGGCACACCACTAGTCACAGGCCTCCACTCAGAGAAGCAATTCTCTACCACCACTCTCTGGCTTCTTCCATCGAGCCAATGTCTAATCCAATTTACCACCTCTCCATGTATACCTAGCGACTGAATTTTCCTAACTAACCTCCCATGCGGGACCTTGTCAAAGGCCTTACTGAAGTCCATGTAGACAATATCCACTGCCTTCCCTTCATCCACTTTCCTGGTAACCTCCTCGAAAAACTCCAATAGATTGGTCAAACATGACCTACCATGCACAAAGCCATGTTGACTCTCCCTAATAAGCCCCTGTCTATCCAAATGCTTGTAGATTCTGTCTCTTAGTACTCCCTCCAATAACTTACCTACTACTGACGTTAAACTCACCGGCCTATAATTTCCCGGATTACTTTTCGATCCTTTTTTAAACAACAGAACAACATGAGCCACTCTCCAATCCTCCGGCACTTCACCCGTAGACAGCGACATTTTAAATATTTCTGCCAGGGCCCCTGCAATTTCAACACTAGTCTCCTTCAAGGTCCAAGGGAACACCCTGCCAGGTCCCGGGGATTTATCCACTTTAATTTTCCTCAAGACAGCAAGCACCTCCTCCTTTTCGATCTGTACAGTTTCCATGATCTCACTACTTGTTTCCCTTAATTCCATAGACTTCATGCTAGTTTCCTTAGTAAATATAGACGCAAAAAACCTATTTAAGATCTCCCCCATTTCCTTTGGTTCCGCACATAGCCGACCACTCTGATCTTCAAGAGGACCAATTTTATCCCTTACAATCCTTTTGCTCTTAATATACTTGTAAAAGCTCTTTGGATTATCCTTCACTTTGACTGCCAAGGCAACCTCATGTCTTCTTTTAGCCCTCCTGATTTCTTTCTTAAGTATTTTCTTGCACTTCTTATACTCCTCAAGCACCTGATTTACCCCGTTTCCTATACATTTCATACAACTCCCTCTTCTTCTTTATCAGAGTTGCAATATCCCTTGAGAACCAAGGTTCCTTATTCCTATTCACTTTGCCTTTAATCCTGACAGGAACGTACAAATTCTGCACTCTCAAAATTTCTCCTTTGAAGGCTTCCCACCTACCGATCACATCTTTGCCAGAGAACAACCTGTCCCAATACACGCTTTTTAGAATCTTTCATGCAACACCATGGACTCATAGTTTGTAAAGCAGCCTCGTGTGGCAGCTTGTCAAAGGCTGTCTGAAAATCCAAGTTCACAACACTAGCCGATTCTCCTTTGCCTACCCTGCTTGTTATTTCTTCAAAGAACTCCAACAATTTGTCAGGCAAGATATTCCCTTGAAGAAACCATGCTAACTGCGACCTGTTTTATCATGTGTCTCCAGTGCAAAGGAGATGTGTATGGCAAGTTTTTATTTTATTTTATTTTATTTATGGCAAATATGTAGGTTTACCTTTATAATTTTATCCTAGTTGCACATAGGGATACGGGGAAAAGGCAGGAGATTGGGGCTGAGAGGAAAATTGGATTGTCCATGACGAAATGGCGAAGCAGATGCAGTCAGCTGAATGTCCTAATTCTTGTCCTATATTTTATGATCTTGTGTACAATACCTCCAATTATCCCCTCACTCCCTTCCTCCGTCTCATCACCCTCGTACCTTTGTTCTACCCTCACACTCTGTCTGTAAGTGTGAGGTGGTTCAAGTTGGTAGGTCAAATAGGATAGCAGAATATAGTATTAATGGTAAGACTCTTGGCAGTGTGGAGGGATCAGAGGGATCTTGGGGTCTGAGTCCTTAGGACACTGAAAGCAGCTGCGTAGGTTGACTCTGTGGTTAAGGAGGCATACGGTGCCTTCTTAACCACAGGTGTATAAGATGATGAGAGGCATTGATCGTGTGGACAGTCAGAGGCTTTTTCCCAGGGCTGAAATGGCTGCCACAAGAGGACACAGGTTTAAGGTGCTGGGAAGTAGGTACAGAGGAGATGTCAGGGGTAAGTGTTTTACGCAGAGAGTGGTGAGTGCGTGGAATGGGCTGGTGGTGGTGGTGGATACGAGAGGGTCTTTTAAGAGATTCCTGGATGGCTACAATGGAGCTTAGAAAAATAGAGGGCTATGTGTAAAGCCCAGGCAGTTCTAAGGTAGGGACATGCTCAGCACAGCTTTGTGGGCTGAAGGGCCTGTATTGTGCTGTAGGGTTTCCATGTTTCTATGTCTCGTTCTCTCTCTTAACCACATATATGTGATGAACACTGTGGGGAATTTACACCATATCAGCAAACATGAGAAGTTGTCTAAGTATTTGAAAGATTTTGTAATGGATTTCTAAAAGGATGAGTGGTTAAGTGACCTTATTAAATTTATTACCTTGCTGATTTGAGAGCATTTCTTTCAGAAATAAAAGACAGATCATGAGAATATTCACTGTCCCTCCTGCTGGTAATTCCAGTCCAGAGCCCAACTTCTATGACAACCTACAGAAGGTTCGCTTGCGTCAGCAACTGGACATGTACTCGATCGGTAAGCACGTTAGGCAACCGGTTACATACCCGATTGATCAGCAACTGGACATGTACTCGATCGGTAAGCACGTTAGGCAACCGGTTACATACCCGATTGATCAGCAACTGGACATGTACTCGACCGGTAAGCACGTTAGGCAACCGGTTACATACCCGATTGATCAGCAACTGGACATGTACTCGACCGGTAAGCACGTTAGGCAACCGGTTACATACCCGATTGATCAGCAACTGGACATGTACTCGACCGGTAAGCACGTTAGGCAACCGGTTACATACCCGATTGATCAGCAACTGGACATGTACTCGACCGGTAAGCACGTTAGGCAACCGGTTACATACCCGATTGATCAGCAACTGGACATGTACTCGACCGGTAAGCACGTTAGGCAACCGGTTACATACCCGATTGATCAGCAACTGGACATGTACTCGACCGGTAAGCACGTTAGGCAACCGGTTACATACCCGATTGATCAGCAACTGGACATGTACTTGACCGGTAAGCACGTTAGGCAACCGGTTACATACCCGATTGATCAGCAACTGGACATGTACTCGACCGGTAAGCACGTTAGGCAACCGGTTACATACCCGATTGATCAGCAACTGGACATGTACTCGACCGGTAAGCACGTTAGGCAACCGGTTACATACCCGATTGATCAGCAACTGGACATGTACTCGATCGGTAAGCACGTTAGGCAACCGGTTACATACCCGATTGATCAGCAACTGGACATGTACCAGATTGGTAAGCATGTTAGCCATGTTAGTGAAACCATTTTAGTTTTGAATTGGATAATCTCAAGTGTCTGTGTGGATGTAATAAATTAAGGAAGTAACAACAGAATAAATTATTTTTCACTCAGAGGCCATTCTTTGGTGTAACATCACTGATGTAACTAGCATTTGTGACCTGTGTCTACCTGTGTTTGGTTGCTTCCAAAACATTTTGACCTCTTGACTGTTCCTGAATTTAATCACTTGATCAGTGACAACTGTGCCCTCCTGCTGCTAATACCAGTCCAGAGCCCAGACTTTGGTGACAACCCCGCATTAGGGTTCACATATTTTTCAATTTTTTGCAGTTGTGGCTTTTGTATTTTTAAATGTATGTATAGTCGCTGTTGTGTTGGCGCGTGGCCAAGTGGTTAAGGCATTCGTCTAGTGATCTGAAGGTCGCTATTCGAGCCTTGGCTAAGGCAGCGTGTTGTGTCCTTGAGCAAAGCACTTAATCACACATTGCTCTGCGACGACACTGGTGCCAAGCTGTATGGGTCCTAATGCCCTTCCCTTGGACAACATCAGTGTCGTGGAGAGGGGAGACTTGCAGCATGGGCAACTGCCAGTCTTCCATACAACCTTGCCCAGGCCTGCGCCCGGCAAACCTTCCAAGGTGCAAATCCATGGTCTCACGAGACTAATGGATGCCTATTATAGTCGCTATTGTGTAATAGTGTGTAGTGTATGCTGTGTTGGCCTTCATTAGTCAGGGGATTGAGTTCAAGAGCCGTGAGGTAATGTTGCCGCTCTATAAAGCTGGTTAGACCCCACTTGAAGTATTGTGTTCAGTTCTGATCGCCTCACTATAGGAGGGATGTGGAAGTTTTAGAGAGGCTGCAAGGGAGATAGAAACATAGAAACATAGAAGATAGGTGCAGGAGTAGGCCATTCGGCCCTTCGAGCCTGCACCGCCATTTATTATGATCATGGCTGATCATCCAACTCAGAACCCCGCCCCAGCCTTCCCTCCATACCTCCTGATCCCTGTAGCCACAAGGGCCATATCTAATTCCCTCTTAAATATAGCCAATGAACTGGCCTCAACTGTTTCCTGTGGCAGAGAATTCCACAGATTCACCAGTCTCTGTGTGAAGAAGTTTTTCCTAATCTCAGTCCTAAAAGGCTTCCCCTCTATCCTCAAACTGTGACCCCTCGTTCTGGATTTACCAGGATGCTGCCTGGAATGGAGAGCATGTCTTACAAGGATAAGTTGAGTGAGCCTGGCTTTTCTCTTGGAGGCGAGGAGGACGAGAGAGAGCTGACTTAGTGGAGGTGTGTAAGATGAGAGGTATATGAGAAACGTCGTGTGGGACAGTCAGGGTCAGGGTCGGATTCCTGGGGTGGCAATCGCCAACACTAGAAAACACCAACCTTTGCGTCATTTGCAAATGTACTAACCCACCCTTCCACTTTCTCAACAAAATCATTTATAAAAAATCACAGGTCAGTCAAGTCTGTTGTCATTTAATTTTGTACATGTATATAACGTATATAACCATATAATGTATATAGAAATGAGACAACGTTTCTCTGAACCAGGGTGTAAAGCAGAGTAGTACACAGAACACACGATAACGTATGAAGGTACGGATAAAATCTACAGATGAATCACACTTAAATAACAAACTAAAGTGTGTTAATATTAAATATTGTAAGGTACAGAACAGATTAACCGGTGACACTTCGAATACAATGTGGTCAGTCGGGAGTTTAGAAGCGTAATGTCCCGAGGGAAGAAACTGTTTCTCATCCTGACCGTTCTTGTTTATCTCCTGGCTGGTGGTAGAAGGTCAGAGGATGATGGACGGGTGGGATTCTTAATACTAAGGGCCCTATGCATGCAGCACTCCTGATAAATGTTCCCGATGGATGGTAGGGAGACTCCTGTGATCCTCTCGGCCGTTCTCACAGTCCTTTGTAGGGACTTCTGGTCGGATGTTCCACTGCTCCCATTCCAGATGGAGCTGCAGTTCATCAGGGCGCTCTCCACGGTGCCCCTGTAAAACGCAGTTACGATGGGGTGTGGAGGCCGTGTCTCAACCTTCTCAGGGAGGGGAGGCGATGCTGTGCCGTCTTGTTCAGGGAGGTTATGTTATGGGACCGGGTGAGGTAATCTGTGATGTAGAGGTCCCAGAACACAACTGGTTACAGACCTCCAGGCAGAATACCCTCCATCTACAACCACCCTCTCCCTTCTGCGGGCAATCTCATTCTGAATCCACGGAGCCGAATTTCTCTGGAACCCCTGCCTCCTGACCTTCTGAATGAACCTGCCAATGGCAACCTTATCAAACACCTTACTAAAATCGTTATCCACTACATCCACTGTTCTATCTTCATCAGTCACACCCTCAAAGATTATAACTATGATCAGCTGCTAATTCTTTATTTGTAGTTGTCTATAATCTCAGCAAGTTTCTTTGTATTGGATCTTTGCTCTAGTCAACTAAGATTCTTCCCAAATCCAGACTTGTGATTTAACGTACCAATCTGCGAGCTGAAATAAGACTTTTAATAAAATATTTTTATATTTTACTAATAATTTCAAAAGTAAGGTAGTTCTGCTTTCATTTTAGGTATATTAACATGTTGATTTGATCATTTCAGCACGCAAGTACGAGCAAGAGCAGGGACAGTTGGACAGTGTGCAGCTTACAATGGAATGACACTTGCAGTACCATCGCTGGTAGAAGTAGAAGAATGTGTGGGACAGTTGCACGAGCTAGAAAACCCAGTAAAGTGCTCCTTCAAAGCCTGCAATTGGTGGGGAAATGCTGGGAATTGAACCTTTAATACACACATCTACAGGACTAATAAACGAGAGACATAGAGGTTACTGCCCACCTCACTAAAAATATTTTTCCATCCTTCACGTCTAACAGCAATCATGTCAATTGTGAAAATTTTCTCCTGACAAATATGGAAAAGGGATTCAAGATCCCCAGTACGCTGGTGTTAATAGTTTTATGTAGAGTACCATGACCAACCCAAAGGTCTCGAAGTTTGTATTACTGGGTTACTGAGAATGTCTGTTTGTTTTTGAGGATTGAATTTGTTATGAATGACTGGATTGTTTTCAATTAGGAGTTAAATCAAGCAGCTCCAATATAAGATTCCTACATACAGAGCTTGGTTTAACATAAACAAAAATGTCTTGGTCAAAGTGCAACTTTGTTATAGAACATTCGGCCCACTGTGTTGTGCTGACCTTAGAATCTACTCTAAAATTCCTTGGTAACTCTTCCCTCCCACATAATCCTCCATTTCTGCCTATCTGGAGTCTGTTAAATTTCCCCTGTGCATCTGCTTCTCCCGCCAACCCTGCTCTAGCTACTCTGTGCATTTAAAAAGCACCTACCTCTGTCATCTATTCTATCTTGTCAGACATGTTACTGATACTTGGTATAACATTCTAATTCATCGTAAAAGTTAGAATTATATGACTTGTAAAAGAAGAAATAATCTTCACTGAATTGTTTTTAAATGAAAATATTCTGATCAATGGTCAGATAATTTTCTGTTTTTCCTTTTCGACAACTATTGATGTGTCCATGGGCATTTGTGGATTAGAGTGTCATTTTGCCTTTCAGCAGGGTTACCAGCTAATGAGCCAGGATGAGAAGTGCAATCTCAGCTCTATCTCTGCAGCCACTGGAATCGCAGACAAATGTAAATTAATTCAGGACTTGACGGACTTTGAATTAAGATATTTCTGATCTGTTTGCTATTCAGTGTGCACATCCTAGGGCAGGCATCTTCAGGAATTCGTGCATCAGTAATTTTTCAGCTACCTGAGGAGGTTGTTTTGATGGTATGTTTCTGAATGGTAACTTGGGTTTGGTTGTGATTTATCCTAGGTTTGACCCCAAAAACAAATGGACAGCAACTCTGCTCCGCAAATTACATTTCAGTCAGTGTTAATTTGACTGGGTGAAAATTTATGCTTTGTTTGAAAATATCTGAAAATGTTATCAATAAAATATTTTAATTGACTCTCAATTAGAGTGTTAATATTTTTGTTTATATCATTGTTTTCTGATTTATGTAGGAGGAAGTGCCAATTATTTTTGTATAGACAGTAGTTTTATCTGGACTTCACACATCAAAGATTAGATTCAACGGAGTTTACCTCAGCCAGATGCCTGGTGGTCAAAGAATTCTAATAGTCACAATTTTAAGTCAACAATTTAGCTGAGAGAACTAAATGTCATATTTCCAAGTTTAACAGTGATATACAAAAACTGTGGAAGCTGAGTACTGGACAGTGTGTAAAGAGACTTGGAAATACAGAGATGCTGAGTGAGTGGTGAGAAAATAGCGGGAAGCAAAATTATTGGAAATGATTGAGAAGTTAGAAACATAGAAAACCTACAGCACAATACAGGCCCTTCAGCTCACAAAGCTGTGTCGAACATGTCCCTACCTTAGAAATTACTAGGCTTACCTATAGCCCTCTATTTTTCTAAGCTCCATGTATCTATCCAAAAGTCTCTTAAACGACCCTATCGTATCCGCCTCCACCACCGATGCCGGCAGCCCATTCCACGTACTCACCACTCTCCACAGGATATGTGGTTCCCAAAGAGGATAAGTATTCTACAGGAAAGATGACACAAATGTGGCTAACCAGAGAAGTCAGAGCCAGCATAAACACCAAAGAGAAGCTGATGTTGGACACCATTTCACCAATTCAACCTTCCCTTGTTGCCCAATTAAAGCAACGAGGGAGATTGAAACGCCAACTGCCTGCTTTTTCATTGCTGGTGAAATGCTCTGCTACAGAGAGGGATAATGCTGCCCAGGTTGCTGGAGAGATAGTGATGGGGACAAGGAAATGGTGATCGAACTGAATAAGTATTTTCAAAACTAGTAAATCTACAGCACATCGCAGACCCTTTGGTCCACAGTGTTGTGCTGACCATGTAACCAAATCTAGAAGCTGCCTAGAATTTCCCTACTGCAATGCCCTCTATTTTTCTAAGTTACATGTATCTATCTAAGTCTCTTAAAAGACCCTATCGTTTCCACCTCCACTACCATCCCTGGCAGCCCATTCCACGCACTCAACACTCTGTGGAAAAATTTGCCCCTGATATCCCCTCTGTACCTACTTCCAAGCACCTTAAAACTGTGCCCTCTCATGTTAGTCATTTTAGCCCTGGGAAAAAGCCTCTGACTATCCACATGATCAATGCCTCTCATCATCTTATACACCTCTATCAAGTCACGTCTCATCCTCCGTCGCTCCAAGGAGAAAAGGCCGAGTTCACTCAACCTATTCTCATAAGGCATGCTCCCCAATCCAGGCAACATCCTCGTAAATCTCCTCTGCACCCTTTCTATGGTTTCCACATCCTTCCCGTAGTGAGGTGACCAGAACTGAACACAGTACTCCAAGTGGGGTCTAACTAAGGTCTTTATATAGCTCTTATATAAAGTCTCACGTCTCTTGAACTCAGTCCCAAAGTTGATGAAGCCCAATGCACTGTATGCCTTCTTAACAACACCGTCAACCTGCAGAGCAGTTTTGAGTGTCTAATGGACATGGACACCAAGATCTCGCTGATCCTCCACACTGCCAAGTCTTACCATTAATATTATATTCTGTCTTCAAATTTGACCGACCGAAATGAACCACTTCACACTTTTCTGGGTTGGACTCCATCTGCCACTTCACAGGCCAGTTCTGCTTCCTATTGATGTCGCACTGCAACCTCTAATTTTGCAACAGTCCTCACTGTGGGAGACACTCTCAGTATGGTGGAAGTTCCAGGTGTCACAGGTCATGAAGTGTGTGAAGTTACCATAACTTGAGAGAAGGTTCTTGGCAAACTGCAAGTTCCAAAGGTAGCTAAGTCACCTGGTGTTGATGGTGAACACCTCGGGGTCCTGAAAGAGCTGGCTGAACAGATTGTGGAGGCATTAGTAATGATCTTTCATCAAGACTGGAAAATTGCAAAGTCAGTCTGCGCTTCAGGAAGGGAGAGAGGCCGAAGAAAGGAAACTATTGGCCAGTTAGTCTGACCTATGTGCTTGGGAAGATGTTGGAGTTCATTATCAACGATGAGGTTATCACAGTACTTGGAGACACGTGATAAAATGGGTCGCAGGCAGTGTGGATTCCTCAAGGGAAAATCTTGCCTGACAGATATGTTGGAATTCTTTGAAGAAAAAACAAACAGGATAGACAAAGGAGAATTGGTTGATGTTTTGTGTACTTGGATTTTCAGAAGGCCTTTGATAAGGTGCCACACATGAGGCTGCTTAACAAGCTTTGAGCCTATAGTATTACAGGAAAGATTCTAACATGGACTGATGTGGCTGATTGGTAGGAGGCAAAGAGTGGGAATAAAGGGAGCCTTTTCTGGCCGGCTGCCAGTGACTAGTGTTCCACAGGTGTCTGTGTTGGGTTTCATTCTTTTTGTGTTACATGTCAATGATTTAGATAATGGAATTGATGGCTTTGTTGCAAAGTTTGCAGACAATATGAAGCTAGGTGGAGGGACAGGTAGGTTTGAGGAAGTAGAGAGGCTACAGAAGAAATTAGTTTAGGAGAATGGGCAAAGAAGTGGCAGATGGAATACAGTGTCAGGAAGTGTATGGTCATGCACTTTGGTAGAAAAATGAAAGGGTTGACGATTTTCTAAATAGAAGACAAAAAATGGAAATGGCAAGAGACTTGGGAGTCCTTGTGCAGGATTCTCTAAAGATTAATTTGCAAGTTGAGTCTTGGAGTGTTGTGAGCAGGTTTGGGCCCCTTATCTTAGAAAGGATGTGACGAAACTGGAGAGGAGTCAAATGAAGTTCATGAATATGGTTCCAGGATTGAATGGTTTGTCATATGAAGGGTGTTTGATGGCTCTGGGCCTGTATACACTGGAATTCAGAAGAATGAGGGATGACCTCATGGAAACCTATTAAATGGTGAAAGGAATCGATAGAGTAGATGTGGAGAGGATGTTTCCTATGATGGGAGAATCTAAGACTAGAGGACACAGCCTCAGAATAGAGGGGTGAAATTTTTGAATGGAGATAAGGAAGAATTTCTTTAGCGATGAGTGGTGAATCTGTGGAATTCATTGTCACAGGCAGTTGTGGAGGCCAAGTCTTTATGTATATTTAAGGCAGAGGTTGATAGATTCTTGATTGGTCAGGGCACGAAGGAATACGGGAAGAAGGCAGGAGATTGGGGCTGAGAGGAAACTGGATCAGCCATGATGAAATGCTTGGCAGTCTTGATGAGCCAATGGCCTTATTCTGCTCCTGTATCTTAGGGTCTTGTACAGAGAATTCTGAGCAGAGAAACATCCGGTGCTTCAGGACTGATAAAGTCACTTTGCAGCCGATAAATGTTTAGGCAGTCGTCATGGAACTACAGCACAGAAACAGGTCTAGTCTCAGATGTACCTGTCAGGAACATATGCAGCTACAACAATGATTAGGAAGCTAAATAATACATAGGCCTTTCCTTCCAAATGCTGGTGAACGCAGCAGGCCAGGCAGCATCTCTAGGAAGAAGTGCAGTCGACGTTTCAGGCCGAGACCCTTCGTCAGGACTAACTGAAGGAAGAGTGAGTAAGGGATTTGAAAGCTGGAGGGGGAGGGGGAGATCCAAAATGATAGGAGAAGACAGGAGGGGGAGGGATGGAGCCGAGAGCTGGACAAGTGATAGGCAAAAGGGATATGAGAGGATCATGGGACAGGAGGTCCGGGACGAAAGACAAGGGGGGGGGACCCAGAGGATGGGCAAGAGGTATATTCAGAGGGACAGAGGGAAAAAAGAGAGAGAAAAAAAGGGGGAAAGAAGAAAAAATATATATACTGGATGGGGTACGAGGGGGAGGAGGGGCATTAATGGAAGTTAGAGAAGTCAATGTTCATGCCATCAGGTTGGAGGCTACCCAGACGGAATATAAGGTTTCTCTAACTTCCGTTAATGGATGGCATGAACATTTAGGTTCATTAACGGAAGTTAGAGAAACTTCCTCCAACACTCAGGTTGGAGGAACAACACCTTCTATTCCGTCTGGGTAGCCTCCAACCTGATGGCATGAACATTGACTTCTCAAACTTCCATTGATGCCCCTCCTCCCCCTAGTACCCCATCTGTTATTTATTTATTTATTCTCCCCCCCCCCCCCCCTTTTTACCTCTCTTTTTCTCCCTCTGTCTCTGAATATACCCCTTCTGGGTCCCCCCCCCCTTGTCTTTCTACCTGGGCCTCCTGTCCCATGATCCTCTCGTATCCCTTTTGCCTATCACCTGTCCAGCTCTTGGCTCCATCCCTCCCCCTCCTGTCTTCTCCTATCATTTTGCATCTCCCCCTCCCCCTCCAACTTTCAAATCTCTTACTAGCTCTTCCTTCAGTTAGTCCTGACGAAGGGTCTCGGCCTGAAATGTTGACTGTACCCCTTCCTAGAGATGCTGCCTGGCCTGCTGCGTTCACCAGCAACTTTGATGTGTGTTGCTTGAATTTCCAGCATCTGCAGAATTCCTCGTGTGAGGGCAGGGATGGTTTCCAGAAGTCAGAAAAATCGATGCTCCTGCCATCAGAGACTTATGAAGGTGGTCTACAAATTACAGTGGGAGATAAAAAATAAAATGCATGTCAAAAGGGCAATGTTATGATAGTCACAGGGGATTTAAATATGCAGGTAGATTGGGAAAATTATGTTGGTGCTGGATCCGAAGAAAGAGAATTTGCGGAATGGCCATGGCTCTATTGCCTGTGGTGGGTTAAGACCGTAAAAGACATGTTGAGGTGAGTTTAATGGGTGTCATTCGTTCATTAGCATAGCTAACGTTATTTAAACTAGCTGGCTGGCTGCTAAGGAGCTACTCTATTGCAGACAGTCCACCTCTCCCGGAATTCCGCAAGTCTCCCGCAAATTGATGGTGCTACAGTTTTTGCAGGGTGGGATGTCTGTGTTCGTGTGGATCCTGCTGTGATGTGTCACCCTGTTACAAATCATTCCCATGAAATATCAGACACTATCCAGATGCAATTGAACGGTTTAGCTTTATAATTCTTGATTTAACTAAAGGATTAGAAAAGAAAAACAAAAAGGAAAGGGCCCATTTTAATGAAACAGTCTTAATGTGCACAAGTTGGAGCTCACAGTTTCCCTTCTGCTGGTCCACCATCAATTTCCCCCGGCTTCGTTGTCTCCCAGCCCCACTCCAATTCCACTCCTTTCTGGTGTCCACGACCTCTCCATCTTCTGCTGAGCAAAAGATCCAGACCACCTCGGTCTCAGGCACACAACAAGAAAAAAACAGTCACTTCCTTCACTGGACGACATGACACTCATTCCAAAGCCCCCGCTATCTCACTGCAGCTACAGAAAGAGCATGACATTAGCAGTGAAACCTTTCGCAGGGCGTTACATACGAAAGAAGGTGCTGACATTGGCGAGGATTCAGAGGAGGTTCATGGGAATGAAAGGTTATCCTATGAGGAGTGTTTGATGGCTCTGGGTCTGCACTTGCTGGAATTTCGAAGAATGGAGGTGGGGTGGCGTCTCATTGAAACCTATTGAGAGTTGAAAAGCCTGCGAAGAGAGGATGTGGAGAGGATGTTTCTTGTGTTGGAGGAGTCTAGGACCAGAGGCAACAGCTTTCGAATCGAAGGGCATCCATTTAGAATGGAGATGAAGAGGAATTTCTTTAACCAGAGGGTGGTGAATCTGTGGAATTGATTGCCGCAGATGGCCGTGGGGACCAGGTCATTGGGTATATTTAAGGTGGAAGCTGATAGGTTCTTGATTAGTCAGGGCATCAAAGGTTACAGGGAGAAGGCAGGAGAGTGGAGTTGGGGGGAAAATGGTTCGTCCAAGATGGAACGGTGGAGCAGACTCGATGGGCTGAATAGGCTAATTCTGCTCCTATGGTCTTATGTGAGGTGTTGATCTTCCAGCCTGCGTACTGGCCTCAAAGTGGAATGGTTGTTTGCGCTGTTTGGTTTTTTTTGCATGTTGGGTGCCTGACGGCCTTTTTCATGGGCTCTATTGGGTTTCTTTGTCTAATGGCTGCCTGTAACGAGACAAATCTCAGGTTGCATACACCATAAATACTTTAATAACAAAAGTATTTTGGACTTTGGAGTGGAATTGAAATGGGTGACGAGCAGGAGGTCCCGCCTATGACAATGGACAGAGTGAAGGTGCTCAGCCTGCATCCAGTCTCACTGACGTGGAGGAGGCTCCATTACGAGTACCGGTTCCAAGTAATGTTCCTGACAGACTCTCAGGTGAAGTGCTGCCTCACCTGGAAGGACTATTGAAAGCCCTGAAGTGAGAATGGAGGAGGTGGATAAGTTCCAGGAGGGAAATCAGTGGAGAGTGACAAGTGAACGGTCTCCCACCCCCATGGCATAAACATTGATTCCTCTAACTTCCAAGAACTGCTCCCTGTGTTCTACTTGACCCCTTTGCTCTCCTCATTCTGGTAGTCTGTCACTTCTTTAAGCCTCTTATTCCTATCCCCTCCCAGCTTCCTCACTGTGCCCTGTCATTTCCCCTCCACCTACCTACCTTCCTCTTCGTCCGGCCTCACCTATCGCCTCCTCTTTACGTCACTTTCCTCTCCGATCAGATTCCTTCTTCCACAGCCCTCCGTATCCCGCACTTCCAGCTTTTCCCATCATCCTCACCGGTCACCTGCCAACTTGTACTCCACCCCCTCGTCCAGTTCCGATGCAGACCCAAATTGTCACCTCTTTCTTCCCCTCCATAGACGCTGCCTGGCCTGCTGAGTTGCTCCAGTATTTATTTTGCCAAATTTACAGCATTTGCAGAGCTCTGTGTCTGCTTGAGAAAACTGATCATTACTATGTAGATGGGACCAATGAAGGCCAGTGACGTGGAAAGTCAGTGAAAGCAGGCGATTTTATTAAAGCCGGTGGTGTGGCTGGCCCGGTAGATTTTATTAAAACCAGTGGTGTGGCTGGGCCGGTAGATTTTATTAAAACCAGTGGTGTGGCTGGCCCGGTAGATTTTATTAAAGCCGGTGTGGCTGGGCCGGTAGATTTTATTAAAACCAGTGGTGTGGCTGGCCCGGTAGATTTTATTAAAGCCGGTGTGGCTGGCCCGGTAGATTTTATTAAAACCAGTGGTGTGGCTGGGCCGGTAGATTTTATTAAAACCAGTGGTGTGGCTGGGCCGGTAGATTTTATTAAAACCAGTGGTGTGGCTGGCCCGGTAGATTTTATTAAAACCAGTGGTGTGGCTGGGCCGGTAGATTTTATTAAAACCAGTGGTGTGGCTGGCCCGGTAGATTTTATTAAAACCAGTGGTGTGGAAAGTCAGTGAAAGCAGGCGATTTTATTAAAACCAGTGGTGTGGCTGGCCCGGTAGATTTTATTAAAGCCGGTGTGGCTGGCCCGGTAGATTTTATTAAAACCGGTGGTGTGGCTGGCCCGGTAGATTTTATTAAAACCAGTGGTGTGGCTGGGCCGGTAGATTTTATTAAAACCAGTGGTGTGGCTGGCCCGGTAGATTTTATTAAAACCAGTGGTGTGGCTGGCCCGGTAGATTTTATTAAAACCAGTGGTGTGGAAAGTCAGTGAAAGCAGGCGATTTTATTAAAACCAGTGGTGTGGCTGGCCCGGTAGATTTTATTAAAACCAGTGGTGTGGCTGGGCCGGTAGATTTTATTAAAACCAGTGGTGTGGCTGGCCCGGTAGATTTTATTAAAACCAGTGGTGTGGCTGGGCCGGTAGATTTTATTAAAACCAGTGGTGTGGCTGGCCCGGTAGATTTTATTAAAACCAGTGGTGTGGCTGGCCCGGTAGATTTTATTAAAACCAGTGGTGTGGCTGGGCCGGTAGATTTTATTAAAACCAGTGGTGTGGCTGGCCCGGTAGATTTTATTAAAACCAGTGGTGTGGCTGGCCCGGTAGATTTTATTAAAACCAGTGGTGTGGAAAGTCAGTGAAAGCAGGCGATTTTATTAAAACCAGTGGTGTGGCTGGCCCGGTAGATTTTATTAAAGCCGGTGTGGCTGGCCCGGTAGATTTTATTAAAACCAGTGGTGTGGCTGGGCCGGTAGATTTTATTAAAACCAGTGGTGTGGCTGGCCCGGTAGATTTTATTAAAGCCGGTGTGGCTGGCCCGGTAGATTTTATTAAAACCAGTGGTGTGGCTGGGCCGGTAGATTTTATTAAAACCAGTGGTGTGGCTGGCCCGGTAGATTTTATTAAAACCAGTGGTGTGGCTGGGCCGGTAGATTTTATTAAAACCAGTGGTGTGGCTGGGCCGGTAGATTTTATTAAAACCAGTGGTGTGGCTGGCCCGGTAGATTTTATTAAAACCAGTGGTGTGGCTGGGCCGGTAGATTTTATTAAAACCAGTGGTGTGGCTGGCCCGGTAGATTTTATTAAAGCCGGTGTGGCTGGCCCGGTAGATTTTATTAAAACCAGTGGTGTGGCTGGGCCGGTAGATTTTATTAAAACCAGTGGTGTGGCTGGCCCGGTAGATTTTATTAAAACCAGTGGTGTGGCTGGCCCGGTAGATTTTATTAAAACCAGTGGTGTGGCTGGCCCGGTAGATTTTATTAAAGCCGGTGTGGCTGGCCCGGTAGATTTTATTAAAACCAGTGGTGTGGCTGGGCCGGTAGATTTTATTAAAACCAGTGGTGTGGCTGGCCCGGTAGATTTTATTAAAACCAGTGGTGTGGCTGGCCCGGTAGATTTTATTAAAACCAGTGGTGTGGCTGGGCCGGTAGATTTTATTAAAACCAGTGGTGTGGCTGGCCCGGTAGATTTTATTAAAACCAGTGGTGTGGAAAGTCAGTGAAAGCAGGCGATTTTATTAAAACCAGTGGTGTGGCTGGCCCGGTAGATTTTATTAAAGCCGGTGTGGCTGGCCCGGTAGATTTTATTAAAACCGGTGGTGTGGCTGGGCCGGTAGATTTTATTAAAACCAGTGGTGTGGCTGGCCCGGTAGATTTTATTAAAACCAGTGGTGTGGCTGGGCCGGTAGATTTTATTAAAACCAGTGGTGTGGCTGGCCCGGTAGATTTTATTAAAACCAGTGGTGTGGCTGGCCCGGTAGATTTTATTAAAACCAGTGGTGTGGCTGGCCCGGTAGATTTTATTAAAACCAGTGGTGTGGCTGGCCCGGTAGATTTTATTAAAACCAGTGGTGTGGCTGGGCCGGTAGATTTTATTAAAACCAGTGGTGTGGCTGGCCCGGTAGATTTTATTAAAACCAGTGGTGTGGCTGGCCCGGTAGATTTTATTAAAACCAGTGGTGTGGCTGGCCCGGTAGATTTTATTAAAACCAGTGGTGTGGCTGGCCCGGTAGATTTTATTAAAACCAGTGGTGTGGCTGGCCCGGTAGATTTTATTAAAACCAGTGGTGTGGCTGGGCCGGTAGATTTTATTAAAACCAGTGGTGTGGCTGGCCCGGTAGATTTTATTAAAACCAGTGGTGTGGCTGGGCCGGTAGATTTTATTAAAACCAGTGGTGTGGCTGGCCCGGTAGATTTTATTAAAACCAGTGGTGTGGCTGGGCCGGTAGATTTTATTAAAACCAGTGGTGTGGCTGGCCCGGTAGATTTTATTAAAACCAGTGGTGTGGAAAGTCAGTGAAAGCAGGCGATTTTATTAAAACCAGTGGTGTGGCTGGCCCGGTAGATTTTATTAAAGCCGGTGTGGCTGGCCCGGTAGATTTTATTAAAACCAGTGGTGTGGCTGGGCCGGTAGATTTTATTAAAACCAGTGGTGTGGCTGGCCCGGTAGATTTTATTAAAGCCGGTGTGGCTGGCCCGGTAGATTTTATTAAAACCAGTGGTGTGGCTGGGCCGGTAGATTTTATTAAAACCAGTGGTGTGGCTGGCCCGGTAGATTTTATTAAAACCAGTGGTGTGGCTGGGCCGGTAGATTTTATTAAAACCAGTGGTGTGGCTGGGCCGGTAGATTTTATTAAAACCAGTGGTGTGGCTGGCCCGGTAGATTTTATTAAAACCAGTGGTGTGGCTGGGCCGGTAGATTTTATTAAAACCAGTGGTGTGGCTGGGCCGGTAGATTTTATTAAAACCAGTGGTGTGGCTGGCCCGGTAGATTTTATTAAAGCCGGTGTGGCTGGCCCGGTAGATTTTATTAAAACCAGTGGTGTGGCTGGCCCGGTAGATTTTATTAAAACCAGTGGTGTGGCTGGGCCGGTAGATTTTATTAAAACCAGTGGTGTGGCTGGGCCGGTAGATTTTATTAAAACCAGTGGTGTGGCTGGCCCGGTAGATTTTATTAAAGCCGGTGTGGCTGGCCCGGTAGATTTTATTAACACCAGTGGTGTGGCTGGGCCGGTAGATTTTATTAAAACCAGTGGTGTGGCTGGCCCGGTAGATTTTATTAAAACCAGTGGTGTGGCTGGCCCGGTAGATTTTATTAAAACCAGTGGTGTGGCTGGGCCGGTAGATTTTATTAATATAATTTCTATCAGAAGAGATATAATGTGGTTGAGATGGTTCTCCCTGGAAAGAGGATGAGGTTTGTAAATTATGAGGGGCACAGAATAATGTAGATGATAACACACAAAATGCTGGCAGATTCAGACCAGGTAGCCTCCACGGAAAAGAGTACAGTCAACGTTTCGGGCCGCGGCCCCTCATCGGATCTACAGTAAAAAAGAGAAGTTTGTGCAAGATGGTGGGAGGAGGGGAGGAAGAAGTACGAGGTGATGGGTGAAACTGGGAGGGGGGAAGAGGCGATGTAAACAGCTGGGAAGCTGATAGGTGTAAGCGAGGGGGAACCTGACAGGAGAGGGTAGAGGACCATGAGAGAAAAGGAAGCTGCAGGAGCACCCATCCTACCAGATGGGTGTGTAAGGAGACGAGGTGGGAGAGGGAACGGGGATGGGGAATGGTGAAGGGGGGGCAATTGCCAGAAGGTCGAGAGATCAATGTTCACGCCATCAGGTTGGAGGCTGCCCAGACGGAATACAAGGTGTTGCTCCTCCAACCTGAGTGTGGTCTCACCGCGACAGTGGAGAGTGATCCCTGCGGAAAGTGGGATCGCTCCGCATGCAATTCCCTTGTCCATCCATCCCTCCTGGCACTAATCCTTGCAAGTGGAGCAAGTCACCTGCTCCCTCACTACCATTCAGGGCCTCCAGCTGAGGTGGCACCGAGAGTCTGTTGGGGTCCTGAACTGTATTCGGTGCTCTGGGTGTGGCCTCCTGTATGTTGGTGAGTCTGTTGGCGTCCGATACTATATTCGCAGACTGGAAGACTGTTTCCTCCTCCCCTCCCCCCGCATTCTTGCTCCAACTTCTATTTTTTCCCGGTCCTGACGAAGGGTCTCGGCACGAAACATCCACGGTTTTACTCTTTTCCATAGATGCTGCCCGCCCTCCTGATTTCCTCCAGCATTTTGTGTGTGTTGTTTGGATTTCCAGCAACTGCAGATTTTCTCGTCAAGGTAGATGGTCACAGGTTTTTCCCTCGGAGTGGGAGTCTAAAACTTGAAAACTCATGTTTAAGGCGAGAGATCTGAAAGGGGCCTGAGTGAAGCAAACTGCTGGAGGAAGTGGGTACAATTACAACATTGGAAATGGACAAGGTAGAACCAGTGGATGTAGTGTACCTGGACTTTCAGAAAGCCTTTGATAAAGTCCCACATAGGAGATTAGTGGGCAAAATTAGGGCACATGGTATTGGGGGCAGAGTACTGACATGGATTGAAAATTGGCTGGCTGACAGAAACCAAAGAGTAGCGATTAACGGGTCCCTTTCGGAATGGCAAGCGGTGACCAGTGGGGTACTGCAGGGTTCAGTGCTGGGACCGCAGCTGTTTACAATATATATTAATGATTTAGATGAGGGAATTAAAAGTAACATTAGCAAATTTGCCAATGACACAAAGCTGGGTGGCAGTGTGAAATGTGAGGAGGATGTTATGAGAATGCAGGGTGACTTGGACAGGCTGGGTGAGTGGGTGGATGCATGGCAGACGCAGTTTAATGTGGATAAATGTGAGGTTATCCACGTTGGTGGCAAGAACAGGAAGGCAGATCATTATCTAAATGGAGTCAAGTTAGGAAAAGGGGAAGCTCAACGAGATCTAGGTGTTCTTGTACATCAGTCACTGAAAGCAAGCATGCAGGTACAGCAGGCAGTGAAGAAAGCTAATGGCATGCTGGCCTTTACAACAAGGGGAATTGAGTATAGGAGCAAAGAGGTCCTTCTGCAGTTGTACAGGGCCCTGGTGAGACCACACCTGGAGTATTGTGTGCAGTTTTGGTCTCCAAATTTGAGGAAGGACATTCTTGCTATTGAGGGAGTGCAGCGTAGCTTAACAGAGTTAATTCCCGGGATGGCGGGACTGTCATGTGTTGAAAGATTGGAGCGACTGGGCTTGTATACACTGGAATTTAGAAGGATGAGAGGGGATCTTATTGAAACATACTAGGTTATTAACGGATTGGAGACGCTGGAGGCAGGAAGCATGTTCCCGCTGATGGGTGAGTCCAGAACCAGAGGCCACAGTTTAAGAGTAAGGGGTAGGCCATTTAGAACGGAGTTGAGGAAAAACAACTTCACCCAGAGAGTGGTGGATATATGGAAAGCTCTGCCCCAGAAGGCTGTGGAGGCCAAGTCTCTGGATGCTTTCAAGAAAGAGATGGATAGAGCTCTTAAAGATAGCGGAATCAAAGGTTATGGGGATGAGGCAGGAACTGGATACTGATTGTGGATGATCAGCATGATCACAGTGAATGGCGATGCTGTCTTGAAGAGCCGAATGGTCTACTCCTGCACCTATTGTCTATTTCTACAGGGGCACAATTGAGAGCATCCTGACCGGCTGCATCACTGCCTGATATGGGAACTGTACTTCCCTCAATCGCAGGGCTCTGCAGAGAGTGGTGTGGACAGCCCAGCGCATCTGTAGATGTGAACTTCCCACTATTCAGGAGATTTACAAAGACCGGTGTGTAAAAAAGGGCCCCAAGGATCATTGGGGACCCAAATCACCCCGACCACAAACTGTTCCAGCTACTACCATCCGGGAAACGGTACCGCAACATAAAAGCCAGGACCAACGGGCTCCGGGACAGATTCTTCCACCAGGCCATCAGACTGATTCATTCACGCTGACACAATTGTATTTCTATGTTATACTGACTGTCTTATTGAAAATACTATAAATTGTACATTTGGGCAGCGAAAGGATTTTCACTCCTCATGGAGATGAAGGATGTAAGAAATAAAGTCAAATCAATTCAAATGGATACGGACAGAAAGGTTTACAGTTCCGGAAGACGGGGGGCCGGAGGTATTGACGGACCGGCTCAGGTCGGAATCTTGATCTGAACGGACAGGTCGTGCTGAAGCGGAAAGGTTACCTCACTTCCGGTTTGTCAGGGTCGTGTAGGTCGCCATGAGTCGGGCTTGGGTGGCGCTCGGAACCCGGGGGTGGCGGGTGAGTGTCCGGGGGTGGGGGTCGGGTGTGTCACTGTGGTCGGGGTGGGGGTCGGGTGTGTCACTGTGGTCGGGGTGGGGGTCGGGTGTGTCACTGTGGTTGGGGTGGGGGTCGGGTGTGTCGCTGTGGTTGGGGTGGGGGTCGGGTGTGTCGCTGTGGTTGGGGTGGGGGTCGGGTGTGTCACTGTGGTCGGGGTGGGGGTCCGGGGGTGGGGGTCGGGTGTGTCACTGTGGTCGGGGTGGGGGTCGGGTGTGTCACTGTGGTCGGGGTGGGGGTCGGGTGTGTCACTGTGGTTGGGGTGGGGGTCGGGTGTGTCGCTGTGGTTGGGGTGGGGGTCGGGTGTGTCACTGTGGTCGGGGTGGGGGTCCGGGGGTGGGGGTCGGGTGTGTCGCTGTGGTTGGGGTGGGGGTCGGGTGTGTCACTGTGGTCGGGGTGGGGGTCCGGGGGTGGGGGTCGGGTGTGTCACTGTGGTCGGGGTGGGGGTCCGGGGGTGGGGGTCGGGTGTGTCGCTGTGGTTGGGGTGGGGGTCGGGTGTGTCACTGTGGTCGGGGTGGGGGTCCGGGGGTGGGGGTCGGGTGTGTCACTGTGGTCGGGGTGGGGGTCCGGGGGTGGGGGTCGGGTGTGTCACTGTGGTCGGGGTGGGGGTCCGGGGGTGGGGGTCGGGTGTGTCACTGTGGTCGGGGTGGGGGTCCGGGGGTGGGGGTCGGGTGTGTCACTGTGGTCGGGGTGGGGGTCCGGGGGTGGGGGTCGGGTGTGTCACTGTGGTCGGGGTGGGGGTCGGGTGTGTCGCTGTGGTCGGGGTGGGGGTCCGGGGGTGGGGGTCGGGTGTGTCACTGTGGTCGGGGTGGGGGTCCGGGGGTGGGGGTCGGGTGTGTCACTGTGGTCGGGGTGGGGGTCGGGTGTGTCGCTGTGGTCGGGGTGGGGGTCGGGTGTGTCGCTGTGGTCGGGGTGGGGGTCCGGGGGTGGGGGTCGGGTGTGTCACTGTGGTCGGGGTGGGGGTCGGGTGTGTCACTGTGGTCGGGGTGGGGGTCGGGTGTGTCGCTGTGGTTGGGGTGGGGGTCGGGTGTGTCGCTGTGGTTGGGGTGGGGGTCGGGTGTGTCACTGTGGTCGGGGTGGGGGTCCGGGGGTGGGGGTCGGGTGTGTCGCTGTGGTTGGGGTGGGGGTCGGGTGTGTCACTGTGGTCGGGGTGGGGGTCCGGGGGTGGGGGTCGGGTGTGTCACTGTGGTCGGGGTGGGGGTCCGGGGGTGGGGGTCGGGTGTGTCACTGTGGTCGGGGTGGGGGTCCGGGGGTGGGGGTCGGGTGTGTCACTGTGGTCGGGGTGGGGGTCCGGGGGTGGGGGTCGGGTGTGTCACTGTGGTCGGGGTGGGGGTCCGGGGGTGGGGGTCGGGTGTGTCACTGTGGTCGGGGTGGGGGTCGGGTGTGTCGCTGTGGTCGGGGTGGGGGTCCGGGGGTGGGGGTCGGGTGTGTCACTGTGGTCGGGGTGGGGGTCCGGGGGTGGGGGTCGGGTGTGTCACTGTGGTCGGGGTGGGGGTCGGGTGTGTCGCTGTGGTCGGGGTGGGGGTCGGGTGTGTCACTGTGGTCGGGGTGGGGGTCGGGTGTGTCACTGTGGTCGGGGTGGGGGTCCGGGGGTGGGGGTCGGGTGTGTCGCTGTGGTCGGGGTGGGGGTCGGGTGTGTCACTGTGGTCGGGGTGGGGGTCCGGGGGTGGGGGTCGGGTGTGTCGCTGTGGTCGGGGTGGGGGTCGGGTGTGTCACTGTGGTCGGGGTGGGGGTCGGGTGTGTCACTGTGGTTGGGGTGGGGGTCGGGTGTGTCGCTGTGGTCGGGGTGGGGGTCGGGTGTGTCGGGGGGTTGGGGTGGGGGTCCGGGGGTGGGGGTCGGGTGTGTCGCTGTGGTCGGGGTGGGGGTCGGGTGTGTCGGGGGGTTGGGGTGGGGGTCGGGTGTGTCGCTGTGGTTGGGGTGGGGGTCGGGTGTGTCGCTGTGGTCGGGGTGGGGGTCCGGGGGTGGGGGTCGGGTGTGTCGCTGTGGTCGGGGTGGGGGTCGGGTGTGTCGCTGTGGTTGGGGTGGGGGTCGGGTGTGTCGGGGGGTTGGGGTGGGGGTCCGGGGGTGGGGGTCGGGTGTGTCACTGTGGTCGGGGTGGGGGTCGGGTGTGTCGCTGTGGTTGGGGTGGGGGTCGGGTGTGTCGCTGTGGTCGGGGTGGGGGTCGGGTGTGTCGGGGGGTTGGGGTGGGGGTCGGGTGTGTCGGGGGGTTGGGGTGGGGGTCGGGTGTGTCGCTGTGGTTGGGGTGGGGGTCGGGTGTGTCGCTGTGGTCGGGGTGGGGGTCGGGTGTGTCGCTGTGGTCGGGGTGGGGGTCCGGGGGTGGGGGTCGGGTGTGTCGCTGTGGTCGGGGTGGGGGTCCGGGGGTGGGGGTCGGGTGTGTCGCTGTGGTCGGGGTGGGGGTCCGGGGGTGGGGGTCGGGTGTGTCGCTGTGGTCGGGGTGGGGGTCGGGTGTGTCACTGTGGTTGGGGTGGGGGTCGGGTGTGTCACTGTGGTCGGGGTGGGGGTCGGGTGTGTCGGGGGGTTGGGGTGGGGGTCGGGTGTGTCGCTGTGGTTGGGGTGGGGGTCCGGTGTGTCGCTGTGGTCGGGGTGGGGGTCGGGTGTGTCGCTGTGGTCGGGGTGGGGGTCGGGTGTGTCGCTGTGGTCGGGGTGGGGGTCGGGTGTGTCGCTGTGGTCGGGGTGGGGGTCGGGTGTGTCACTGTGGTCGGGGTGGGGGTCCGGGGGTGGGGGTCGGGTGTGTCGCTGTGGTCGGGGTGGGGGTCGGGTGTGTCACTGTGGTCGGGGTGGGGGTCGGGTGTGTCACTGTGGTTGGGGTGGGGGTCGGGTGTGTCGCTGTGGTCGGGGTGGGGGTCGGGTGTGTCGGGGGGTTGGGGTGGGGGTCCGGGGGTGGGGGTCGGGTGTGTCGCTGTGGTCGGGGTGGGGGTCGGGTGTGTCGGGGGGTTGGGGTGGGGGTCGGGTGTGTCGCTGTGGTTGGGGTGGGGGTCGGGTGTGTCGCTGTGGTCGGGGTGGGGGTCCGGGGGTGGGGGTCGGGTGTGTCGCTGTGGTCGGGGTGGGGGTCGGGTGTGTCGCTGTGGTTGGGGTGGGGGTCGGGTGTGTCGGGGGGTTGGGGTGGGGGTCCGGGGGTGGGGGTCGGGTGTGTCACTGTGGTCGGGGTGGGGGTCGGGTGTGTCGCTGTGGTTGGGGTGGGGGTCGGGTGTGTCACTGTGGTCGGGGTGGGGGTCGGGTGTGTCGGGGGGTTGGGGTGGGGGTCGGGTGTGTCGGGGGGTTGGGGTGGGGGTCGGGTGTGTCGCTGTGGTTGGGGTGGGGGTCCGGGGGTGGGGGTCGGGTGTGTCGGGGGGTTGGGGTGGGGGTCGGGTGTGTCGCTGTGGTTGGGGTGGGGGTCGGGTGTGTCACTGTGGTCGGGGTGGGGGTCCGGGGGTGGGGGTCGGGTGTGTCGCTGTGGTTGGGGTGGGGGTCGGGTGTGTCGGGGGGTTGGGGTGGGGGTCGGGTGTGTCGGGGGGTTGGGGTGGGGGTCGGGTGTGTCGCTGTGGTTGGGGTGGGGGTCGGGTGTGTCGGGGGGTTGGGGTGGGGGTCCGGGGGTGGGGGTCGGGTGTGTCGGGGGGTTGGGGTGGGGGTCGGGTGTGTCGCTGTGGTTGGGGTGGGGGTCGGGTGTGTCGCTGTGGTTGGGGTGGGGGTCCGGGGGTGGGGGTCGGGTGTGTCGGGGGGTTGGGGTGGGGGTCGGGTGTGTCGCTGTGGTTGGGGTGGGGGTCGGGTGTGTCACTGTGGTCGGGGTGGGGGTCCGGGGGTGGGGGTCGGGTGTGTCGCTGTGGTTGGGGTGGGGGTCGGGTGTGTCGCTGTGGTCGGGGTGGGGGTCGGGTGTGTCGGGGGGTTGGGGTGGGGGTCCGGGGGTGGGGGTCGGGTGTGTCACTGTGGTCGGGGTGGGGGTCGGGTGTGTCGCTGTGGTCGGGGTGGGGGTCGGGTGTGTCGCTGTGGTTGGGGTGGGGGTCCGGGGGTGGGGGTCGGGTGTGTCACTGTGGTCGGGGTGGGGGTCGGGTGTGTCGCTGTGGTCGGGGTGGGGGTCGGGTGTGTCGCTGTGGTTGGGGTGGGGGTCGGGTGTGTCGGGGGGTTGGGGTGGGGGTCCGGGGGTGTCACTGTGGTTGGGGTGGGGGTCCGGGTGTGTCGCTGTGGTTGGGGTGGGGGTCGGGTGTGTCGCTGTGGTTGGGGTGGGGGTCGGGTGTGTCGCTGTGGTCGGGGTGGGGGTCGGGTGTGTCGGGGGGTTGGGGTGGGGGTCCGGGGGTGGGGGTCGGGTGTGTCACTGTGGTCGGGGTGGGGGTCGGGTGTGTCGCTGTGGTCGGGGTGGGGGTCGGGTGTGTCGCTGTGGTTGGGGTGGGGGTCGGGTGTGTCGGGGGGTTGGGGTGGGGGTCCGGGGGTGGGGGTCGGGTGTGTCACTGTGGTCGGGGTGGGGGTCGGGTGTGTCGCTGTGGTCGGGGTGGGGGTCCGGGGGTGGGGGTCGGGTGTGTCGCTGTGGTTGGGGTGGGGGTCGGGTGTGTCGCTGTGGTCGGGGTGGGGGTCGGGTGTGTCGCTGTGGTTGGGGTGGGGGTCGGGTGTGTCGCTGTGGTCGGGGTGGGGGTCGGGTGTGTCACTGTGGTCGGGGTGGGGGTCCGGGGGTGGGGGTCGGGTGTGTCGCTGTGGTCGGGGTGGGGGTCGGGTGTGTCGGGGGGTTGGGGTGGGGGTCGGGTGTGTCGGGGGGTTGGGGTGGGGGTCGGGTGTGTCGCTGTGGTTGGGGTGGGGGTCGGGTGTGTCACTGTGGTCGGGGTGGGGGTCCGGGGGTGGGGGTCGGGTGTGTCGCTGTGGTTGGGGTGGGGGTCGGGTGTGTCACTGTGGTCGGGGTGGGGGTCCGGGGGTGGGGGTCGGGTGTGTCGCTGTGGTTGGGGTGGGGGTCGGGTGTGTCGCTGTGGTCGGGGTGGGGGTCCGGGGGTGGGGGTCGGGTGTGTCGCTGTGGTTGGGGTGGGGGTCGGGTGTGTCGCTGTGGTCGGGGTGGGGGTCCGGGGGTGGGGGTCGGGTGTGTCGCTGTGGTCGGGGTGGGGGTCCGGGGGTGGGGGTCGGGTGTGTCGCTGTGGTTGGGGTGGGGGTCGGGTGTGTCGCTGTGGTCGGGGTGGGGGTCGGGTGTGTCGGGGGGTTGGGGTGGGGGTCCGGGGGTGGGGGTCGGGTGTGTCACTGTGGTCGGGGTGGGGGTCGGGTGTGTCGCTGTGGTTGGGGTGGGGGTCGGGTGTGTCGCTGTGGTCGGGGTGGGGGTCGGGTGTGTCGGGGGGTTGGGGTGGGGGTCGGGTGTGTCGGGGGGTTGGGGTGGGGGTCGGGTGTGTCGCTGTGGTTGGGGTGGGGGTCCGGGGGTGGGGGTCGGGTGTGTCGGGGGGTTGGGGTGGGGGTCGGGTGTGTCGCTGTGGTTGGGGTGGGGGTCGGGTGTGTCACTGTGGTCGGGGTGGGGGTCCGGGGGTGGGGGTCGGGTGTGTCGCTGTGGTTGGGGTGGGGGTCGGGTGTGTCGGGGGGTTGGGGTGGGGGTCGGGTGTGTCGGGGGGTTGGGGTGGGGGTCGGGTGTGTCGCTGTGGTTGGGGTGGGGGTCCGGGGGTGGGGGTTGGGTGTGTCGGGGGGTTGGGGTGGGGGTCGGGTGTGTCGCTGTGGTTGGGGTGGGGGTCGGGTGTGTCACTGTGGTCGGGGTGGGGGTCCGGGGGTGGGGGTCGGGTGTGTCGCTGTGGTTGGGGTGGGGGTCGGGTGTGTCGCTGTGGTTGGGGTGGGGGTCGGGTGTGTCACTGTGGTCGGGGTGGGGGTCCGGGGGTGGGGGTCGGGTGTGTCGCTCTGGTTGGGGTGGGGGTCGGGTGTGTCGCTGTGGTCGGGGTGGGGGTCGGGTGTGTCGGGGGGTTGGGGTGGGGGTCGGGTGTGTCGCTGTGGTTGGGGTGGGGGTCGGGTGTGTCACTGTGGTCGGGGTGGGGGTCGGGTGTGTCGCTGTGGTTGGGGTGGGGGTCGGGTGTGTCGCTGTGGTCGGGGTGGGGGTCGGGTGTGTCGGGGGGTTGGAGTGGGGGTCGGGTGTGTCGCTGTGGTTGGGGTGGGGGTCCGGGGGTGGGGGTCGGGTGTGTCGCTGTGGTCGGGGTGGGGGTCCGGGGGTGGGGGTCGGGTGTGTTGCTGTGGTCGGGGTGGGGGTCGGGTGTGTCGCTGTGGTTGGGGTGGGGGTCCGGGGGTGGGGGTCGAGTGTGTCAGGGATTGGGGGGGTTGAGTGTGTCGCAGGGGTTGGGGATTGGGGGTCGAACATGCCTGGCTGGGGGTTTCAGTGTGTCGGGGATAATTGGGGAGGGTCGAGCATGTTTGGGTGGTGGTACGTGGCTGGTGAGTATGCCCTGCGGTCGAGTGGGCAGTGCGTGTATACAGGGATCCAGGTTTGGGGTGAAAGCTGCGTGTAAATAATTATTCAATTGCATTGTTGTGAAAAGCAATCTGGTTCTTTAATTTGGTTGAGAGCATGTAAGATGTGGAAGATCTAGAGAGGGTGCAGATGAGATTTACCAAGATCCGTCTGGATTAGGGAGTATGTCTCATCAGGATAGGCTGATCGAGCTAGGGCTTTTCTCTTTGGAGTAAAGCACGAAGCGATGTACAAGACAACAAGAAGCATAGATTAAGTGGATGACCAGAGGCTATTTCCAAGGGTGGAAATGGACATTACCCGGAGACATAATTTTAAACTGACTGGAGGAGAGTATAAGGAAATGCTAAAATTAAGTTCTTTTTACACAGAGAGTGGTGGATGTCTGGAACACACTGCCAGGAGTGGTGATGGAGGCAAATACATAGAAACATAGAAAATAGGTGCAGGAGTAGGCCATTCGGCCCTTCGAGCCTGCACTGCCATTCAGTATGATCATGCTGATCATCCAACTCAGAACCCTGCACCAGCCTTCCCTCCATACCCCCTGATCCCCGTAGCCACAAGGGCCATATCTAACTCCCTCTTAAATATAGCCAATGAACTGGCCTCAACAGTTTCCTGTGGCAGAGAATTCCACAGATTCACCACTCTCTGTGTGAAGAAGTTTTTCCTAATCTCGGTCCTAAAAGGCTTCCCCTTTATCCTCAAACTGTGGCCCCTTGTTCTGGACTTCCCCAACATCAGGAACAATCTTCCTGCATCTAGTCTGTCTAATCCCTTTAGGATCTTATACGTTTCAATCAGATCCCCCCCTCAATCTTCTAAATTCCAACGAGTACAAGCCCAGTTCATCCAGTCTTTCTTCATATGAAAGTCCTGCCATCCCAGGAATCAATCTGGTGAACCTTCTTTGTATTCCCTCTATGGCAAAGATGTCTTTCCTCAGATTAGGGGACCAAAACTGCGCACAATACTCCAGGAGTTGTCTCACCAAGGCCTTGTACAACTGCAGTAGTACCTCCCTGCTCCTGTACTCGAATCCTCTCGCTATAAATGCCAGCATACCATTCGCCTTTTTCACCGCCTACTGTACCTGCATGCCCACTTTCAATGACTGGTGTATAATGACACCCAGGTCTCGTTGCACCTCCCTTTTTCCTATTCGGCATTCCTGCCTGTGGCCATCAAACTTTACAACTCCTCCCTTGGAGGGTCAGACACCCTGAGCCGATAGGCTGGTCCTGGACTTATTTCATAATTTACTGGCATAATTTACATATTACTATTTAACTATTTATTACTGTTCTATTACTATTGATTATTCCCATGACTATTACTATATACTATTTACTAATAGTAGTATTACTATTACTATTTCTATTACTGTTTATTATTTATGGTGCAACTGTAACGAAAACCAATTTCCCCCGGGATCAATAAAGTATGACTATGACTATCGGCCACCATTCAGATAATAATCTGTTTTCCTGTTTTTGCCACCAAAGTGGATAACCTCACATTTATCCACATTAAATTGCATCTGCCATGAATTTGCCCACTCACCCAACCTATCCAAGTCACCCTGCATCCTCTTAGCATCCTCCTCACTGCTAACACTGCCACCCAGCTTCGTGTCATCCGCAAACTTGGAGATGCTGCTTTCAATTCCCTCCTCTAAGTCATTAATATATATTGTAAACAACTGAGGTCCCAGCACTGAGCCTTGCGGTACACAACTAGTCACTGCCTGCCATTCTGAAAAGGTCCCGTTTATTCATAGAAACATAGAAACATAGAAAATAGGTGCAGGAGTAGGCCATTCGGCCCTTCGAGCCTGCACCGCCATTTATTATGATCATGGCTGATCATCCAACTCAGAAACCAGCCTTCCCTCCATACCCCCTGACCCCTGTAGCCACAAGGGCCATATCTAACTTCCTTTTAAACATAGCTAATGAACTGGCCTCAACAGTTTGCTGTGGCAGAGAATTCCACAGATTCACCACTCTCTGTGTGAAGAAGTTTTTCCTAACCTCGGTCCTAAAAGGCTTCCCCTCTATCCTCAAACTGTGACCCCTCGTTCTAGACCTCCCCAACATCGGGAACAATCTTCCCGCATCTAGCCTGTCCAATCCCTTTAGGATCTTATACGTTTCAATCAGATCCCCCCTCAATCTTCTAAATTCCAACGAGTACAAGCCCAGTTCATCCAGTCTTTCTTCATATGAAAGACCTGCCATCCCAGGAATCAATCTGGTGAACCTTCTTTGTACTCCCTCTATGGCAAAGATGTCTTTCCTCAGATTAGGGGACCAAAACTGCGCACAATACTCCAGGTGTGGTCTCACCAAGGCCTTGTACAACTGCAGTAGTACCTCCCTGCTCCTGTACTCGAATCCTCTCGCTATAAATGCCAGCATACCGTTTGCCTTTTTCACCGCCTGCTGTACCTGCATGCCCACTTTCAATGACTGGTGTATAATGACACCCAGGTCTCGTTGCACCTCCCCTTTTCCTAATCGGCCACCATTCAGATAATAATCTGTTTTCCTATTTTTGCCACCAAAGTGGATAACTTCACATTTATCCACATTAAATTGCATCTGCCATGAGTTTGCCCACTCACCCAACCTATCCAAGTCACCCTGCATCCTCTTAGCATCCTCCTCACTGCTAACACTGCCACCCAGCTTTGTGTCATCCGCAAACTTGGAGATGCTGCATTTAATTCCCTCATCCAAGTCATTAATATATATTGTAAACAACTGGGGTCCCAGCACTGAGCCTTGCGGTACCCCACTAGTCACCGCCTGCCATTCTGAAAAGGTCCCGTTTATTCCCACTCTTTGCTTCCTGTCTGCCAACTAATTCTCTATCCACATCAATACCATACCCCCAATACCGTGTGCTTTAAGTTTGTACACTGATCTCCTGTGTGGGACCTTGTCAAAATCCTTTTGAAAATCCAAATATACCACATCCACTGGTTCTCCCCTATCCACTCTACTAGTTACATCCTCAAAAAATTCTATGAGATTCGTCAGACATGATTTTCCTTTCACAAATCCATGCTGACTTTGTCCGATCATTTCACCGCTTTCCAAATGTGCTGTTATCACATCTTTGATAACTGACTCCAGGAGTTTCCCCACCACCGACGTTAGGCTAACCGATCTATAATTCCCCGGTTTCTCTCTCCCTCCTTTTCTAAAAAGTGGGGTTACATTAGCCACCCTCCAATCCTCAGGAACCAGTCCAGAATCTAACGAGTTTTGAAAAATTATCACTGATGCATCCACTATTTCTTGGGCTACTTCCTTAAGCACTCTGGGATGCAGACCATCTGGCCCTGGGGATTTATCTGCCTTCAATCCCTTCAATTTACCTAACACCACTTCCCTACTAACAATGTATTTCGCTCAGTTCCTCCATCTCACTGGACCCTCTGTCCCCTACTATTTCCGGAAGATTATTTATGTCCTCCTTAGTGAAGACGGAACCAAGGTAGTTATTCAATTGGTCTGCCATGTCCTTGCTCCCCATAATCAATTCACCTGTTTCTGACTGTAAGGGACCTACATTTGTCTTAACCAATCTTTTTCTTTTCACATATCTATAAAACCTTTTACAGTCAGTTTTTATGTTCCCTGCCAGCTTTCTCTCATAATCTTTTTTCCCTTTCCTAATTAAGCCCTTTGTCCTCCTCTGCTGGACTCTGAATTTCTCCCAGTCCTCAGGTGAGCCACTTTTTCTGGCTAATTTGTATGTTTCTTCTTTGGAATTGATACTATCCCTAATTTCCCTTGTCAGCCACGGGTGCACTACCTTCCTTGATTTATTCTTTTGCCAAACTGGGATGAACAATTGTTGTAGTTCATCCATGCGATCTTTAAATGCTTGCCATTGCATATCCACCATCAACCCTTTAAGTGTCATTTGCCAGTCTATCTTAGCTAATTCACGTCTCATACCTTCAAAGTTACCCTTCTTTAAGTTCAGAACCTTTGTTTCTGAATTAACTATGTCACTCTCCATCTTAATGAAGAATTCCACCATATTATGGTCACTCTTACCCAAGGGGCCTCTCATGACAAGATTGCTAATTAACCCTTCCTCATTGCTCAAAACCCAGTCCAGAATAGCCTGCTTTCTAGTTGGTTCCTCGACATGTTGGTTCAAAAAACCATCCCGCATACATTCCAAGAAATCCTCTTCCTCAGCACCTTTACCAATTTGGTTCACCCAGTCTACATGTAGATTGAAGTCACCCATTATAACTGCTGTTCCTTTATTGCCCACATTTCTAATTTCCTGTTTAATACCATCTCCGACCTCATTACTACTGTTAGGTGGCCTGTACACAACTCCCACCAGTGTCTTCTGCCCCTTAGTGTTACGCAGCTCTACCCATATCGATTCCACATCTTCCCGGCTTATGTCCTTCCTTTCTATTGCGTTAATCTCCTCTCTAACCAGCAAAGCCACCCCACCTCCTTTTCTTTCATGTCTATCCCTCCTGAATATTGAATATCCCTGAATGTTGAGCTCCCATCCTTGGTCACCCTGGAGCCATGTCTCTGTGATCCCAACTATATCATAATCATTAATAACAATCTGCACTTTCAATTCATCCACCTTGTTACGAATGCTCCTTGCATTGACACACAAAGCCTTCAGGTGCGTTTGACAACACTCTTAGCCCTTATACAATTATGTTGAAAAGTGGCCCTTTTTGATTTTTGCCCTGGATTTGCCAGCCTGCCACTTTTACTTTTCACCTTACTACTTTTTGCTTCTACCCTCATTTTACACCCCTCTGTCTCTCTGCACTTGTTCCCATCCCCCTGCCACATTAGTTTAAATCCTCCTGAACAACAGTAGCAAATGTTCCCCCTAGGACACTGGTTCCAGTCCAGCCCAGGTGCAGACCGTCCTGTTTGTACCAGTCCCACCTCCTCCAGAACTGGTTCCAATGCCCCAGAAATTTGAATCCCTCACCCTGCACCATTTTTCAAGCCAGGTATTCATCTGAAATATCCTCCTATTTCTACTCGGACTAGCACGTGGCACTGGTAGTAATCCAGAGATTATTACCTCTGTGGTCCTACTTTTTAGTTTATCTCCTAACTCCCCAAATTCACCTTGTAAGACCTCATCCCATTTTTTACCTATATCATTGGTACCTATGTGCACCACGACCACTGGCTGTTCACCCTCTCACTCCAGAATGTCCTACAGCCGCTCAGAGACATCCTTGACCCTTGCACCAGGGAGGCAACATACCCTCCTGGAGTCTCGTTTGCGGCTGCAGCAACGCCTATCTATTCCCCTTACAATCGAATCCCCTATCACTATAGCTCTCCCACTCCCTTTCCTTCCCTCCTGTGCCGCAGAGCCACCCATGGTGCCATGAACTCGGCTGCTGCTGCCTTCCCCTGATGAGACATCTCCCCCAACAGTATCCAAAACAGTATATCTGTTTAGGAGGGAGATGACCTCAGGGGATTTCTGCACTACCTGCCTACTGTTACGCTGTCTAGTGGCCACCCATTCCCTTTCTGCCTGTGTAGCCTTTACCTGTGGTGTGGCCAACTCACTGAACGTGCTATTCACGACTTTCTCAGCATCACGGATGCTCCAGGATGAATCCAGTCGCAGCTCCAGCCGCTCAATGCGGTCTGCCAGAAGCCGCAGCTGGACACATTTCCTGCACACACAGTTGTCAGGGACTCTGGAAGTATCCCTGATCTCCCACGTGCTGCAGGAGGAACAAACCACGGGGCCGATCTCAGCTGTCATGAGCTACCCAACACGCTACAGCCTTGCCACCTTCCTTGCTTCAGATAAAATACCGCTGGAGACCGTTCTCCTTTTAAAGGAACGTACCCGGCCTTACCTCACTTGGAGTGAAGCTCGTCCTCAGCCTCTGCTCGCCGAAGCCTCTCGAGACAAAGTCTTCCTACTCTGCCTCCCTCTACAACGTCACCCGCTCCGTCAAACTGCTCTCTTTTAAATACTCCCGCTGCCTCATGGGCCGACTTACACGCGCTTGCGCAGTCCTGCCCCGATCAACCGCCAAAGAAAATGACATTAATACATTAAGGGTATTTAAGAGACTCTTAAATAGAAAACTGTGGGGCTGTGATCACAGGACAGGTCAGATTGATCCTAGAGTCGGTGAAAAGGTAGGCACGTCATTGTGGGCCGAAGGGCCTGTACTGTGCTTTTCTATGAATGTAGACTATCTACTACTAACTTCAGCACCAAACTTGGTTATTGAAAGTAGTGTTCTGACAAGTCAACAGTGCAAATTCTTCCTTGTCAAGTGCTTAGAGCTTCTAACAGAATTTGGAGAGTTGATTCACAGCTGATGTACCCTTATATAAATGTACTAGACTCCTACATTATGATACTGGGAATGGGAATGTCTCGTTGTACCTGTAGGCCAGACCCACTGGGGGCCATGGCACAGGAGATATTGAGGCCCTGCTTAAAAAAGAATAGGTGCGTAGCAGATAGGAACAAACGGGGTGCTTATGGACTGTAAGAAATGCAAAAGAACACTTAAGAAAAACATCAGGAGGGCCTAAAAGAAGGCATGAGGTTGCCCTAGCAGACAAGGTGAAGGAGAATCCTCAGGGATTTTACAGATACGTTCAGAGTAAAAGGATTGCAAGGGGCAAAATTGGTCCTTGGGAAGACCAGAATGGTAATCTATGCGTGGAACCAAAAAAGATGGTGGAGATGTTGGAAGATGGATTTTTTTGCATCTGTATTTACTCTGCAGATGGACAGAGAGTCTATAGAAGTAAGGCAAAGCAACAGCGAGGACATGAACAGATTACAGAGGAGGAAATATTTGCTGTCTTAAGGCAATTGTAGGGAGGGAGGAGAAGATGGCGGCGCGATGCAGCGCGCAGCCGTTCCGAATAAATATCGATATGTGTTAACTAGGGGCCGTGCACAATCCGGATTTGATGGAGACAGCCGTGTGAAGCACGGAGGAACACCTGGAGTAACTTCTGAAATGCCCGCTTCGCTGCCGCTGCTACTGTGTGATCGAGAATCTCCGGAGGGGAAGGCCCCAAATCCTCGGCTTTGCCTATCGCCCGTTGCCGGGGCCGGGGTTGAAGCGCTTGGCAGAGATGGTGCTCGGTGTCGGAGAGGTGGTCGGAGGCTCGAAGTTTTCGGACGGACTCGGAGTCGGACTGTGGTCGGATGCTTCCAGGATGCTGCATCGGCAAGTTGGCGGCGCTGGAGGTTCACCGTCTGCGTGAGATGATGGGACTTTCGAGAGACTTTGAGACTTTTTACCGTGCCCATGGTCTGTTCTTATCAAATTATGGTATTGCTTTGCACTGATGTAACTATATGTTATAATTATGTGGTTTTTGATAGTTTTTAAGTCGGTTTGTCGTGTTTTCGTGATATCATTCTGGAAAAATATTGTATCATTTCTTAATGCATGCATTACTAAATGACAATAAAAGAGGACTGCGTGTCCTCATAATAACTGGGGTGGATAAATCCCCAGGTGTTCCCTCAGACTCTACAGGAGGCAAGTGCAGAAATTGCCAGGATCCTGACAGAGGTAGTTAAATCATCCTAAGTGACAGGTAATCTACCTGAGAGCTGGAGGATAGTCACTGTTGTTTAAGAAAGGCTCTAAAATTAAGCCAAGAAATTATAGGCCAGTGAACCTGACATCAGCTGTGGGAAAATTATTAGTCATAGTCATAGTCATAGTCATAGTCATAATCATACTTTATTGATCCCGGAGGAAATTGGTTTTCGTTACAGTTGCACCATAAATAATAAATAGTGATAGAAATAGTCATAGTAATATTACTATTAGTAAATAGTAATAGTCATGGAAATAATAAATAGTAATAGAAAATAGTAATAAATAGTTAAATAGTAATATGTAAATTATGCCAGTAATATGTAAATATTAGGCAGTATTCTAAGGGACAGGATATGAGTATATTTGGGTAGACAGGGACTAATTAGGGATGGTCAGTATGGCTTTGTGTGTGGTAGCTCGTGTCTAACTAATCTTTGAGTTTTTGTGGAAGTTACGAGGAACGTTGATGAAGGCAAGGCACTGGATGTGGACATGAGTAAGGTATTTGAGAAGGTCCCATGCGGGAGGTTGGTCACTTGGCATTCGATACAAGGTGTAAATTGGCACAATGGGAGAAGCCGGAGACTGGTGGTAGATGGTTCCCTCTCTGACTGGTTTATGGAAGTTGGTCGTCTAAATGCTTTGGCATGGACTAGATGGGCCGAAGGACCTGTTTCTGTGCTGTGAGGTAGCATTGTTAGTAAAGGATGGAAAGTGGGTAATCCCAGTAAAAGATAGTGGATAAGAAATTAAAAGTTTTTTTTGTTCTTGGGAAGCTGGAGAAGTTTGTACATTGTTATTTTGGCATCCAAACAGTAGCAGTGATGTCATAAAAGGAATTCGAGATGCATGTACAAATTCAACTGTGATCAACATTGAGATTAGACTAAACAAATTAGCAATGTTGCAACGTTTAATTTTAGATCTGTATGTTGAGGGGTCCAATAGGAAGAAGGCTATCCCAGACTGGGACTTTGTTAATCTTGTTGTGTGGGGTCCTTCAGAGCAAAGTGGAGTGGTGTTACCTGAAACATGGCTCCTGAATTCAAATGAAAGTAAGAGTCACTGTGGCTGTGTATTCCTTCCTGCAGCAAAAATGCAAAAGGACAGGTGGCATGGTAGTGTAGTGGTTAGCACAATACAGCACCGTACAGGCGACCCAGGTTCGACTCCAGCCGCTGCCTGTAAGGAGTGTGTATGTTCTGACTGTGGCCGCACGGGCCTCCTCCCACGGTCCAAAGACCTATCAACTGGTAGTATAAATAGTCCTGTGAGTCGGCTCGGATTAAAATTGGGGGATTGCTGGGCAGCATGACTCGAAGGGCATATTCCGTGCTGTGTCTCAATAAAGAGAGGTGCCCAGCTGTGCTTAGTAATCTTTTCAAGTATTTTATTTTGTTCCGTTAAAGAACTCCACACCTCTGCTCACTCCTGTGCAGCTTCATATTCTTTTGCTGAACAGTACAACCTCTTTTGCTTTTATCTCTGAGGTTACAGATTTTGACCAAACCACTCTTGCAATTCCTGTGTTAAACAGTTTGGCCTTTTCATCCCACACTGCTTCTTCCGCATCAGAAGGAGAAACTGGTGTTCAGTATAATCTTCTATTTTTGTTGCATTCCTTCACTTCCGTCTTGATTCTGAAGCAGTTGTCATAATTGTGAAGTGGTAATCACAGGCAAATGTATAAGCACTTCACCGATTCTTTAAGGTCTATGAATTTCACAACATACTTGAGCAAATAAGAGCATTCTGACAGGCTGCATCAGTGTCTGGTATGGAGGGGCTACTGCACAGGACTGAAAGAAGCTGCAGAGGGTTGGAAATCTAGTCATCTCCATCTTGGGTACTAGCCTACAAAGTACCCAGGACATCTTCAGGGAGCGGTGTCTCAGAAAGGCAGTGTCCATTATTAAAGACCTCCAGCACCCAGGGCATGTCCTTTTCTCACTGTTACCATCAGGTAGGAGATACAGAAGCCTGAAGGCACACACTCAGCGATTCAGGAACAGCTTCTTCCCCTCTGCCATCCGATTCCTAAATGGACATTGAACCCTTGACATTACCACACTTTTTAAATATATATTATTTCTGTTTTTGCATGATTTAATCTATCAATATACGTATACTGTAATTTATTTATTTATTATTTTTCTCTCTGCTAGATTATGTATTGCATTGAACTGCTGCTGCTAAGTTAACAAATTTCACAACACATGCTGGTGATAATAAACCTGATTCGGATTCTATTTCTTTGAGATTTTTTATTTTGTTCTAGGCAAAGGGTGTGTTAAATCTGCAATTTGTTTCAAAGGGGCAATTTATCCTGAAGTCTCATACGTTTATGGGAAAGTGTATTTATTTTCAAATTGCACTAACATGTCATTGAAATAACCTTTTTGCTCTTTTTCCCCACTCTAGTCTTTCACACTGGCATCAAGATGGACAAGAGGAGGGTCTGTTGCTTCCAACATGGATTATAGTACAAAACCTGAGAACCCTTTACGCCCCATCAGCAGATACCCTGTTCCATATAAAAAGGACCTGCCATATGATATTGTTGAACTGATGGAAGAGGTGGAAACCAAGGTGGGCTTCCTGTTAATGTTCTATAAAAATAGTCAGAGACAATTTAGTCCTTCTATTCTGTTCCAACATTGCTGTGTTATAGTTTCTGTTGGAGTTCTGGTCATCACATTACAGGAATGACGTGCAGGTTTTGGAGAGAATGCAGAAGAGGGCAACCACATTATTGCTTGT